>NC_072373.2:162133939-162436969 GCF_028885625.2 Pongo pygmaeus | reverse complement strand
TATTGTGAGTAGCAAAACAAATGTTCATGTTTTCAGTCTATGTGAGAGATTGCTAAGCGAGCAGGGTGTTAAAATGTGGTCATGTGGAAAGCAGGTTGTCATTCTTCCTCACATGTGCACAGCATAGCTCAGTTTATAAGGCACACTATTTCATTGGCCTTTTATGTAAATTTTATATTGTAGGCAGCGTTGTTTCCTACATTTTTCTTCAACTGATGCTCAGAAATATCAGGCAACTTGGCTCATTCAACAAATTTCTACTGAGAGCATACTATTAATATGTGCAAGGCAGTGTTTTAAGTAGTGAAGGAAATCCCTGCCCTCATGAAGTTTATGTTTTAGTGGGGAACACACACAGAGATAAAATATATAATATACCAGATAGTGGTGAGTGGCATGGAGAAAATAAAATGGGAACTGGAAAGGGGATTGTGTGTGAGTGTGTGTTTGGAGGTGGTATTGTTGCTAATTTAAATATAGTGGTGAGGGAGTGCCTGATTGAGATGATGGTATTTTGGTAAAGACCTGAAGAAGGTGAGAGAGGAAGCTCTGTGGATAGCTTGATGAAAGAGAATTCTGGGAACAGGCAAGGACAGCTGCAAAAACCTAGAGGAAGAAACATGCTAGAGCGGAGCGAATGAATGAGACAGCCAGGAAATAAGATGGAGAGGTTAGAAGGAAGATTGAGGTCTTCAGGGCCATCATGAGATTTTGAGGAGGGGTACATGATCTGATCTAGATATCTAAGCATCACTCAAGGCGTTGTGTTGAAGTTAGAATATAGAGGGCAAGGGTAGAAGCAGGGAGATCAATTAGGAGGCTATGACACTAGTCCGGGAGAGATGAGGATGGTTTGGATCAGCGGGACAGTAGTGGAGGTGTGAGAGGTGATTACATCCCAAGCCAACAGGGATTGCTAGTGGATTAGCTGAGAGAGGTGAGAGAAAGATGGGAGCGAAAGATAACAGCAAGGTTTCTGGAAGGATGGAGTTGCTGTTTCCTGAATGAGAAGACTATGGGTCAAGCAGGTTTGGCAGAGGAAGGTGGAGGAACAGATTTAGACATAAGTTTGAACTTTAAGTTAGACATCTCCGTGGAGATGTTGAGACTTCAGTTGGATACACGAGTCTGGGGTTCAGTGTAGGGGTTCTGGCTGGATAAATAAAGTTGGCCATCTTCAGTATGCGGATATCATTTAAAACCTTGAGATTGGAGGGACTCACCAAGGGAGCAAGTACAGATAAAGTGGGAGTCTGAGGCCTGAGTTCTGGGGCCCTCCAGGACTTAAAGGTGGGGAAATGAAAGGGGGATGTATCAAAGAGAAGGAACAACTGGTGAAGGAGGAGAAACCATGAGGACATGATTTCCCCAGAACTGCACGAAGAGAATGTTTCACGGAGAGGGAGTGATCAACTGTGTCAAAAGCTGTTGACGTTTTATGTAAAATGAGGACTAAAAATGAGCAACTGGATTTAGCCAAGCAGCCCCAGTTATTCTATCCCATAGCAGTCTTTTCTTCATTGACAGTATCTGGATTTTTCCCTCCCTCCCTCCCTGTCTCTTTCCCTCCTTCCCTTCCCTTCCGTTTCCTTCCCTTCCATTCCCTTCCCTTCCCTTCCCTTCCCTTTCTTCTCTCTTTATCTCTTTATCTCTCTTTTTGTTTCTCATTTGCCTCTTTCACTGGATAGTAACAGTAACCCCTATGAGAACAGGGACCATGACTGTTTGGGGGTATAGTGGCTGGCACATATTAGGAGTATGTTATGCAATTTATCTCTTTTGGTTTCTGTTTTGACCACATATTGTCCATTTCCCTTTCTCACCTTCCTAATGTTCCAAATCACTTTGGGGAATTTCCTCTCTTCTGTTGTGTGTGGTCTTGATGGGATGGCAAATTCTGTGTTTGCCTCCTACTGTGGAAGCCAAAGCGAGCAGATGCTGCCCCAGACCCCTACACCAGGGGGCAGGCTGCGTCCATCAGAGGCTCCTGAGTTCTCCATGGACAAGAGGATGAGTTGAATCCCAGCATCTCTGTCCTCACCAGAGCCCTCCTGTTGAGAGCTGTTGCCATGGTTTCCGTTTCCCAGGCCTCGGTGCTCCCCTGCTTCCTGCCATCACCAAGCCTGCTGCTCCAGCCCCTGTTTCTCTGAGCTCCCAATATCCTTCCAGTAAATCCTCTTTTGCTTACGTTAACCAGAGCCAGTTCCTATTCCTTTCGACTTAAAAAGTTCCCAACACCTAAGCACTCAATACACATTTGCTGAATGAATGAAAAAGTGTGGTTTTTCATTTCATGAATGGCGAGTCTGAAGTTCAGAGAGGCTTACCATGTGTCTAAGACCACATGCCTTCCATCAATTCTTCTATGCTCCCTTTTCATATTCTCAGATCTCTGAAATCAGGATGCTTTTTACAATTGGCAGTGTCTTACAATCAAGTGGAAGTATTTTTCTGTTTTTAGTGGTATGTAAAATAATGTATCTTATATTAGCTTAGATTCAATGAAATATGGTAGTCAGTATTGAAGTCAAAATTTAAACATATTTCAAAAGTCTGTACATCTTTGCTTTTCAAGGAGTTTACTATCTAGTTGGAAAAAAAAATAAGTAGGAAAACTCCACAAACCTTTCTCAAATACAGAGTACGGTTTCATGAACACTGAGTGGAGGCCCTCACTAAAGCTGCAGGGGTACATGACTCTGAAGGGCTGAGTGGAGGAGCCACAGGGTGGGCATTTATGTTGATCTCAATAAGAAAGATTTGGATGGATGGAAACATGAGAAGAATGGAGAGGAGGGAGGACTAGGTTCTAGACGATGGCAACCCTGCAGACTCTTAAATGCAGGTCTGAGCCATAAGGCTGAGTTTGGTGGAGATGGTTGCTTGGTGTCTCCCCTCTGACTCTTTCCCTTCTCCTTCTCCATGGTAAATTATTCTTCCAGTTCTCCCTGTGTTCACCATTATAACTGTTTTCTGCTGCAATCTTTTTCTGGAAAGTTCCCCCCTTCCTACCTCCTGCCCATTCCTCCCAATCAGTTCAGCTCTTGTGTGTGCTGGACAGAAATTCCTCTTGGCAGCCTAGGCAACATAGCAAGACCCCCAAATCTACATTTTTTAAAAAATTAGCCAGCATAATAATGCAAACCTGTAGTCTTATCTACTCTGGAGGCTGAGGTGGGAGGATCGCTTGAGCCCAGAAATTAAAGGCTGCAGTGAGCTATGATGGCACCACTGCATTCTAGCCTGGGTGACGGAGCAAGACCCTGTCTCAAAACAAACAAACAAATAAAAAAGAAATTACTCTGGGATCCAGAAATAAGGGAAAATGTATTTCAGGGGGAGGAACAGCAATAAGCATGGAGGTGCAATGCATGATGTATATGAGGAAGAGTGCCTGAATACCATGAAAGGGTATGCTGGGAAGAGGGGTTTACTCATTCATTCAGCAAATGTTTGAGTATACACCAGGTACTGCTCTAGGCACTGGGGATAGAGTAGTGAAATAAAAATGATGTTTCTACCTTACAAGGCTTACATTCTAATAAGAGGAGATAAGCCATAAGCAAATAAATGTTTAAATACATATGTATACACACCTATGGAAAAAATGTCAGATGGTATAAAAGCAAAGAAGAAAAATGTTAAAAGGGTTAAAGAAGCAAGAGAGTTGGGGTGCGAGCTGCTCATTCAAATAGAAGGGCCAGGAAAGTCCTTTTTGTTAAGATAACATGTCAACAGGGATCTGAAAGAAGTGAGTCAGAGTCTTTTGAATCTTCCGGTGGAAAGTGTTCCAGGGCGAGGGCGCAGGAGATGCAAGGGTCTGGATGGGGGGTTGTGTTCGGCAGGTTTAAGGAATAGTATGTCTACCGTGGAGTGAGTGGGGGCAACACAGTAGCAAATGCATATGTGGTGGGGAGGTTAGCCAGGCCTGAACAGGTAGGCCTTGTTAGCATTGCAAGGATTTTAATTTTATTCCAAGAGGATGCAAAGCCTGTGGAGAAATTTGAGTGAAAGAAAAGGAATGAGAGATAGATGGGGCCTAATCCTTGCGAAGCTGCAATGCTGTCCCAAATAGTTTGAATCCGATTCTCCTATGTTCCCAGAATTTTCATTTCTGAATCATTTAAATTGAGCAGGAAATCTATTCTAATGAATAAATATGTTTTGTTTTTTTTTTTTTTTTTTGAACACGGAGAGGCCTCCGCTTAGAACAGATGTAATGAAGTCATAGTTTGTTTTGACAGAAAGAGGCTACGGAAGGTTACACTTCCTCCACTCTGCCTTTGGTTGTCAAGGAGATACCCCTGGAAGCCTCTTCTTTTGTAGCTAAATGTCACTGTATAGCACTTAGATTTTTCATGTTCTCCTTTTATTATGTTATTGTAAAGTTCTCTGTGTAATTTTGCTCAGGAGTTAACAATTTCATCACTGATGAGTCTGTTCATTGCAAACTACCTTTTCTGGCATTCTGATTGTCTTTCTCCATCCAGAGGCTGGCTTCCGGGAGGGGCATGCACCTGAAAACTCATCAAACCTGTCTTTAGAAAGGTCCTGAGGGTCAGACAGGCTGAAGAAGGCAGATTAATTCTGAGAAGCTGATGGTAAAATGTGAACTGATGGATCAAACTACAGAAAGATACATGGTGCTGGATTGCTTTTTGTGGAGAGCATTATTTCAGCTGCTGACCAATCAGGGTGGATGTTGCTATATTCAGTTTACAGAGGGGAAAACTGAGATGCGGTGGTAGGAGACTTACTCATGTAGTTACGGTAGCCCTGGAACAAGCATCTTCTAGTTTTTAGTGTGCTTTCTACAACACTGTGTTTTTTCAAAGATATGAGCTGGAGATGATAGGTTAATTAATTCATTCAACATGCCTTTTTACTGAGTGCCTTCTGTGGGCTGGGCACTGTTCAAGGCACTGGGAATACTGAGGCAAAAGAGACGAGCTCCTCATCCTGTTGACACTCCTCCCATGCCCAAGTAGACATTACTTTTGACTGTCAGCTGGATATAGATGTAGAATTTATTATAGATCAAGGTTGGCCCTTTAGATGAAAATCTGCTATCCCTGGCTTAGGCATACATGGTTCAGAGATCAAAAAAGCTAAATCTGAATCAGTTCTCTCTGAAAGGAAGTTGAGGTTTTTCAATAAGCTCCAGACTAAAAGACCCAGGAAGACCGATATACACGTTAAGTTGGCCATGGATGTTGTTGGCCAGGGATCATCCTCTTTCCAAAGTGTTGTTTCACAACTGATTAAACAATTCTGATGAGTGAAATGTGTTTCTCCCAAGTTTTGAAATCATGTGCTTTAAATTATTACATCTCTATGCTGTTGTGTGCAAGTAAGAGTAAACAGTGCATCCTGCTATCACCTCTTTTCAGCATAAGGGAGGAAACAGGTTGATTTCTTCGGACTTTGTGGATTGCTTGCCCACAGTAGCAATATTCCTTTCTTTTGATGGGAGATCTTTAGGGTTTCCATCTGCTAGCAATGTGCATTAATAAACATTTTTAACTGAGGAGAGGGAGATGGAGTTTTTATATCTAAATGTCTTTCTGAAAGCTCTGTTGGTAACCACCACATTTAAAGAGAGTTATACTATTTGTACTCCTGTCTGCACATCTTAATTATTCAAGTCTTCCAGGGCTTACCTAAATTAGACAAAGAGGAAATTAGTGAGATGTATTATAATGTTTAGACAGATCAAATGAAAATGTGTCAGATACAAATAGCTCACACTGCATTATCTGATTTTGTCCACAGCCTTTGCTTTTTAGTTAGGAATGTCTGGATATATGTGTTATCAAGAGAGGCTTGTCTCCTCTCTGCTGTGCTGTTTCTTGAGTGGTCCCTTTAGTCATTTAATACAGGGCTATAGGCACTCATTATTCTGGCTTTGGGGCATGTCTGACTTTTGTTGATTGGGGGAACTTGGGAAACTGGTCTGCAGGAAGATGGCGTTGATTTGCATAAGACCCCCAGGCATTTTGAGACAAGGGACCAATATTCCAAACTGTTCCCTGAGGTCTGGTTAGGTAAAGCTTCTGAGAAAGGTTGAAGGGCTCCGTTTAAAACCAGGGCAAGGAAGGCCTATGAGGTTCCTAAAATAAAAATCAACCTCAAGGTAGGGATATCTAGGCTGATGACATGGGATCAAAACCTTAAAATGTGTGAGGTAGGCTGGTTCCGACATAATGCATCATTCATATCACTATCCTTTCTGGACACAGTGAAAAGAA
The DNA here is from genome assembly GCF_028885625.2 of Pongo pygmaeus. NCBI lineage: Eukaryota > Metazoa > Chordata > Mammalia > Primates > Hominidae > Pongo > Pongo pygmaeus. The sequence goes on along the minus strand of NC_072373.2, from coordinate 162,430,721 downwards.
TGAAGGGAAGAATTTCTGAGAATGAGAGTATCATCTCAAAGACTTGCAACCTCAGAGTCCAGGTGAAGAGGTGAGCGGGCAGAACTAGTCCCCTACAATGACACCAGGCAAAAGACATGCAGCCCTGGATCCATTGAACCACTTCTCTTTCAGCTTGGTGTTGAGGGACAGGTCTGAATATTGTTGCCTCGTGTAAGCTCCAGGGAGATGGTTGGACTTGTTAGAGTTGAAGATAACCCAAGATGCCACTTTTGCTAATAGGGCATGAGGATATTTGAGTACTCAAGTGAAAAATAAAAGAGATATGGCCATATCTGTGCTCTGAATTCATACAACAGTACCTACTGGTTACAATGTGTGTGCATGTATGTGTATGCATGTGTGTGTGTGTATAAGAAAAGGGTTCAGCTGCAATTTTACAACTCATTGGGTACCAGATATCTGCCTCATAGACTCATCACCCCCTAGAACTGTAGCCCCTTAGTGATCGAGATAAGGGCCACCATCCTTCTTCCTCTTAGTGAGCCTTCTCTGATTGCCTTATTTAAACTTGACATTTACGCTTCCCCTCCCCTGATTGATTTCTCTCCATAGCCCTTATTACCCTCTTTATTGTTCACTGTCTGTTTCTCTACCAGGATCCAAAAGGGATTTTCATCTGTCTCTTTTTCACTGCAGCATTCACAGGTCATATGAAAACACATTGAACAGTTCTATTGCACAGGTGCTACAGATGCAGGCAGTAGCACCGGGGCAGGCTTCCTGAGAGCCCCTGCTGAAGCAGGCACGCTGCCTTTGGTTGCTAGATTGTCGGAAGTCCAGAGTTCTGGGGCAAAGGTTGGGGCAGATGTGAAGTAAGGGGTGAGGATGAGTAGTTTCTTAACAACCAGTGATGTTGTACTTGTGAGTCCTGGCTGAATCCCCAGTGCTTAGAATGGTACTCCCACATAGTAAGTGCTCAGTAACTATTGGTTGCATGAATTAACTCCCATTTTGTGGATGAGGAGTCTGAGTCACAGAGAAATTAGGTAATGTGTGCAAAGACACAGCTAGTAGGTGACCGCACCAACCATGAGTCCATTCCCTGCACCAGTCTGGCTCCAGAGCCTGCCCTCTGAACCATTAGGCTCTGTGGTTGCAAGACAGTCCAGATGAAAAGAAAGAAAGAGCAGGAAGCTGTTATTCCTGTACCAGACATATCATTCTTATCAAATTCTTAAGGACCTTTAAGTGTTCTTAAAATTTTTCTAGGACAAGGTAGAGGTCTACACAAATGAACTAAAATAACTTTCTGAAAAATTGGAAATGAAATTGATCAAGTCAAGATTTTCACTTAGCTCTTCCTTTCATGTGGGTAGCTACTAGAGAATCCAGCTGTATGACACAGGATTACACAACATTGAAAAAATTACTTCTTATAGACAAAACAATAACTATATGATACCAAATGTGGCAGGCAGAATAATGGCTTTCCAAAGATGTCCTTGCCCCAGTGACCAGAAGCTATGAATGTGTTACCTTATGTGGGAAAAGGGAATTTGCCAGTGTTATTAAGTTAGAAAACTTGAGATGGGGGATTAACCTGGATTCTCTGGGTGGGCGCAATCTAATTATAATTATAAGGGTCCTCCAAAGTTGCTGGCTCTGAAGATGGAGGAAGGGGCCAGGAGCCATGGAATGTAGGTGACCTCTAGAAGCTGGAAAAAACCAGGAGATGAATTCTCCCCTAGAGCTTCCAGCAAGGAAAGCAGCCCTGCCTACACCTTGGTGCTAGCCCAGAAGACTTGGGCCAGACGTCTCACCTGCAGAACTGTGTTTAAGCTGCTGAGTTTGTGGTAATGTTACAGCCGCAATAGAAAATGAACGCACCACACCAAGGAAAGGTAAAGTGAAAAATTCAGTCAAGTTATCAAAATGTTAAAAGAATTAAAAAAGACCAAACTGTTGTTTTTCATTGAATTCATTCAAAATAATTGTGTTCATATAGTACATGGATATAATTACTTAAACATTTTTAAGTGATATGTTTATTGATATCAGATAAATCTTCCCAAGTCTTTTAAAAGAATGTACAATTTTCATAAGTATTATATAAGGAAAATAAAGAGGAACATACTGCTATCTCAGTTAATGAATCTGTATTCCTTTATTAAATCACTCAGGGTGTCATTTATAGGAAGCAGACTTCATATAAGTAGGAGAAGATCATTGCCAGATTTTGAGCTCCCAGAGCTCCTTCACTCTTGTGGCTCCCCCGGCAAATCTAATCAGCCTCCAATGCTGTTATTTCTTCCATCACAGTGATCCTTGCATCTGTTCCTTCATTTTCCTGCCACTAATTCAGGCTTCATCACTTTCCACCTTGATAGATAAAAACTGGAATCTAACTGACCACTTTGACTGTTGCTTGTCCCCCTCTGATCTGTTCTGCACACGCCCTCTAGATTCACCTCTGTCAAAGCCTTTCTCCATCATGCTGCTCTCCTGAGAGAAAACACTCACACCTCTTGTCATCGGGCATAGGAGAGGTTCTTAGCCATCAGTAGGACCTGACTAGTGATGAGGGGGCTGCACATGACTTATGTGCATTCAGTAATAATGGTTAAGATTTGAAGATTATTTATTTTTTAAAACAAATTGAGGCAGATTTATTCATTTATATAATTTCACAAATACCTATTAAGTATTTATTAGGTGCCTGGCACTATTCTAGGTACTGGGGACACAAGGGCAAATGAGAGAGACAAGAGCACATTCCAGTGTGGGAGACAGATCATGCTCAATGAAATAAACAGGAAATATCTGGGGAGTGTTAAATGTTACCAAAAACATCAGATCAGGCGAAGTGATAGAATGACAGGGCAGCTACTTTGGACTGGGTGATCAGAGAGACCTGTGGGAGGAGGTGACATTTGATCTGGTGTCTGTGAAGATTCGGAGGAAGAGCATGCCGGGAAGATAGAAGAACAAATGCAGAGAGTCTCCGGCAGCTGTGATCTTGGCATATTCAAGGAAGAGAGAGGAGAGTGTGGCTGGATGGACGAGTGCATAAGCATCCAGGAAAGCAGTTGTTGGATCTTACAGGTCTCAGAAACAGAATACTGCATCTTGATTTCCCTTTTAAGATGGTAGAAAGCTCCTAGAGCTTTAAATCAGGGAATTGACATATACAATGTTTGTCTCTAAAAGCTCACTTTGGCTTCTGCAAGGTGAATGGATTATTGAGGAGGCCAGCTAGGAGGCCATTGCTGTGATCTAGGCAAGTGACTACAGTGGCTTGGGCTATGACAGTGACGGTGGCGAGAAGTGTACAGACAGATCCAGAACATATTTTAGCTTTATGATCATCAAGACTTGCTGATGGATTAGATATGTAGGATAAGGCAAAGATAGTGACTTCTGGATGTTTGGCTTGATCTACTGGTGATTGTTGATACTATTTATTAAGATGAGAAGACTCAAAATTATCATTATGAACATCTAGTATTATAATGTGCTTTCTTGGTTTATGAGGCATCCAAGGCAATTTGCCCTTGCAGGAAATGGCACAAGACCACTATGCTTTATAAGACTTGTTTCTATTTTTTAATAATTTTATAGTGCTTGCCTTTTTGACAGGATTCCTGCCACTAGAAGTTTCTCATTTACTCCTAAATCTGTCCTGGGCTAGGAAACCAGATACAAATGCTCATTGAAATTGTATGTAAAATGCCAGTAAACAGGAGCTGAATGAAGAGATAAAAAATTACATTTGAGTAAAAGATGTGTGTTTTGTTTCATGGGCTTTATGACAAAGATTGCTCAGAAACCCTTTTTGTTTACTTGCTCTGTGAGAGAGACTACTGAATAAATGACCTCTGCATACATAAGGAGTTATTGTGCCTTTTCTGTGCTGATGAGTTGCCTGTCTGCCTTTCCCAGAGTTCTCTACCAACAGCTGAGCGATCTTGATCTCTATGTCAGCAGGTTTAGCCCAATTGCATCATGCCATACTTGATGCTAGTTAAAACCTGATTACGTGTCCCAGTTTTAGTTGCTGTGTTTCTACCCTGCTATTATCACTTGGTCTCCCACAGGTACCTTGTTTCTGTGTCTGTATCTTGGCCTTGTTGTCCTGAGTGGCTGCCTGGATAACCCAATCTATATAGAATGATAACTCTTATTTTCCCTTTTAATCCTTAATCATGTTGAGACACGCATTTTATTCCTGAACCAAAGCCTGGAAACTCCACTACTATTATCAATACTGCTAGTACTACTAGTAATAGGATTACTTGCTAGCATTGGCTGAGCATTTATGTGCCATGCATTGAGATAAACACACAACACACATGGCCACACTTGATTCAGCTATCCAGTGAGATAGACTTTTCTATGCAACCTTTAAAAATGATGAAACTGAAGCAAAGAGAGGATAGGTACCTTTTCTTAGATCACAAAGCTAGTTAGTGGGTGATGGAGTGAGGATGAGAACCCAGAGCGACTGAAAAGTTTCTTCTCTTCATCATGATCCTATAACTGCCTATATAGACTGATACACAAACTTGAGGCCCGTGACTTGCTCAGTGATTTCCCTTTCTATGCCTCCCTGCTTCTAAGTTGATGTCCCTCTGTGGTGGACCCAGATCCATACCCCTTTACTATCACACACTCATTTCATTAGCTATGCTACATGGCCAGGAGGCTATGCTAAGGGGACAATTAGTATTTTTAATTTGCTCCAAACTTTATAAATAGTAAGAGGGTAATTAATAATTGAAGAGTGCACTGGTTAGCCAGCCTCTAAAGTAGGTGTCATTGTTCTTATTTTAGAAATAAGATAACAGAAGAGAGCTTGTAATTTGCTCAAGATCACGTAGTTACTTTAGGATGGGTCCTGGATTTCAACCCATGTCTGGTTGATTTCAGTGTATCCTCTTAATTAATTTCTGGGAACTCTTTCCCAAATGGCTCTAGCTTTGGGGCTAACAGGCTACCTATTTTACATGCAGCATTCTGTTATTTTACTTCCTATAAATAAATGTCTCTCTATGAGTTTTATGGGAATAGAAATTTTTAAATGCATTTTTATGCTCTTGTCCAATCACTTGGAACAGTAAAATTGATAAATTGTTTGTATTCCTCTCATTTTGGAACAGAGTTCACCTTTTTCTTATTTGTAATTGTGCTTTTTTGAACGCTTGTTTTGTCTGATCCATGCCTTGAAATATTTTGTAAATCTGAATGTATTACTATCTTAGGAAAAGGGAGCTTTTTCTTAATAAAATTGAGTAGTGCAATTTCTATGATAAAATTGCTCAATTATACTGAAAGAAACACAATATATCATAAGTTATGCATCATTGAACAACTTAACCACACAAATGCTCAAAACCAAGAGAAAAAATTGTGAAGGCCAATTTAGTGGAAAACCGGAAAGCATTTAATTTTCCTAAAAGTGTTTTTTGGGAAACTCATTAGTCTCTTTAAATGCTCTGTCAAAAAATGATTTCTTGGTAATATAATTGAGACATGCTCTATATTTTATCTCCTATGAAGGATTCAGAAAATAAGATTTGCTAATTGAAGGCTCTGAGAAGTCCTACTCCTACAGTAAAGATATCTGATCCCTAATTAATTTTTTGTGTTGGCCATCTGTTGTTATTGCCTGCTCAGTATGTGTTCTCTTTTCTGGGAATAGCACCATAATTTTGTCCTGGGAAACTGTGCCTCTTGATTTGACGCAGTGCGAAGTGGGTGTTAATCAGGGGACCTTGCCATGCCCTGGCCAAAGTATGGGCATGTGACCCAAGATGGACCAATCAAATGCTTTCTCTCTGGAATTTGTATCTTGAATGGAACAATGCAGTGATTCAATATAGTTGAAATTCATTTATCCTGGTAATGGTGCTCTGCTTCCTGGATCTTTGGAGCTACTCTTCTTCTTGGGCTTTTAGCATTCTGGTTTTCCAGCCTTCCTTTGTGTAATTGTACAGGCTGTGCACTGCTTAAGGGCACCATGTCTAAAAAGAAAGAAAACATTCATGCTGTAGATCTATATTAACTCCTGTGAGAATGGGGGTTGGGAGGGTCGGTGGATAATGGAGAGGCTGGGATTTCTGTCTGCATCTGGAAGTAGTAGAGGAGAGTTCCTGATGAAGTTAAGCTGCACCAGCATTCAGGAATATACATTCACTTTGGAGACCTACACGCACACTTGTTGATGCCCATGTACTCACAACCTACTTTTGTTCCTGTGCAACCCCAAGAATTCCATGAGGTTGTTTCTGTCATCCTTCCACTGCTCTTAGATACTCTCAGAAACCTATCTAGACACAGTCCCTTTGCCTAGGGAATAGGACTGGGGGCATGGAGTGTGCCTCTGCCAACAGTGTGTATGTTCCAGTATAGGACATGGACGAGCAGCCAGGAATGTGAGCATAAGTGTGTATAGCAAGACCCCATCTCTACAGAGCCCCTGTAGCTCTGCCTGTCAGGGCCCTTGCAGTCTTTCTTTGTATGGCCTGGAAAACCAAGGGTGTGTTTCCAAGCAAGAGGCTTTAGTTTTACTTTCTTACGAGTGGGACACATATATTTGGGTTGCCAATTTTAAATATACATTCAATTTATGAAATAACAGCCATCATTCTCTTGCCCCTCGTTTTATCCATTAACTTATTTTCCCTCCCCTTCTCTTCATTTGCAGGTAAGGTAGCTACCTGCCTGGTGCCTACTTTTCCCGGGTGGCCTGAGTATGGTGCTTGGTTGTGCAATAATATACTAGGAACCATCTTTCATTTGAGGGAGGAGTATCCTTTTAAATTTGTGCTAGTGGCAGTCTTGTCTCTGAGCTGCCTTGTATCCTTCCAATATGCTTCAGCTAGTTAGAGTCAGGTTAGGTTGCACTTTCCCAAAACTTAGGTAATACATTCCTGTCATCTTTTAATACTCCTGAAGTTCCTCAAAACATTTGGAAATCCTGATCCAGTGGAAATAGCACAGGACTAGGGAGGAAGAAACCTAATTTTATTGATGAGAAACCCAAAGCCCTTTAAAGTGAATTTCAGGCAGGGCTTTCAGTAATGCAGAGTGGAGAAGATAGCAAATCCTCTTTCCCAAAAACAACTGGAGAAAACTGTCCAAACCAGCCATTTTAGTCTTCTGGAAATGGGCAGAGGTCAACAACAAATTGGGAAACATTCATTCATGGAACCCACTGAACTTTGGGTAAGGACAATGGGAGTCTGTGATGTTCTTGCTTGGGGATGCCTCATAACCATAGATCTGTTGTCACAATAGTGTTGCCAGGGTAGATCTGCTTGTGCCAGAAGGCGCTGACTTGATTTAGAGTGAAGGGCATCGTCAGTAAAATCAGAAAATTAGAAACACACAAGAAGAGCCTACAGTTTTGCTAGCCACGGATTGTGGCCAGAAATTCAACAGGAAGACCTTGGGAATTAAATCAGCTCTCCACATATCACTGGTTGACTGAGAGGATATGCATGCACAAGAAGTCCATGTGGGGCCTAATGGAAAGTGAAAGCTGGGGCCAACCTGATACCCACCTGAAACTTGTACGCACAAAGTTTGACCCACACTCAGGTCCATCAACATTAGCTAGGAGTCTTACTGGCTGAAGGCATTTGAGCATTTTCTGACCAATTACTGACTACTAAGCTATGCAGACACAGGAGCAACCTCTAGAAAACTAGACTAAAAAGTAAAAGTAAGGATTAAAAAATGCTTCCAGTGCTTTGGGAGGCCGAGGCAGTAGGATTGCTTGAGGCCAGGCATTCCAGACCGACCTGGGCAACATAGCAAGATCCTATCTCTACAAAAATAAAATAAAACAATTATCTGGGCATAATGTCATTCATCTGTGGTCCTAGCTCTCTGGTAGACTTTTTTTTTTTTTCTTTAAAGGCAGAATTTCACTCTTGTCGCTCAGGCTGAAGTGCAATGGCATGATCTTGGCTCACTACAACCTCCGCCTCCTGGGTTCAAGCGATTCTCCTGCCTCAGTCTCCTGAGTAGCTGGGATTATAGGCACACGCCACCATGCCTGGCTGATTTTTGTATTTTTTAGTGGAGACAGGGTTTCGCCATGTTGGCCAGGCTGTTCTTGAACTCCTGACCTCAGGTGATCCACCCACCTCAGGCTCCCAAAGTGCTGGGATTACAGGTGTGAGCCACCGTGCCCAGCCCCCCCAGCTACTTGGGAGGCTAAAGTGGGAGAATAGCTTGAGCCCAGGAGTTCAAGGCTGCAGTGAGCTATGATCATGCTACCGCACTCCAGTCTGGATGGCAGAGTGAGACCCTATCTCTAAAAAAAAAAAAAAAAAAAAAAAAGCTAAGCAGAGACAACTATGACTGCATACTGCAGAGGAGACAGATTCTACAGATTACGTACAGGTAAGTTACTAAATAAATAAAGAAAAACAAAAAATCAACAATAAGAGTTTAGAGAAATAAACCAGAAAACAAAGTTACTACAATGTATTTTGATAATTTTTGATTAATGTCCAGTTGAAAAAATAATTGTGAGATGTGCAAATACCAGAAAGTGCGGCCCTTACTTAGGAAAAACACAGCCAATATGCATAATCTCTAAGTGAACCCAGATGATAGATTCAGCAGACAAAGACTTCAAAACAGCTATTATAAACATGTCCAAGGAATTAAAGGAAACTACCTGTAAAGGATTTAAGGAAATTGTGATGAAAATGATTCAAAAAATGGGGAATCTCAATAAATACATAAATAGATACTATAAAACTGGAAATCTAGAGTTATAAAACACAATAATGTAAACAAAAAATTTGCTAGATGGGATAAATAGCAAATTTGGTATCATGGAATAAGGAATCTGGTAACTTGAAGACAGAAATTATCCCATCTGGAAAACATAGAGAAGAAATATTGAAGAAAAATGTCTCTCAAAGATCTATGGGACAACATTAACTGTCAATATGCATGTAATGAAAATCCCAGAGGTCAAGGAGAGATAAGGAAGGCAGTAAAATTATTTGAAGACACAATGGCTGACAAATTTGCAAATTTGATAATAAAAACATTAATCTGGCCGGCCGCAGTGGCTCATGCCTGTAATCCCAGCATTTTGGGAGGTGGAGGTGGAGGCGGGTGGATCACGAGGTCAGGAGATCGAGACCATCCTGGCTAACACGGTGAAATCCTGTCTCTACTAAAAATACAAAATATTAGCCGGGCGTGGTGGTGAGAGCCTGTAGTCCCAGCTACTCGGGAGGCTGAGGCAGGAGAATGGCGTGAACCCGGGAGGCAGACTTGCAGTGAGCTGAGATTGTGCCACCGCACTCTAGCCTGGGTGATGGAGTGAGACTCCGTCTCAAAAAAAAAAAAGAAACACCAAAAAAAAAAACAACATTAATCTACAGATTCAAGAAATGCAACCGTCACCAAGTAGGGTGAATACAAAGAGATTTACACTTAGATACATCAAAGAGAAACTGTTGAAAACCAAAGAAAACCTTGAAAACAAGAAAAATGACTTATGTACAGGGAAACAATTATATGGTTAACTAACTGACTTCTCAAAAACAATGGAGTCAGAAGGTCATGGAATACATATTCAAAGTGCTGAAATAAGAAAAAGGTCAACCAAAAATCTATATTCATCAAAACTATCTTGGAGAAATAAAGGTGAAATAAAGACATTCCCAAATAAAGATGGAGAATTTGATGCTAGCAGACCTGCCTTGCAGGAAGTATTAAGGACGTCCTTCAGGCTAAAAGGTAATGATACCAGACAGTAACTGGAATCCACAGAAAGAAATGAAGGACATTAGAAATGGCAAATATAAATGACAGTATAAACATATAACTTTTAAATAAAAATTTGCTTGGAAGACATAGATTGTTCAAAGCAATGATTGTGATACTGTATGACTGGGTTTATAAACTATATAAGATGCCATATAGATGACAATAATAGCACAAAGGAAGAACACGGAAATAGAGCTATATTGGAGCAAAGTTGGCTATGTTTTAGCAGGATTAAGTCACTGTTAACCTGAAATAAATTGTAATAAAATGGATATTGTAATCTCTAGAGCAGCCACTAAGAAAATAACTAAAAATATATAGTTAACAGGTGAGTTATTTGCCCAGGGTCACTACACCAAGCTAGTGCAAGTAAGACACTTGATCTACCTCCCTCAATTTCTCCATATGTCATTTCAGGACATTAATACCAGCCACACATCCTCGCTGTTAGGCTCTGTCCTCCCATACTAGATTTTTCTTAAATTTTTGAAGTAAGCACCAAGCATGCTGCAGACTGCTTGGCCTCTGGCCAAAGTTTAAAAAATCGGACATGGCTGGTCAGTGAACTCTCAGTTCTTTCCTTCTCCAAGCAGAACATGGGCTTGGCCGTGCCTGCTGAAGTTAAAGGGCTCATCAGTGATATCAGGGAAGTTAAGTTTCTCTGGAGACAATGTGAGTATCCCCAGTTTTCCATCCTCTTTCAGAGCAATGAAACCTAGTAGAGACCTTGCATTATACTTCAATCAGCTGATTGTAGCCACTTGAATTTCCTGTGGGTTCTAGTTACTCATGAAATGAATTTTAATACTATCCCATCTACCCCATACACATACACACTGTCCCCTGTCCCCACAGACTTCACCCTCTACCTCCAAATCTTATTCTCTGTAGTCCAACATATCAAAATCTGTTCCTCAGTGTCTTAGACTTCTCCATTAGCAAGATACTACTTGGGGTTTATTACTCTGTTTAGACTAAGAGTCTCATGCCAGAGGTCAAGGCTTCTGGACTAGCCTACTTCTCACTCATTATTATCTAGAATATAGGCCAGTGTTTCTGAGACTTTAATATGTATGTCAATCACCTGGGGAACTTGTTAACTACGGATCCTGATTCAGTAGGTATAGGGAAAAGCCTGAGATTCTGCATTTCTAACATGGTCTTAGGAGATGGGGATGCTCTGGTGGACCATACTTTGTGTAGCTAGTTTCTAGACTAGAGCATAACTATGTTTTAACACCCTTCTTGGAGCTAATATTAACACAGCGTTATTTTGAGGGTACAAAAGATAAGAATGGAAAAGAGGATTCTAAACTATAAAAAGCAAAACATTTAAGTAGGGTTCATTTAACTTCAAAATGTCAAGTTTTAAAAAACTTTAATATTAATTCATTTTGTTCTGTTGTGCCTGAGTTTTACAATAACCATGTTTACTCCTGTCTCTCTTTCAGCAGAATTAAATATTATACAGATTCATCTTGAAGCCCTTCCAAAGGAGTGTGTTGATTGAGATAACAAAAATAACATATTTATCCATCCAACCATCTGTGTAGCCATCTGTTTAACCATCCATTTCACCATCTCTCCATTCATCTACATTTCTAGGGTCCACTATGTTACAACTATGCTGTGAAGGATGTAGGTGTTAATGAGACAGTTCTTGCCCCCAAGGAATTTCATCTCTTATAGAAATGACACAATTCTTGGAATATATTCTCAAGGACAGTATTAATGTAAGGCCCTAAATGTTGTCAGAGTGTTAGTTAAGTACTTGGCTGTAAACTTGAGTCCATAAGATCATTCAACAATACAAACAGTACCATCAATAAGGTAAACAAAATAGAATTTTATTTCCTGGATAATGAACTTACTCCTGTCTATTTTAATACAGGGTCAACTTGATTTTTTTTTTTAAAATTGGAAGTGTAGCTTCTTCACTTTCAGCAAGACATATTCTTTTCTTTAGTGCAGGCAAAAATAAAGAGAATATGCAGAGATGTCTTAAGGAGGTAGGTATTACCAGCGTAGAGGCTAGTGTTAATTATTTGGGTCAGGAAGCTCTTTAGAGATGGCAAAAACTCTCAGGTGTTTCCAGAGTACAGAGTAGAGTCAGAACATTTTAAAGTTCATGTCACTCATTTTCTTCCAGAGAGGTTAAGTCAAATAATCTATTGAAAGCACATTCAGGATTTCTGCTCTCAGTCTCTTCCTCCCAGAAAAATCTGTGTAGTTTAGTAGCGTATCTACTAGTATTTTTTTTTAAGACTAGTCAAGTGCAGTAGTGAGAAGGGGGTCTACTAGTATTTTCATTAAGGCCAATTAATCCTAAAAACTCACACCATAGCAAGGATATGGAATCAACCTAAGTGTGCAACAATGGAGAAATAGATAAAGAAAATGTGGTATATATACACAATGGAATACTATTTGGCCACAAAACAGAATGAAATCTTGTCATTTGAAGCAACATGAATGGAACTGGAGACCACTGTGTTAGTGAAATAAGCCAGAAACAGAAAGACTAATATCACATGTTCTCACTCATATGAGGGAGCTAAAAAAAGTGGATCTTGTGGAGGTAGAGAGTAGAATGATAGTTAAAAGAGGCTGTAAAGAGTGTGGATATGTGTGGGGGCATAAAGAGAGGTTGGTTAATGGGTGAAAACATACAGTTAAGTAGAAGGAATAAGTTCTAATGTTTGATAGCAGAGTAGGGTGACTATAGTTAGCAATAATTCAAAATAGCTGGAAGCGAGGACTTGAAATGTTCCTAACACATAGATATGATAAATGCTCAAGATGATGGAGATGCTAAACACTCTGATCATTACACATTCTGTGCATGTAAATAAAATATCACATGTACCTCATGATATGGTTTGGCTGTGTCCCCACCCAAATCTCATATTGAACTGTAGTTTGTATAATCCCCACATGTCATGAGAGGGACCCAGTGGGAGGTAATTAAATCATGGGGCTGGTTACCTCTATGCTGTTCTCGTGATAGTGAGTGGGTTCTCACAAGATCTCATGGTTTTATGAGGGGCTTTTCCTCTACTTCGCTCTGCACTTCTCCTTGCTGCCACCATATGAAGAAGTATGTGTTTGCTTCCCCTTCCACCATGATTGTAAGTTTCCTGAGGCCTCCCAAGCCCTACGGAACTGTGAGTCAATTAAACCTCTTTCCTTTATAAATTACGCAGTCTTGGGTATGTCTCTATTAGCAGCATGAGAATGGACTAATATACCCCATAAATATGTACAAATGTGTGTTAATAGAATAATGAAAAGTGAATACACATTTGATGATATTGATCAACACCTTCTGACTTATCAATACTGCTCCCACAGGTCAGCTTCCCCATCACCATTCCTTCCTTTTCCTTCACACACACACACTTTCACCTGTTACAGGCTTGTACAAATTGGAAAGTCTTAGCTCTGCAAGTAACTTCAAAGGGACAGACAAAACTGTAAATAAATATACACTTTATCAAAACACCCATGATGGGGCAGAAGAAGAGACTAACACATACTGAAGGATATTCAATAGTTCTTACCTCTCTGCTCTGCCTGGCCAGCCCCTTCTCATGTACCCTGTGACTTCTTTCCATGCTCAACCCCCTTCTCTCAACTCCTTGTTTGTTTCCACCATGGGGAGAGAAGTTAGTTTGAGTGGTCAGAGTTTGGGACTGTTGATTGAGCCATGTGGACTAGTGAGCAAGGTTACTGTACCTTAAAATGCATAGACTTCTTTTTCCCTCCTCCTTCTCACAGGTGGATGAATTAGCAGATTCTAGATGACTCTGTTGTCTTACCTTCTATTCAACTGCCTATACCAATTCTTCCTGCCTATCCCAGCTAAAGCAATAAGATGTTCAGATGGACATTTGGGGTCAAAGGGCCCATTGTAACCTTTACCAGGCATTGCATTTGGTGTTAAGCTGCGTAAAACTAGTAATAAGTGGTATTTTGATTTTTATTTATTATTCCTTTCATGGACAGCTCCCCCAGGAACTCCAGTGGAAGGGAAGATAAGCAGAACAGGACTTGGGCATTCCTGGGTCTCTGGCCATGAAAATGATTCATATCCTATTCTAACCTTGCTAATGCTGGGGGTAGAAAATAGAATAGTGTATCAGTTAGGGTTCAGTGCAGGAAAGAGAGCCACTTTAGATATTTTATGCAAGATGTGATTTAATGCAGGAAATTAGCTGCTAGTAAAAGTCATTGGAAAGGTGGGAGGAGAAAAATCCTTACTCCAAGAATAACACAGCAACTCCTAACCCCTATGGAAGTCACCATCTCTGAAGCTACCCCTGGAAATTTTGAGTAGAAGTGGAACAACTCACCACCGCATAGTCAAGACCTGCATTGCACAATCTGAATGACACCTTCAAGGATCAGAAAGCCAGATTAAGAAACTACAATCCCCACTGCCTCTATTGCAACTACTTTCTACACAATGAAGCTGGATAATAGACATTGCAACCTTGCTATAGAAATAGCTCCTGTCTCCAAGATAATGTTGGCCAGAAGAAAACCAGTCTAAAAGGGGCAGGTAAAAGGCCTCTACCTCATTTCTGCCTTCTGTATTTTGCACAAGTACATCTATTTGGTGGGACAAAATTTGTATCTACACTGTAGGTGCAAAAACATCTGGAAATGCAGCTTTAAGTTTTCCAGATTCTGCGGTGCGGACAGGCAATCTGAAGGAGAGAAAAAAAGGAAGCAAATGCAGGATAACGTGGATATGTTATTTTATACTTAAAAATATGTGATTTATTTGTTTCATGCTCAAGAACAACCTAGAAAATAATCAAAAGTATAAAGAATGTGATAAATATCAGATGATTTTTGTAAGTAATATAAATCTTCTAAAGCAACCTGAAGTCAAAAAGGAGTACTTATGAGAAGGGCATGGGAATATCTCCTGGAATAATGAGAAAATTTAGAAGGAGACAAGGGCAGCTACCTGGGTTCTTAATGGTCTTTCAATTCTTGTTTCAGGCTGCTGTGAGGTTCTGCCATTCATCTTGTCCTCTTCCTCGGACTGAGTGGATACTTGTGCCATTTTTCAAGATCAAGAATACGGAAAAAATGACTCCTTAGCTCGTCCTATCCCTGAGATTCCTCGACTTTGTAATCTATCAATTACACAATTCTCCAATGTTTAATAATTTTGAGCCTCAAGAAAGACATACATTTTGTAACTTCAAAAATCATGTTTACATAAAGCTCAATGTTTTAAAACCAGCCAAACAAAAAATAATATATCAGAAGTCTGGGATGGGTGAGGAGGACAGTCAGATGGTCAGTTGAAAATATAATAATTCAGGACCAGAGAGATAGGCCTGGGAGCAGTTGGCACCGATGTGGTTGTTGGGGCCCACTGGGGCTTAAGAGAGTATTAGACGATATTTCTCTCTCTCTCTCTGAGTTAAGGACCAAGACAGAAATAAATACAAATACCAATAGATGGAGATCAATATATCTGTTTCAATAGTAACAAGGCTGGCTTTGATCTGTTGCCACAGTGGGGTTTCCTAAAGCTCTCTTCTGATTTAAAATTACTAAAGTTATTCCTGTTATTCCTCAGACCTACACTTCAGTGTAGTATATAGAGAAGAGCAGAATTTGTGATTTCCACAGGCAGGCTGGTACAAAAAGAGAGAGGACAGGCCACATGGGAACCATGGACTTTAACATTTCAACCTCTCCTCTATAAGGGACTATGTAAAAGTAGGAGTCAGATAAATTACTTCTCCCATGGGAGAAAGGAGGGGTTCATTCAGTAGGGTTCTTTCAATATTATTCTTTCTTGGGAATGGAAGTTCTTTATCCTGAAACATGAAGACAGGAGCATAACATTTCCTCTAATAGAACTGTAATGATTGATATGAATATCTGGGAAACCAAGAATAGAAGAGGACAAAATAAAGAGTCTAGAGAAGTCTCCAAAATACATTAATACAAAACATTGACAGAACAAATGTGGTCAAAGAAGCAGGTGGAGAACCAGAAAGGAAAACAAAAACAAACAAACAAACAAAAAACAATGCTCAAGAAATGAAGGGAAGAAAGAATTGAAGGAATGGAGGGAGTGGATGGTGGAAAGTGTGAGTTTCTATGGAAAACAGATGGTAAAGGATTAAGAAGTTTATGAGTTTAAAATCTTTAAATTTTAAAAAGAGCTGTATTGATGTATACTTGACATATAATAAACTGCACATGTTAATAGCACAAGTTTTAGCCTTGAGCAGGAGTAGGGACAATTTTTCCTCTGACACAGAAATGGAGGAAATGAGGGCTAGTTTTATAAACAAGTAAGTTGAAAGTCAAGAGGAGCAATATTAGAAGATTTGAGACTTGATGGTTTCTTTCCTAGTAAAAAGGTTGAATCATCAGATTGAAATGAGAAGCATAAGTGTGGGAGTAGAGGGGCTAAGGATATGTGGTAGAGACTTTTTGAGGCTTAACCCAAATACGTTATCTTCTTCCTCCCTTGTAAGATCCTTGAGTTTGTTTAGGTTGGCAACAAGCATGGTTAAAAGACTGCATTTCCCAGCTTTTCTTACAACAAAATGTCATGTGATTAAGTTACAGCCAGTGAAATGTCAACAGAAGTGTTGTATGGGACTTACAAGAAGGCTTCTTAAGTGGAGATAACTCAGCTTTCAGTGTGCCCTACTTGCTCTGTTATTATTTCACCTTCTTGCTGTCTAGAATATGAAAATGATGACTGGTGCACTGGCAGCCATTTTGGATCATGAGATCATCTTGAGGATAGAAGCCATCTGCTGAGAATGACAGAGCAAAAATATACTAGGTTCTGATGATTTTGTGGTATCTGCATAGGACACTTGGATTGTCAGCCTCTGAATTTCTTTCAGCCTGATTGAGAAATAAACTTTTAGCATATCTGGACCACTGTTATCTGGGTTTCAGTGATATGTACTCAAATACAATCCTAGCTGAAATATGACCATGTTAAAATTATAGTGAGTGGAAAAGGGAACTTACTAGGGTCCAGTGAAGGAATTCATGAGCTGAGGCTTCAGCTGACAAAGTCATGAATCTGCAAGGTATGTGCTTTTCTCTACTCTTGGCAGTCAGGGATCAGAGGCAGAGGCACAGGCTTGCTGGATTCCCGAAGAGTTCAGAGCCATTCAAGCAGATGGAGCAGAGTGATAGTTGAGAGAGGAACTGCAGAAACAGTTGTCAATGGGTTTGAAGAATTTGATCTTGGGATCCAGGTTGGACAGGAAAGAAAGTGAAGCCAGATGAGGAGTGAGGTCCTGAGAATACTGAATCCTTGAAGGTTTTAGGATGGTTTTATGGTCTACAGGTAAAATTTCATGACGTTGTGATGAGGCTGGGAGATTTTGAAGTCTAATATTTTTGTGGTGAAATCAAGGCAATGGTAATGCTGAGGCCTGGGTGTGGCCATGGGAGTCAGGAGATGGCTGCAGTGGAATGGAGATGAAGCTATTGGCATAAAGGAGGGCCAGAAGATGCGGGCCTTGTCTGAATGGAGGATGACTGTTCATAAAAATGACACAGTGGGATATCAATTTGAAATCTGTTAAGGTAACTGACACCAAGAGGAACAACAGCTTCAGCTCTAATCTCAAAGCAGGCAGGTCTCATGGAAAGATTTTGGAAAGAAGTTCAAAATAGACTGATGGGTGATTTAAACAGGGCAGCTAGAGGGCATGGTAAGCGGAAGGCATTAACCACCCCCTCAACAAAAATCCAATGACTGAATCTCCAATTAAGCAAACGGAGCCGAAGGATGTCTAGCCAAACATCCCTAAGGTGGACAGCGACTTTGCGAAAGGCACCGGCAAATTACATTTGACATTTTCTGTTCAGCCATTTTCTGAAACACAAACAATATTTCAATTAGTGTCACAAAGAAAGGTTCATTCCTGTTAAAATAAATGATTCTTCTATAGCTTTCAGGGATACGATGCTGAAGAAGAAAAGTACAGACCTGGAACAGTAATGCTGTGTGTGTTTTTGGAGAAATCATCATTGGTTTTGTATTGATTTGTTCAAAAGAAAGTGTAATTTAATGAAATACATAATGTTCTCAGCCAGGATAACACATCAGCCTGGAAATGGGGAAAAAATAGCTAGTAGATTAAATTCTACAGATGATGGCTAAATAAGTGAGCTGTGCTTCTAGAGTGGTGGCCATTAACCTTTCCATCATGAGGACACCATGTCTCAGTGTAACATGGGGATAACAGTGAATTCTATTATCAGACTACCTGACTTTGAATCCCTGCCCTTTTGGATATTAACTAGGGGTTCCTGGGTAAGTTATCTAATCTCTACATGTCTCAGTTTCCTTATCTATAGAAGAAGAATAATAAGTCACCGTAGTGAATTGTAGAGAGTAAGTGCTCAGCTACAAATCACCTATATCTATATATCTATATCTATCTAAACATTTTATAGATTCTAAGATGAGAATAGTTGTATGTTAGGATCTCTAGACTAAGAAAATATGTATAATGTCTACTTCTGGTTAGATGTAAAAATAGGAACCTTCTATACCCATGGTAACTCCAGGATCAAACAAAGATCGTAGGTATGAATGGGACTACCAAAGAGTAAATGTAAGGAAGCCTTGATGAACTGACTTCAACAGAGAAGCGTTCTTCACCGGCAAGCAGGGAGCTGCAGGGGTTTCCAGGTGGTGAACTCTGGATCTGGGTATGAGTGGGAAGAAAGTTTACAAAGATCAAAAGACTTTGCTGGGGAGAAGAGACACCCATCAAGCTACTGGTAATGGTGGGGCAAGTATGACGCTGGACTCTGAAAGTGCCCTGAATGATCAGCCGGATGCTTCTCCTCAACCCCTACCTGAATTGCTACTAATATGGCAATGGCAGAACTGAAAACCAGAAGGAATTCATGGATTATTTCCATGGTTCCTGGAACCAGGAGACTGCAGTCATTGAATCCAAGGATGAAACTGAAACCCAGCCACCCTGGCTCAAATGCTAATAAAAGCAAAGGAGTTAGGTAGCTGCTGCTGCAGCTACAGCACAACTAGGGACTGGGCTAACTAAGGTAAACTCAATCTTAATAAAGCTGAGACCTATCCCAGTGAAACGTGATGCTTAGTGAATACTGAATGCTCACTTCCTCACCTTAGCTACCAGACATAGGAAAGAGCTTGCACGCACTAGAAAAAAAATCAAATCTTACAATCTCCACTATATTTTTATATACAATAAAAAATAAGACGTGGAGGAAAAAACCAAAATGGTCAGTAGCAGACCCATAGATGATCCACATATTAGAACTAGCAGAGAAGAATTTCAAACAACTTTTATGAATATGTTTAAAGAACTATAGGAAAAAGAAGGAAAGAATGGGTGAACAGATGGGTTGTCTCAGCAGAAAGTGGACACTGTGAAGGAAAGCCAAATGAAAATTCTAGAACTAGAGATACACTCTTTGAGAGAAAAAATAAATCGGATTTGTTTAACAGTAGAATGGAAACTGCAAAAGAAAGGATCGGTGAACTTAAGGAAAATAAGCAGAAATTATTCAAAATGAATAATGGCCAAAACTTTTTCCAACTTTTATTATGGAAAACATTAATCATCAAATCCACGAATCTCACCCCATGCAGTATAAATACAGAGAAAGTCATACCTACGTGCACCATAGATTGTTAAAATATAAGCATAAAGAGAAAATTCCAAATGAATTCAGAGAACATTCCAGGGAACAATAAGAATGATACCAGACTTATTAAAAACGATGCCTACCAGAATGACATATTTAAAGCACTACAAATACAATAAAGTAAGGAAAACAGTCAAAAGATTGGAAAAGAAAAAATAAAACTATATTCACAAATGACATGATTGTGTACATAGAATATACAAAGGAATCTACAAAAAGCTCTCACTATTGAATCTATTAAGTGAATTCAGCAAGGTAGCAGAATACAAGGTTAATATACAAAATTAAATGAATCTCACACAATTAGAAATAAAATATGCCATTTGTAATATAAATATATTTATAATAATACTAAATATTAAAATAAACATGTATAAGACTAAATACTAAATCCTAAATAATACTAAATATTAAAAGAAACATGTGCAAGACCTGTATAATAGAAACTATAAAACCTTACTGAGGGAAATTAAAGAAGACCTAGATAAATGGCAGTAAAATAGTAGATGGGAAATCAAACAGGGAGATTCTGGGTGAAGGAATTTTCCAATTAGAGTCAGCATCTATCCTAAAGACATTTCAGAAATTCTTCATGAATTGTGAAGTTTTCAATAGAGTGCTTCAGAGCTGGGGAACACAGACGGACCCTCAGTGACTCATAAGACCATGAATTCTGTTATACTTCTAGCCTCAGTCCCATATTCTCATTTCAGAGTAAAGACTAGAACTAATGGATTTTGAATTTGTAAGCCCTTGAGAGTGGATGATCCATCCATTCATCCAACCAACTATGGAACATGCACTTCCTGTATCCTTTGGAGTCATTTGAAGAAGGGAGCTGAAAAGAGCTTAGCTTATGTCTACCCCAGCATCATCACTGGCCATGACTTCTAGTAGTGTAAAACTTAAGGTTTCTTGAAGGGCTGTGACCAAAAATTTGTCTCTCCTGCTCTATGTCATTTCTTTTCTTTCTTTCTTTTTTTTTGAGACGGAGTCTCGCTGTTGCCCAGGCTGGAGTGCAGTGGCGCGATCTCGGCTCACTGCAGGCTCCGCCCCCGCGGGGTTCACGCCATTCTCCTGCCTCAGCCTCCCGAATACCTGGGACTACAGGCGCCCGCCGCCTCGCCCGGCTAATTTTTTGTGTTTTTAGTAGAGACGGGGTTTCACCGTGTTAGGCAGGATGGCCTCGATCTCGTGACCTCGTGATCCGCCCGCCTCGGCCTCCCAAAGTGCTGGGATTACAGGCGTGAGATCACTTTCCAAGGAAACAAGCACGTTTTGCAGATTCCTAAAAATGAGAGTTTATAAACAAAGCACAGTTTACCCAGTTCATGCTTTTCTGTCCAATAAATATGGGAATCACAAGAGGGAAAAATCAGGAGACTAAAGATGCTATTTCTGCTTCTCAGATTTAGACTGGAGGCCTTGCAGGGCAGAAAGGTGCTATCTGACTCACCAGTGTGCTAGCTGGAGGACTGTTTAAATTTTTCCAATTTGCACTTGGCTGGGACCAGAACATTTTGTATTTGCATCCGTGCCCAGCATTTCTGTCACCACATATGCTAAGGATATATCTCCTAGGAAACACGAGAGATTGATGATAAAAAGTGAATCATCACCCAGGGTTATGAATTAGCCAATCCTATTCCACACAACAAACATTTACAGAGCAATTATATTTAGTTAGACACTGGGCTAGGGCAACGGTGCCACTAAATGTAAACATCCAGGTGGCTCATTATAGAGAGAGCATTGAATCCTCACATCAATTTCACAGACAGGCTGATATCACAGATAAGACACAGATAAGACATGAACAATGGACATGGAATTGGAAGGTCTGTGTCCTAGTCCTAGCTCTGGCACTTCCTCACTATGCATTAGCAGGTTAAGTTTGTCACACAAGGGAAAAAAGAGGAAATCATGCCTAATCCATGTCCAGCCATTTTCAGTGAGATAATGCATGTGAAAGCTATTTTAGTAAAGTTGAGGAGGTTCTTTGTGTAATACTGTGAAATGTTCTCCAAGAAAGTATTGTTATTTTTTTTAGAAAGGGGTACAGAAAAAATGCTCAATTTTTGTTAAAAAAAAATAGAGAAAGGAAGAAAGCAAGAAAAAAAGGAAGGAAGGGAGGGAAAAAGAAGGAAGGAAGGAGAAAGAAAGAAGAGAGAAGGAAGGAAGAAAGGGAGAAAGGAAAGAAGGAAGGAAGGAAAGAAAGAAAGAAAAAGAAAGAAAAGAAGGAAAGAAAGAAAGAGAGAGAGAAAGAAGGAAGAGAGAGAGAAAGAAGAAAGGAAGGGATAAGAAAGAAAAAGAGAAACAGAAAGTGGGAGAGAGGAAGGAAGGAAAAAAGAAAAAAATAAAGAAGAAAGGAACATCTATGTACTGTTAAATGCATAGAATATGTTTGGAGGTAAACACAAAAAACCAGTAACACATTGCTAATCCCTGAGAAAGGCTACAGTGTGTGTGGTCTATAATAATGAGAGACAATTTTTACTATATATCATTTTGAACTTCCAAATTATGAACCATAGGAAGTCATTAACTATTCAAAAATAATATTCAGTTTTAAATAGATTTAATTATTAAAACAAGTATTCCTAATATGCTGAGTTTTCCTGTGAAGATCAGTGCTGTGAGTATACTGCAAAATTATATAAGTAGACCTTAGTTATTAATGTAAAATCAGTATATTAATCATGATAAGAAAACTCATTTACTAGCAGGGAACAATACCTTGACCCAACAGAGTCAAATCTCAATGGTACAGTGTCAGCTTTCAGAAATGACATAGAGGCCGGGCGCGGTGGCTCACATAGAAATTCACGCCCTAGTTGTGAGCCTGTGCAAATATGTGTAGGAAGAGGGGTGACTCATGTTTAGTGTGAACATATGCTTCTACATGATTAAAGAAGCCCAAGCAATGATTGTAAGTATTCTATTTCACTCAGTTTTCTGCATGTGATGGGTAAGGGAGCCTTCTCACTCAGATTATACTTGATTAGGTTCCCTACTTGGGCAACTTTTTTTTTCCCTTCAGCAGTTTTTACTGATAATTGAGGGGTACAAGTGCATATTAGAAAACCAAGTGGGGGACCAGCCCAGTGGCTCACGCTAGTAATCCCAGCACTTTGGGAGGCTGAGGAGGGCAGATCACTTGAGGTCAGGGGTTCGAGACAGCCTGCCCAATATGACAAAACCCTGTCTCTACTAAAAATATAAAAATTAGCTGGGCATGGTGGCATGCACCTGTCATCCCGGCTACTGGGGAGGCTGAGGCACGAGAATCACTTGAACCCGGGAGGTGGAGGTTGCAGTGAGCTGAGATCACACCACTGTACTCCAGCCTGGGTGACAGAGTGAGACCCTATCACAAAAAAAAAAAAACAAACAAAAAACAGAAAAAAACAAGTGGGGAAAACTTGAGCACCCTATTTGAGCCATGGATTACCTAATTTCCAAGCAAGTAATTTTACATTATTAATTTTTAACTTAATTCCAGAGGACACACTTTGAATAATTCATTACTTCAAAATTATTTGAGGCTTGGTTTATGATCCAGTTTACAAACAATTTTGATCATCCTCAAAACAACATTATGAGATATATATTATTAAAGACCCATTTTAAACATAAGGAAACTAGCACTAGAGGGGTAAGAAACTTGTTCAAGGTTGAGTTGAAATTTGAATGCAGGCATTCTGGATCTTAAGTCCATCCTCTTGAACACTGTGCCGTAATGCCTCCACCCACAAGAGGGGAAAACGGGCAGATTCTTAAAAAGGCATTGTGTCTAAAATCTTACGAAATCTGCTTTGAATAAAGGCCTTTACTTGGCACAGTTGAAACATAATGAACCCATTTTCAGTGTTGTATAATGGGAGGGAGGTATACACATACATTAGTGCTTGTTCGTATGGTGAGAAGGATAGGTCCATGTGGGGTATGTCCACTTGTCCAGGGATCTTCATGTGAAGGAACTTAATTTAAGAAAAGAGGCCGTTGAAAGAGGCAGGCTTGGGTATGGACAAACGATCCCTATTGGGGGATACTTACAATAGGGGGTATCTTACTTACTCTTCTGTGAGTTTTTGCCTTTGCTCCCGGAATTTTTGCCCAAGACCTGGAAAGGGGAGTGGAAACAAGAATAGAGTTGCCTCAGAGGTAAGGAGTATTTTTCCACCTGGCTTGAAGTGGCCACATTTCAGAAGGATAGAATCACGGAAGACTCGTCAGTGAGCTGGACCTGGGTTACCTCCCAGGAGCTGCAACATAGATCCTAGTGATCCTTGGAGTCACCAGCAGGTGTGTAAGAGATACACCCATTTGGACTTCAGTTGTGTACCCCAGGAGGAGAAGGGTGCCAAGCCAGCAATGGCAGAAAAGCACAGAGTTCCAGAGACCTAGGATCTGAGCAGGAGGGATTATCTGCTTAAGTCCCCTAAAAGTCCTCTAAGCTTGGAAATCACAGGTAGAGCCAGAGAACTACTGCTTGGTTACATGTCCCTACTTCCTCCCTAGGCTGATAAGGCCTGGGAGATATGACATGCATGTTGTTCTTTCTATGGTAAGCAAAGCATCAAACTCTTGCCAAGGAGGAAGGAGAAAATTAATACAGTGTTTGTAAAACACAGTTTATGCTTTTCAACACAAATTTGTGATGTAAGATGTTGTAATCTATTTGTAATATAACAATATTGTAAACTCACCTAATTCTCAAAATTCATTCTTACTTGCTACTGGGAGTACAATTTTAATGGTGGTTTATGGTAATGTACTTAATTGTCTTTATATTTTCAGTCTTCAGCTTAAAGATTGTGAATATTTAACACAATGCTTAGGATCATGGTGTTCTTGTGATGGTACCAGAACATCCATTCAGTGTTGTGTAATGGGAGGGAAGTATACACATACAAATTAAGAAATAATCTAGATGCCTTTAAATACCTTACATACAATTCACGTGGAAAGGTTGCAAATCACCGCTTGATTCCTTGTATTTTTCTTAAGATTCTTTTTAGTTCACAAATTGCCTGATTTGATCTTCAGAACAACCTTAGGTATGGCAGGTCTCAATATCTTCATTTTTCTTATGGAGAAATTGAAATCCAAAGAGGTAAAATGGCATATCCAAGGTCACATAGAGGGGAGTAGAACTGGATCTGAACTCCGTTCTTCTGAATGTAATTCCAAAGTTTTTTCATTTTGCCTCACGTTCCCTGACCATCTATCCATCCATCCATCCATCCATCCATCCATCCATCTTTTCATTATCAATTCATTCAACAAAAATTTTTGAGTGACTATTATGAGCCAGGCATTGTACTAGGTGCTGACTCATAGAAATATGAGTCAGTCATAGTTCCTGTTCCCAGGGACTTTTTAATATAATAGGGATATCAGCTATGGGGCTGAGTAATTCTAAATGGAGACAGAAAGTAGTAAGTACTATGAGTGAATCAGAATGCCCCACAGGAATTCTGGTGCAAGAGGGATAACTTAGAACTGGAGACAAATGAGTAAGGGCTGGAACAGGAGGGATTTACGTGGGAGGGGGCCATCTTATAGGGATGCTATGTGTAGAGACAAATCCTTTGAAATTAATAGGCTGGGAGAATGGCCCAAGCTTAACCTGAAATGACTCTTATGAACAAGTAAAGAAGAAAAGAGATTGAACATATCTAAGATGGAACAGAAAAGGAAGAGTTTTAGCCAGTGACATGACCTTTTAAAAGAATATACACATACTTTAAAGTTCTGAACCAAAGGGAGAGAAACTGAAAAGTGGTGGAAGAGACTTAAAAGTAGGAGGATCCAGAGGCACAGTGTTTCTAGACGCAGTGGGTATTTTCTGCTCAACCTGAATACTTGGAGCATCTTGTGGGTAAGAGCAACATAAAATCTTGATATAGCTGCTTCTACAACAGGTTGAAGAGAATCAAAATCAACACATATACAGCAGAGTTAGAACAGCTAAGAAACTTGGAAACCCGAGCTTTTGGAAGTGGGTCCAACTGTTATGAGTGTTAGGGTAGCAGTTGTGAGCAGAGTGAGTGAGTTTTAGAAACAGATCACCCAGGGATTCTCAGTGTTTAGATGTGGTTTGCATATTTAATGTGAAATATATATCTTGTGAAACGTTTTCTGTTAAGCTGTATTTTAGTATGACGTTGTGATGGTTGTTTGCTCTGTATGTGTGATTTTTTTTTTTTTTTTTTTTGAGACGTGGTCTTGCTCTGTCACCCAGGCTGAAGTGCAGTGATGAGATCATAGCTCACTGCAGCCTCAACCTCCTGGGTTCAAGTGATCCTCCCACCTCAGCCTCCTGAGTAGCTGGGACCACAGGCACGTGCCACCACCCCCAGCTGCTTTTTAAATTTTTTGTAGAGACGAAGTCTCACTTTGTTGTTCACACTGGTCCTTCAGCTTCTGGGCTCAAGCAGTCCTTCGGCCTCAGCCTCCCAAAGTGTTATAGACATGAGCTACCATTCCCAGCTGATATTTTTTATTGTGGTAAGAAAAGAAAGTAGGGAATATTTCCATGAGGAATTATCCCATGAAACTAATTGTCTCAAGGAATTAATCTAAAAACTGCCCTGACTTAAGGTAACATGTACCTTATCAAAGGTCCCAAGTCACACCTACTAGTTCAGGAATTAGGTGAGATCAACCCCAAAAGGACCAAATGATAATATTTCCACCCTTCAATTCAACCAGGCGGTTTGTGTACAGAGAGAAAATGTGGCTAAATTTGTGTATTCCTTCCTAGATTATAAAAGCCTACAAAAGGAGGGACCATTTCTTGATCATCTTTGCATTGCCTATGCCTAGCATTGCACCTAGAAGGTAGAGATGTTTGTCTGATCACGTGCATACAGCCTCGTCTGCGAGCATCTCTGATAGTCATCACAGTTCTTCACAGACTACAGAGATGGTGGGCCGTTTAAGTGATACAGACATTAAGTGCCACAGGAATTCACAGTAGGGGAAACCACTTCTGGCTGGGGAGGTCCCAAACGCCTTCTTAGGAAAGGTAGGACTGAATTAGACCTGGTGAGATTTGTACTGGCAAAGGGAAGTGGGGAGAATGGTATGTTCCCTCACCCTTCAGTGTCCACAGGGTAGCTGGCACTTCAGAGGGTGCCCACAGAGGAGATGGAGCTGGAGAAAGAGAGCTTTGCAAGCCACAGCTACCTGCCAGAATTGTGGAGTCTGCAACATATCTCTAAGACCGTGCACCTCCAAATAGAAATGAAAATTTGAGCATGGGGAAGAAGAAAGGGAGGAAAAGAGGACCAGATCTCTGGATTAAACCTCTTGAAAGGGATGGATAGAGAGAAGTCAACTCAGTCAAATTCAGAAAGAGACAAAAGAGGATAAAAGTCCCATCCAGGCCAGAAGCAGTGCTCTGGGTGAAAGACATTTTCAGTGAGATGGTGTCACGGAGGAAAAGCTGATAGGGTTTACTTAGAATGTACAGTCTTCTTAGTCCCAAGGCTAAAGTAAAAAAAGACAAAAGAGAGCATGTTAGAGGAAACAACTAGAGAGAGAGAGAAAAAGTCAGCAGACCTCCAGTAAGGCACTGCACACGTCCTCGAGTCTGTGTCTCTGCGCTTCTTCCACGTTTCCCTGAGCAATGATTCTCCACCCGGGCATTCAGTGGAATTCCCCTTCTTGAGGTGGCACCAATTCACCAAGCTCTAAAATAAGCCCTTCTGCCACCCTTTACCATTGCCTCATCAGTGCTGTGGGGAAAAATTATTTTATTAAAATGCATTTTCTTTTTGGTTGTCTATTAAATTCTTGCAGGGCTAAATGTACATGTATTTTAAAGGAGAAGCTGAATTGTTGTCCCTTAAGCCTAAGGAATTGTCTGAAACAAGAATGTGATGCCCCTTCAACTCTTTTCTTCTCCTCTTCCACATCCCCATCCCAAATCCAATAGGGCCTGAGGTTTTCCCTGAAGAAGGGGAAAACAGGTTTTCTTTGAGAAGTGATCCAGCGGTCAGCAAACACCATTACTAAGCATGATGACCAGTGTTTGCTTCTTCCCCACAGTGGCTGTGGCACTCCCCATCTCAGAGGCTTGAGAAAGAACAGGGCCTCTGTAATGTTGATACAGAAAAGCTGAAATCAGGGCTCACAGCCTGGTTGAATGGAGGAGGAAGGGACTTAAAAGTAGTACTATTCATAAGCCAAGGTGGTTGACATGAGGCCTTCCACAGCAGTGACAGAGGAGAGGGAAGATGTCATTCTTGAGTAACAGGAAGTTACTGTAACACCAGTTTTTATTGCTAAAGATGACAAAAATACTACCAATGACATTTATTTGAGTACTTACTATGGGACAGGCACTGAATAGTTTATATATATTCATTCATTTAATACAACAACTTTATGAGTAGGCACTATCATTAAGACAATGATGTCCAAAAAAAGGAATTAAATAATGCAGATAAAGCAGTCCACTTTTACCACTATCTACCAGCCCTCCGAAGGGTGCAGATGTTTCTCTTTTGGCATTCGATGGCTATTTAGATGTTTCCCAGTTTTTTTCCATTATAAGCAGCATGGCATTGACCATACTGGTACCTGCCTTCCTGGGAACTTGCAAGTCATTCTGCAGGATAGAGACGAAGAAGTACAATTGCTAGGTGGGAGGCAATGTGAATTTACAAGTTTTTTTAGATAACTCCAAATTGTCCTCCAAAAAAAGGCTTTTTCAATTCATATCCTCACCAACAGTGCGCAAGGTATATACCTTTTGCTACTCCTCAGGAAAACCTGCTGTTATTAATCTTCTTACATTTTGTGCTAATCTCCTGTGTGAAAAATGTCTTGTAATTATTTTAGTTTGTTTTTCTCTAGTTGCTAGTGAGGCTGTGCATCTTTTCACATCTTTTAACACGGCTATTTGTCTTTCTTCTGTGAATTACCTTCTCATATCTTCTTTTATTTCTATTTGGGGCTATTTGTCTTTGTCTTGTTGATTTATAGGACTTCTTTACATATTCCACATGTTTATGATTTGTTACGTGTGCTGCAGATATTTCCTCCCAGTCTATAATTTCTTTTATTTTTAGTTTATGGAGCCTTCTATCATTTAAAAGCTTGATGTATCCAAATTTATTTTCCTTTCCTTTCTTGCTTCTGCATTTTGTACCTTGATGTATTTTGCTATATTTTATACTTTCACGGGTTTGCTTTCATGTTTGGCTCTTTAAAACATCTGAAACACATTAAACATACATAGAACATCCTCTTTTCTTGCCCCTAGACATAGAATATAATAAAGAAGATGCTAATTATAGAACTGAATCCCAAAACAAGAGTTAAGTAGAAGCGGCCATCATCCCATCTGGATGTGCTGGGAGGTGCTAGCAGTTTGCCAGAGAGAGTTTCCTAAGGCTTGCATCTCCAGTGCTCCAAACTGCTTAGAGAATCAAACTCTTCAAAGGGACTTCTCAAGGTAAACCCTATATGGAGTATTTTCCAGAATACATTAATATTCTGGGATATTAGTAAAGTGTTAACAATTATCACATGAGGAAAGGCTTTTATGGTCATATATGGCTGGGAAAGACTTGGTTAAACAATATTAAATGGGTTTATTTGAAGGCAACTTGATTAATGAACATCTATTTTGGTCAGAGGCTGCAAGTTGTCATCTGATAGAAGTTTACAGTGTGTTTAAAAACCCAAGGGATCATTTAGTTCAGAGCCAAGTTTCTCAACTTTAACTACATTTTGGAATAGCCAGGGAGCATTAAAAAAAATGCGGAAATTCAAGTCTCTTAGCTTCAGGGACTGTATTTAATAGGTCTATGGTATGGTTTGGGTATGGGAATTTTAAAAGTTTCCCTGATGATGCCAATGTGCAACCCAGGTGAAGAACCACTGATTAGCTTCATGGCTTCATTTAGTAGACAGGGAACACAAGCCAGTTTGGGGAATAGCTGGGACCAGATACAGATGTTTGGAACCCTAGGCCTGGCCTTTCCCTCTATACTGTGCTGCCTTCCTACAACACTTTGTTAATTTGTAGCTTTCAACCTGGAACACACGTTACAGGCACTGGCTTTGGCATATATCAGATGCTACCTTGTATTGCTTGTTGGTTCTCAAGGGTCTCAGTTTTCTTTTCTGTAAAAGGGGCCTAATACCCCCTCTTCCTCGTGTCATCGTTATTCTTTGAATTGAATGAGTGAATGCATATGAAAGTTCTGAAAAATGTACATTATGCAAATTGAAATTAGAGTGGGCAGATAAGGTCAGGTAACCCAGTGCCAACACAGTGCTCCATTCATAAATAGGTTTGGGAGATGTTTATTGACAGTAATTGCTTGTGGGAATAAGAAGCAGCTGCTCTTACAGAACAACTTCCTCACAAATACACCTGGAATTCCTCACATCCCAGCAAGCTGTCAGCATCACCTCCCTCAGGGAACTCTTGATTAAGGTTACCATATTTTCAGCTCCAGGCATTCAGAAAATAAATTCTACATAATTAAAATGCATATGCATATGCATGAACGTGTATATAATTTTGCATGCTGTGTTGAATAGTCTCCAACTTAATAAAGTAGTATACCCTGCGGTTGTCATGCTGTGGGTGTCTCTTTCCCTGGGCTATCCCCTAATACAGAGGACAATTGTTCAGGGACCAGAGAGACTTAACTAATGGAAGGAGCTGAAAGAAGCTGCAGGCAAAGGAAGAGGCATCCAGGGACTGGAATGGGAGGCCTCTCTCCTGCTGACAGCAAAGGAGCATTGTGGCTTTCCCAGAGCATCGGGCAATGCTTTCCTGAAGAGGCTTTGGAAGCATTTAGGGCTCTGCAGGAATCTGGAAATCCAACCTGCTCTGTGCTTGAGAGACCACCCCCTCCTTAGCCACAGAAGGAATTTAGAGCAGCCTGAAAGTGGCATAAATGCCTCCACGGACTTTCCCTTCAGTGGTAGGAAGGAAACAATCTCACTAACAACCCAGGCAGTCTGTGTCATTTGTAATTAATTCAAAGTATGTATGTGGTAGGTCCTGGAGACACACAGTGGGTGTTCAGACCCCACCCCTGTACTTGTGGAGAATGCAGTTGTATGGAGGATACTGACAAAAAGTCAATGGAAAAATCAAAGAATGACATTTTGTCGTGTTATGAAGGAAGCAGATGAGGGGCTGGCAAGGGTGGGGTGGAAGGGCATTTGCTTTAGTGATGATGGTCAGAGGGAGACCAGTGTGGCTGGAGAGTGAGGAGGAACCTGGCAGAAAAGCAGATGAGACCCGGGCAGGGAGCAGATTATGCCAGCGTGTGTGGGTATGCTGCATCTATTAGACAGCCATGTCCACTTCGTGGGTGATAATCAGGGGCGATATTTAAAATAGTCAACACCTGGCAGGGGTGGACCTGGTTTTGCTTAAACATTTTGGGGAGAGGACCTTCTTTAAAAAAAGAAATTTTCAAGTGTCTTCTCAATGACTTTTTGTTTTTAAAACAAAACAAAACTGATACGGCCTTATAAACATATGGCTAGGATCTTTGAAAGGTGTTTTGCATATGGAGGCCCTGAAACTTAGGCTTCATCAGATTCACAGTAAATCCACCTTTGAAAATCATTCAGAACAGATGCCAGCAGTAAGCACTGGTATAGCTGTCCTGAGGCATCCCAGCTAAATGTCAGATGCAGATGCAGAGGTTCTTTCAGGGCTAAGAAGAAAACCTTGAAAAGAGTGGGGCAGGGGTGTTAGGGATATTTGCATGTGAGTGGGGGTAATGATGCCCTCTGAATCTAAGCTGCAGAGTTATAGAAATTATAATATATATTATAGTAATATATTATAATATATAATAACAATGTATGCAGACAGAGGAAAATAATGGAGGAGTCAATGGGTTAGAGATCTTATAGAAGTCCTAGAATTGTACTAGTGGGGTGCCAGAGAAAGTGAGCTAAAATGACAATGAAAATGAGTCCTTGGAATCTAGACGTTAGAAGTGGCCCATTTTCTGGGGATGGCAAAGGGCAGGAAATGACCATGCAGTGGGTGGTTGGAGTAGCGTGGAGGAAATGTCAGTGAAATTGAGGGTTGGAGTGTGGGATGACTCACCCATGTGGAACTTTCAGCTACAAATGATGTCATGAGTTGGGTAGAGAGGAAGACAATGAGAATTTTTTTTTAAATTAAACTTGAGAACTCTTTATTGTGTAAGAAACAGCTATAACTCTCATTTCCTTGGTTGCTAGGTATGCTGTCCAGGATCTGGAAAGAAAAGTGCACACAACATCTAAATTTTTCTCCCAGTGGGAGATTCTACTGCTGGTATTAGAATCACAGGCAGACATTACTGCACTTGTTTGGGCTTGGCTGAATCTATGATCAGTTACATAGTTATATATGTCTGCACTTTCCCTTTCCTTGCTGGAGGTAAATGCCTTTCGAATGGTCATAATCTCTATAGAGAAGTGTGTTATTAAAAAGGAAAAAAAACAGCAACAGATATTTTATAATATATAATGGTTTTTGTTTTGCAAAAGCCTTTCACATTTATCTCATTTGATCCTCAGAACAAACTCATAAAACAGTGAGCATATTCCCATACAAGACAGAAAGAAACAGTCTCAAAGAAGTTAAGCAAACCACACAGCTTACACATGTTATAGAAACCAGAGCTGAGGCTTGAATCCAGGTATTCTGCCTCCCTATCCAGTTCTCTTTCCACCATAGCATGGCCCCATATCTTTGTGGTAATGTTGCCATCTCAGCTGCTTCTACCAAATTGTTTGTTCCTAATGTTGCAAGCCTGTTGGTCTCAGAGAAAAGGGGCAAATGAGAGAATCCTGGGCCTGAGCCTTCAGACCCATGAGATATTTGTTTCCTCCAGGCTGGAGTTTGCTTGCTAAATGAACTGTGCTGGTTCTAAAGATCATGAAGCCAACTGAAAAAGATTTATAAGCTGTCAGGTGATCATCCTTAATGGGAATACATAGGAGTGTGGGCAATCTCTAATTTACCACCTTGATTTGTGAGGGTATGTACACTGGCATGGATACGTGTACAACCCAGGCAGCCTGCTACACCAGTTTCCAAGCTGGCTTGCTTCAGTGCATTCACACACATAAATCCTGTCATTGGGAATGTCCTTCCTGGCATCATTGCGTGTCTCATTCAATCTCATGTCCCAGCTTAAATACTCAACTCTTTGGACCACTCTTGATTTTCCTAGATAAATGTAAAGTTTTCCTCCTCTGAACTCTCTGTCACCCTCCTGGGACCTCACTTATGTTACTTTTCATCTTGAATTAGTGGGAGCTGAAAAACAACCCGTCTTTCCTACTCTATTGTAAATGTAATACCTTAAGGCCAGGGAACATGTGTCATTCATATTTGTGTATCTGCCAGAGTTACCTTGCACCCTGATGTAAAGGAGCTTTGTTTACAGTCTGCAATGAGGGACTTCTCATCGGGCCCCCAGTCTGCACAGCAGATCTTGATTCGAGGCATCCAGAAGAGTTGACTGGGGGTGTCTGGAGCTCATGAGAGAAAGAAGGTTGAATTGTGGTCCTAGAGAGGGAAGGTAAAGTCACGGAGCAAATGAGATCACCCCAGGAAACTGTGAGGACTAGTAAGAAGTGATGCAGCCCGAGGACTGAACCTTAGGCAAACACATAAAGGGAGAAAAGTAAAAGAGGAGCCTCTGGGAAGGAATCACTGGGATTCAGGGTAAAGTGAAGTCATAGGAGCCAGGAAGGAACGGTGAACAGTGGAAACATTCAGAGAGATAAAATAAGATGTTTTAAAAGTGTCCGTTGGATTGAATGACAGAGAGGGCATGATGTTCTTTGCCATGATAGCTTCTGCGAGGTGGTGGCTAAGGTGATCAGATGTCCCCCATTGCCTGGGACTGAGGGGGTTTCCAGGATGTGGGACTTGCAGTGCTAAAACCAAAAAAATTCTGGGCAAACTGTGATGAGTTGGTTACTGTAAGTGAGAAAAATAAAAATCAAACTCCAGGGCTGAAGAGCGAGTGTGAGGGAAGAAGCAGCAACTGGAAGTGAAGAGCAGTTTTCGGTTCACAGCAAAATTGAGCAGAAAGTGCAGAGTTCCCATAGACCCCTGACCCTGCACGCACACAGCCTCCTGCCACTATCCACATCCCACACCAGAGTGGACATTTGTTCCAATCAGTGAACCTGCACTGACACATAACTATCACCCAAAGTCCGTAGTTTACATTAGGGTTCACTCTTGATGTTGTATGCTATATGAGTTTTGACAAATGTACAATGTAGTTTAGAATGTCAGTATGGGAGGAAATTATTAGGTGTAAACAGATTGGAAGGGAAAGGAGACACGGATGCATGAAACTGCATTTGCCTGCACTTTATATAAGGTTGAAAAAGTACCAGTTGTCCACATCAAAGAATAAAGGGCTGATGGAGATTTGGGAGGAAGTTAAACCCTGCCTCAAACTCAACTCCCGTGTAGATCTCTAAGGAAAGCCTTATTCCTTATGCTACCTAGATGAAGCTGAGATGCCAGAAGCACACTGTAGCAAAAGAAATAAAATTCTCAAGGATATATGGATTCTGGACTAGGTCTATTACTCATGACTCATTTATTCCCTCAACAATGCCTCTCAAGAGGTCTTGGAAGACATTGTTTAAACAGAACATTAAGATGAAATTTCTGTTTCTGGAAGGATGATATGGAAAACTAGATGTTCTGTCTGGCTGTCTTACCAAAAACAATTTAACAGTCTGGATAAAATATTTTTTAAAAAATTAAGTGCATCCTGAAGCTAGGATGAAAACAGTGAGAGTTGAGAGTCCTAAACCAAAGTGAATAAAAAGGAACAAACTGTTAATACATGCAACAGGTATGGAGTAACTCAACACCATGGTGCTGAGTGAAGGAAGCCAGACAAAAGAGAATACATACTGTATGACTGCATTTACATAAAATTCCTGAAACAGCAAACGAATCTGTAGTGGTAGGAACTAGGTCAGTGGTTTCATGAGAGTAGGAGTAGTTGGAGGAATTGTTACAAAGGAGCAGGGGGAAGCTTTTGGGGTGATGGAAATGTTCACTCTCTTGATTATAAGGATGGTTTCGTGAATGTATATTGCCAAAATTGATCAAATATGTGCAGTTTATGGTACTTCAATTATACAGTAACAAAGATCCTAGTAAAAATACCCAGACTAGCTCAGGGGGGAAAAAAAGTGACAGTAGGAACTCAAACTTGAACATTGCTTTGAGTGTTTTTTACCCTGAGGGCATACGCCAAACTCTACTGATCCTAAGCTTCCCTCTCACATCCTGTCAGGGCAAGGGGAAAGGAGAAAAAGCCTGAAGTGGAGAGTTTAATAGGAGAGCCTCTGTAGGAAACTGGGACCTCCATGTGCTGTATTTTTAATATAAGGATGACCAAAACATAAGCCAGTCCCTCACTCACTGCCCGCCCAGCAGATAAGTTTTATGTTTATCTATAGTTATTTTATCTTTTCTTTTGAGACAGAGTCTCACTCTGTCACCCAGGCTGGAGTGCAGTGGCACAATCTCTGCTCAGTTCAACCTCCGCTTCCTGATTTCAAGCGATTCTCCTGCCTCAGCCTCAGCTGGGATTACAGGCACCTGTCACCACGCTCAGTGAATTTTTTTTTTTTTAGACAGATGCGTTTGCATCATGTTGGCCAAACTAGTCTTGAACTCCTGACCTCAAGTGATTCACCTGCCTCGGCCTCCGAAAGTGCTGGGATTACAGGTGTGAGCCACCGTGGCGGGCCCCTATACTTATTTTATCTTGATAGCAAACACAAACACAAGGTTTCTAGATTGGTGATCAGACCAATTATTTACCTACAGCAGTAACATTAATGGTTCTCCATGCTCCACTTACCCCTTTGTGGTGATGTGATGAGGGCAGATATTCCCCTTGCGTGTACAAAGGGAGTCAGTCCTTTAGGAGGGAACCCCAGAAATTATGAACCTCAGAGTTTATGAAGGAACTGCTGCCCTTTCCTCTGCAGAGAGGAAAAGAAACCATTGCTCTCTAATGTAAACCAATCCTCTATAGGAAGAGAAGGGGAAGGTCCCAAGGTGTCCACATCCTTTGAAAGTAAATAAATAATAGTTTCAGGGAAAATAAACCTTCAAATCTCTCTGGGGTAATAAACTATCTCTAAATTCTAAGGCTTGTTTACCATTCACTCATACTTGGCCAGGAATTTTTGCTCATGCACAAACAGGAAAATATTCACACTGTTTCTTGACAGAGGATACATGGGAACACTGCCTATCTCGAGCTTAAATACTTACTGGAGAAGTGAAATACTCAGTTGAGCATTAATAAACATAATATGGCCTCATGTAGACTGAATTCATATTACCTGGATTGTAATAATAAATTAAAGTAGACAATTGATTATTTAACAGCTGATTAGATATAGCTCAAAACAGACCAGAGAAATAAATCTAAAGAGATCAACTAGTATGCTGCAAAGAGAGACAAAAAGATGGAAAATATGAAAAAGTGGTTAATAGGTATGGGAAAGAGAATGAAAAGATCTATCATGATTCTAAGTGGAGTCTCAAAAGGAGAAAAGAGAGAGAATAGTGAAGAGGCAAATTTTTGAAAAGATAATGACTGCAGAATTGCTGAAAGACTGTAATCCTCAAATTCAGACAGAACAATGAATTCTGAGCAGGTTAAATGAAAATAAATACATTCCTAGGTACATCATAGTGTATATTAAAAGCAGCAAGAGCGATTACTCTCAAAAGAACACCTAGATCACTGACCAAGAAGTCATCAGATTTTTAAAAAATTGAGATGTAATTCATAGACCATTAAATTCACTCTTTTTAAAGTGTGCAATTCCTAGGTATTTTATTCTCTTTGAAGCAGTTGTGAATGGGAGTTCACTCATGATTTGGCTCTCTGTTTGTCTGTTATTGGTATATAAGAACGCTTGTGATTTTTGTACATTGATTTTGTATCCTGAGACTTTGCTGAAGTTGCTTATCAGCTTAAGGAGATTTTGGGCTGAGACAATGGGGTTTTCTAAATATACAATCATGTCGTCTGCAAACAGAGACAATTTGACTTCCTCTTTTCCTAATTGAATACCCTTTATTTCCTTCTCCTGCCTAATTGCCCTGTCCAGAACTTCCAACACTATGTTGAATAGGAGTGGTGAGAGAGGGCATCCCTGTCTTGTGCCAGTTTTCAAAGGGAATGCTTCCAGTTTTTGCCCATTCAGTATGATATTGGCTGTGGGTTTGTCATAGATAGCTCTTATTATTTTGAGATACATCCCATCAATACCTAATTTATTGAGAGTTTTTAGCATGAAGGGTTGTTGAATTTGTCAAAGGCCTTTTCTGCATCTATTGAGATAATCATGTGGTTTTTGTCTTTGGTTCTGTTATATGCTGGATTACATTTATTGATTTGCGTATATTGAACCAGCCTTGCATCCTGGGGATGAAGCCCACTTGATCATGGTGGATAAGCCTTTCGACGTGCTGCTGGATTTGGTTTGCCAGTATTTTATTGAGGATTTTTGCATCAATGTTCATCAAGGATATTGGTCTAAAATTCTCTTTTTTGGTTGTGTCTCTGCCCAGCTTTGGTATCAGGATGATGCTGGCCTCATAAAATGAGTTAGGGAGGATTCCCTCTTTTTCTGTTGATTGGAATAGTTTCAGAAGGAATGGTACCAGTTGCTCCTTGTACCTCTGGTAGAATTCGGCTGTGAATCCATCTGGTCCTGGACTCTTTTTGTTGGTAAGCTATCGATTATTGCCACAATTTCAGATCCTGTTATTGGTCTATTCAGAGATTCAACTTCTTCCTGGTTTAGTCTTGGGAGGGTGTATGTGTTGAGGAATTTAACCATTTCTTCTAGATTTTCTAGTTTATTTATGTAGAGGTGTTTATAGTATTCTCTGATGGTAGTTTGTATTTCTGTGGGATCGGTGGTGATATCCCGTTTATCATTTTTTATTGTGTCTATTTGATTCTTCTCTCTTTTCTTCTTTATTAGTCTTGCTAGCGGTCTATCAATTTTGTCGATCCTTTCAAAAAATGAGCTCCTGGATTCATTAATTTTTTGAAGGGTTTTTTGTGTCTCTATTTCCTTCAGTTCTGCTCTGATTTTAGTTATTTCTTGCCTTCTGCTAGCTTTTGAATATGTTTGCTCTTGCTTTTCTAGTTCTTTTAATTGTGATGTTAGGGTGTCAATTTTGGATCTTTCCTGCTTTCTCTTGTGGGCATTTAGTGCAATAAATTTCCCTCTAAACACTGCTTTGAATGTGTCCCAGAGAGTCTGGTATGTTGTGTCTTTGTTCTCACTGGTTTCAAAGAACATCTTTATTTCTGCCTTCATTTCGTTATGTACCCGGTAGTCATTCAGGAGCCGGTTGTTCAGTTTCCATGTAGTTGAGTGGTTTTGAGTGAGTTTCTTAATACTGAGTTGTAGTTTGATTGCACTGTGGTCTGAGAGACAGTTTGTTATAATTTCTGATCTTTTACATTTGCTGAGGAGAGCTTTACTTCCAAGTATGTAGTCAATTTTGGAATAGGTGTGGTGTGGTGCTGAAAAAAATGTATATTCTGTTGATTTGTGGTGGAGAGTTCTGTAGATGTCTATTAGGTCCACTTGTTGCAGAGCTGAGTTCAATTCCTGGGTATCCTTGTTAACTTTCTGTCTCATTGA
Source organism: Pongo pygmaeus (assembly GCF_028885625.2). Lineage (NCBI taxonomy): Eukaryota > Metazoa > Chordata > Mammalia > Primates > Hominidae > Pongo > Pongo pygmaeus. The sequence goes on along the minus strand of NC_072373.2, from coordinate 162,392,516 downwards.
TCTGTCTAATGTTGACAGTGGGGTGTTAAAGTCTCCCATTATTATTGTGTGGGAGTCTAAGTCTCTTTGTAGGTCACTCAGGACTTGCGTTATGAATCTGGGTGCTCCTGTATTGGGTGCATATATATTTAGGAGAGTTAGCTCTTCTTGTTGAATTGATCCCTTTAGCATTATGTAATGGCCTTCTTTGTCTCACTTACAAGGGACGTGAAGGACCTCTTCAAGGAGAACTACAAACCACTGCTCAATGAAATAAAAGAGGATACAAACAAGTGGAAGAACATTCCATGCTCATGGGTAGGAAGAATCAATATCATGAAAATGGCCATACTGCCCAAGGCAATTTATAGATTCAATGCCATCCCCATCAAGCTACCAATGACTTTCTTTACAGAATTGGAAAAAACTACGTTAAAGTTCATATGGTACCAAAAAAGAGCCTGCATTGCCAAGTCAATCCTAAGCCAAAAGAACAAAGCTGGAGGCATCACGCTACCTGACTTCAAACTATACTATAAGGCTACAGTAACCAAAACAGCATGGTACTGGTACCAAAACAGAGATATAGATCAATGGAACAGAACAGAGCCCTCAGAAATAACGCCACATATCTACAACTATCTGATCTTTGACAAACCTGAGAAAAACAAGCAATGGGGAAAGGATTCCCTATTTAATAAATGGTGCTGGGAAAACTGGCTAGCCATATGTAGAAGGCTGAAACTGGATCCCTTCCTTACACTTTATACAAAAATTAATTCAAGATGGATTAAAGACTTAAACGTTAGACCTAAAACCATAAAAACCCTAGAAGAAAACCTAGGCATTACCATTCAGGACATAGGCATGGGCAAGGACTTCATGTCTAAAACACCAAAAGCAATGGCAACAAAAGCCAAAATTGACAAATGGGATCTAATTAAACTAAAGAGCTTCTGCGCAGCAAAGGAAACTACCATCAGAGTGAACAGGCAACCTACAAAATGGGCGAAAATTTTTGCAACCTACTCATCTGACAAAGGGCTAATATCCAGAATCTACAAAGAACTCAAACAAATTTACAAGAAAAAACCAAACAACCCCATCAAAAAGTGGGCGAAGGACATGAACAGACACTTCTCAAAAGAAGACATTTATGCAGCCAAAAAACACATGAAAAAATGCTCATCATCACTGGCCATCAGAGAAATGCAAATCAAAACCACAATGAGATACCATCTCACACCAGTTAGAATGGCAATCATTAAAAAGTCAGGAAACAACAGGTGCTGGAGAGGATGTGGAGAAATAGGAACACTTTTACACTGTTGGTGGGACTGTAAACTAATTCAACCCTTGTGGAAGTCAGTGTGGCAATCCCTCAGGGATCTAGAACTAGAAATACCATTTGACCCAGCCATGCCATTACTGGGTATATACCCAAAGGACTATAAATCATGCTGCTATAAAGACACATGCACACGTATGTTTATTGCAGCACTATTCACAATAGCAAAGACTTGGAACCAAGCCAAATGTCCAACAATGATAGACTGGATTAAGGAAATGTGGCACATATACACCATGGAATACTATGCAGCCATAAAAAATGATGAGTTCATGTCCTTTGTAGGGACATGGATGAAATTGGAAATCGTCATTCTCAGTAAACTATCACAAGAACAAAAAACCAAACACCGCATATTCTCACTCATAGGTGGGAATAGAACAATGAGAACACATGGACACAGGAAGGGGAACATCACACTCTGGGGACTGTTGTAGGGTGGGGGAAAGGGGGAGGGATAGCTTTAGGAGATATACCTAATGCTAAATGACGAGTTAATGGGTGCAGCACACCAGCATGGCACATGTATACATATGTAACTAACCTGCACATTGTGCACATGTACCCTAAAACTTAAAGTATAATAATAATAATAAATAAAAAATTAAAAAAAAGAATCCTAAAAAAATTTAAAAAAAAAAGAAAAAAAAATAAAGTGTACAATTTAGCTGTTTTAAGTATCTTCACAAGGGTGGAACCACCACCACTACCTAGTTCCAGAACATTTTCATTACCCCCAAAAGAAACTTGTACCATTTAAGCAATCATTCTGCATTCCACTCCCTTCCCCCAACCCCTGTCAGCCAATACTCTACTTTCTATTTCTATGGATTTACCTACTTTTGACATTTCATACAAAAAGACTCATATAATGTGGCCTTTCGTGCCTGCTTTCTTTCACTTAGCATAATGTTTTCAAGGTTCATTCATGTTGTAACATGTATCAGTCACTACTTCATTCCTTTTTGTGGCTGAGTAATATAATACTAATATTCTTATACATTTTCTTTATTCCTTTATCAGTTGATAAACATTTGGGTTATTTCCATTTTTTGGCTATTATTAACTGTACTGTTATGAACATTCATATATAAATTTTTGTGTGAACATATGTTTTCAATTCTCCTGGAATATACCTAGAAGTGGAATTGCTGGGTCATGTGGTGACTCTATGTTTGGTTTCTAATAAAGTGACAAACAGTTTTCCAAAAGCAGCTGCACCATTTTACATTCCCACCAGCAATGTATGAGGATTCCGGTCTCCCCACATGCTTGCCAATTCTTGTTTTTGTCCATGTTTTTGATGATAGCCATTGTAGTGGATACGATGTGGTATTTCACTGTGGTCTTGATTTGCATTTCCCTAGTGACTAATGATGTTGAGCATCTATTCATGTGCTTATTGGCTATTTATATGACTTCCTTGGAGAAATGTCCCTTCAAATCCTTTGCTCATTAAAAAAAATTGATTGTCTTTTTATTTTTGACTTATAAGAGTTCTTTATATATTCTGCATTCTTGATCCTTATTAGATATATGATTTGTAAATATTTTCTCCCATTCCGTGGGTTGTCTTTCACTTTCTTAATAGTGCCCATTTTTTAAAAAATGAACCATTGAACACCAAATTTAAAAAATTTTAAGACAAGCCGCGCGCGGTGGCTTACGCCTGTAATCCCAGCACTTTGGGAGACCGAGGCGGGCAGATCACGAGGTCAGGAGCTCGAGACCATCATAACTAACACAAAAATACAAAAAATTAGCCGGCCGTGGTTGCAGGCGCCTGTAGTCCCAGCTACTCGGGAGGCTGAGGCAGGAGAATGGCGTGAACCTGGGAGGCGGAGCTTGCAGTGAGCCGAGATGGTGCCACTGCACTCCAGCCTGGGCAACAGAGCGAGATTCCGTCTCAAAAAAAAAAAAAAAAAAAAAAATTAAAGACTATTATAGTGTTCTCCTGATTTGCTGGTTACCTCCTTTTAGCCATCACTGGGTAAATTTGGCAAACCCAAATGTAAGCTTATCTTGGATGCCTGCCTTTCTCTGCCATCTCTGACAGTTGCTTACCACTCCCCAGAAATGTATTTCCTATGGAGTGGACATACCATAATGTTTGTAAATTCTGAGCTACTCATTTTTTCCTCAATATCGGATATTGCCTTGTGGAATACAGAATGACTGCCCCTAGACAACAACAATTTAAGGGTGGTCAGTAAGAGTAAGTAGCAATTCAAAGATATTTGTCTCATGCATGGGCACATTTGTATGTGAGTGTGTGCATATACGTGCCTTGCAGATCCAGAGCTATTGGGATAGGTTGGTAAAATGATTGATGGTCTTCCCCAGGAGGATGATCAATATTAACTGTATATAGATGGTTTTCCTCAGATTTCTCGTGCTTTTTTTTTTTCCAATTCAGTTTATTGGGCAAGTAGGAGAGACATGGAGTTGATCCTCTCATTTCCCTCCAAACAGGTTGTGGAATTCACCTTGCATACCTCCTGTTTCCTCATACAGCCCCTCCTCACAATCCCTCTGCATCCCCACCCTATGGGTCACTCAGTTGCATTGATTCAGCTAACTCAGTATCTCCCACCTAACCATGTCTTCCTTCTGTTTCCATCCACAACCTCCTAGTTAGGGCTTCATGGCTGGCAGCCTCCTAACTTACCTCCTTGTTGCAGTCCCTCGAATTCCACTCTGATCTCTGCACCACTGCCCTAGCATCCTTCTAAAAGCCTGTAGCTTGTCATTTATACTCTGCAAGAGTATTTATACTAACAAGAGGGACCAGGTCTTCTCATCTTTAGAAATAAAACATAAATGAGCATGTCACTTTTTTGTTAAAAATCTTCTCTGGCTCCCCTCTACCTTTCGCCTGTGTCTGAAGAACTCGGCATGGCATCCAAAGCAGCTTCCAGGTGCTGCCATCATCACACTTCCTCCCCGACTGCCCACCATTCTCCTTTCCTCTCACATCCTGTCCTTGTCTACACCACAGCTGCCCTGCACTACTCTGCCCCCGATCATTGAGGGCATCTCCGTGTCTCTGGTGCAGTTCCAGTGCCAACTCTTGTGTGCAGTCTGCCCTGGATGTTTGACCAGTATTATTCCTTCGCTCCCACTGTGCTTTGTCTGTATCTCCCAGACAACAGTTATCACATGCCTCCTGTCTCCTTCCTGGAAGGCAGGGATTTTGTGAATTCATACATAACCTCTCAGGGCCTGGCTAATCATTGATGCTCAATAAACATTTGTTGAATTGAGCTAAATTTTTATGTACAAGCTTAACTTTAGAAAGAAACACTCAGGGAGAAAAACCAGGAGAGGAGGTGGGTGTGGGTTTCATAGGATAACAGTCTCTTGATTCCCCAGAATTTCTAGACGTTTCAGATGCCACCAAGCTGAAACCCCTGCCTCATGCAGCCCTTGTTACTGTCACTGTCTTTCTCCTCTTCTGTCAGTCTCTAGCTTGCCTGCTACTCCTCCTCCACATGGCCAATGGTTGTGGTATCTGCCTGTTTCCCCTCTGGCTTGTCTGATGGTCCCACGAAGAGGGAGGAAGGCGAACTTTTCTGGGACTGTCTCCATGGGGACTTGGAATGTAATAGACAGTCTTCCTGCTGCAGGCAGGCAGGCAGGCAGGCAGGCAGGCAGGAGGGGCAGGAGAGGGAGGCAAGGTTTCAGGTCCCTTTCCTCTCTTGCCCTGGAGTGAAATGCGTGCCCCATATTCTGGGAGGAGAGAATTCAGAGCAGGTGTTTCCTCCTCTGAGAGGCAGAACATTCCTCTAGCACTTCATCTTTTCTCTGCCATCTCTGACAGTTGCTCACCACTCCCCAGAAATGTATTCCCTGTGGAGTAAAATCTAGGGTTCGGCTGAAGGACAGGAAGCAAAATCATAAAACCCTTACATATCAAACTGTCTGACCTGCTGATGTAATTCATTTGCAAGGACACTATAAGATTGTTATACTTAGGGCTTGCATTTGGCACCAGCTTTGGGGAATTGCTTTCTCTTTTTCTGCAGATAGCAAGGATCATCCCTGTCCTTATCCTGGGGTGTGGGACCTACCTTCCTTAACCTCTATTACCTAGTTTCCTGGCCACTTGGGGCTTCCTTCTTATAACTTCTTGTAATGACTGTACTCAAACTCACGTAACTTTTCTGTATAGCTTTGAAAACAGATCTCCCCATCCATCCTTCCTGCCCCTTCATGCCTTTCCTAAGTTCTCCCCACCAAAACACACAATTTGAGGGCTAGCCCAGTGCATAGCATCTCCTTACAGAGTCCAGCATGGTGTCTACTCGTTCTTGTGTCAAACCCCTATTGACTTCAATAGGGATGGCGCTGTGTTCAAGAGGCTGAAGAGACCCAGAGCCAGTGAATGAGACATAGGGTTTATTGGAGAAACTTACACACAGGGAGATCTGGTGGCAGTGGGTTAGAGAGGAGAACTGCCACCACTTTTAAAAAGCATGCAATTTATATAGCATTTTCACTTAGTATCCTCTCCCTAGCAACCTCCACCTGGTAACCTTCATTCAACCCAAAACAAAGGGCCTTGAGCCCCTTTATGAGCTGCATTTCACAGGATTGGCAGAGGGCATGTGTCGGTGGTGGTGGGGATTTGGATGTTCCTCATAAATAAGGAATGAATCTCTGGGTTGGTCACTCCCAGATTCCCTATCTTGGAACTCTAAACACATTCTTCTTAGACCATAGGGTCATTCGCAGGGTATGCTTACATTAAGGTATTGCTGTCACTTATGTCTGCCATACACTAGCAATATATTGCTACTTAAATGTAAATGAAGGAAAATTTTCCTAGCCAGAGCGATCAGACAAAAGAAAGAAATAAAGGGCATCCAAATCAGTAAAGAGGAAATTAAAGTGTTGCTGTTGGCTGATGATATGATCATATACCAAGAAAACCCTAAAGATTCATCCAAAAAGCTCGTAGATCTGATAAATAAATTCAGGAAAGTTTCAGGTTACAAAATAAGTGTACACAAATCAATAACACTGCTATATACCAACAATGACCAAGGTGAGAATCAAACCAAAAACTCAACCCTTTTTACAACAGCTGCAAAATAATAATAATAATAATAATAATAAAATACTTAGGAATATACCTAACCAAGGAGGTGAAAGATCTCTACAATGAAACTACAGAACACTGCTGAAAGTAATCCTAGATGACAAAAACAAATGGAATCACATCTCATGCTCATGGATGGCTAGAATCAATATTGTGAAAATGACCATGTTGCCAAAAACAATCTACAGATTCAATGCAATTCCCACTAAAATACCATCATCATTCTTCACACAACTAGAAAAAACAATCCTAAAATTCACATGGAAACAAAAAAGAGTCCACATAGCCAAAGCAAGACTAAACAATCAACAACAACAACAAAACAAATCTAGAGGCATCACATTACCTGACTTCAAACTATACTATAAGGCCATAGTCACCAAAACAGCGTGGTACTGGAATAAAAATAGGTACATAGACGAATGGAACAGAATAAAGAACCCAGAAATAAACCCAAACACTTACAGCCAACTGATCTTCGACAAAGCAAACAGAACCATTAAGTGGGGAAAGGACCGCCTGTTCAACAAATGGTGCTGGGATAACTGGCAAGCCACATGTGGAAGAATAAAACTGGATCCTCATCTCTCACCTTATACAAAAATCAACCTGAGATGGATCAAAGACTTAAACTTAAGACCTGAAACCATAAGAATTCTAGAAGATAACATCAAAAAAACCCTTCCAGAAATTGGCTTAGGCAAAGACTTTATGACCAAGAACCCAAAAGCAAATGCAATGAAAACAAAGATAAATAGATGGGACCCAATTAAACTAAAAAGCTTCTGCACAGCAAAAGAGATAATCAGTAGAGTAAACAGACAACCCACAGAGGGGGAGAAAATATTTGCAAACTATGCATCTGACAAAGGACTAATATCCAGAATCTACAATGAACTCAAACAAATCAGCAAGAAAAAAACAAATAATCCCATGAAAAAGTGGGCTAAGGACATGAATAGACAATTCTCAAAAGAAGATATACAAATGGCCAACAAACATATGAAATAATGCTCAACATCGCTAATTATCAGGGAAATGCAAATCAAAACCACAATGTGACACCACCTTACTCCTGCAGAAATGGTCATAATCAAAAAAATAAAAAAAAACAGATGTTGGTGTGAATGTGGTGTAAAGGAAACACTTTTACACTGTTGGTGGGAATGTAAACTAGTACAACCACTATGGAAAACAGTATGGAGATTTCTTAAAGAACTAAAAATAGAACTACCATTTGATCCAGCAATCTCACTACTGGGTATCTACACAGAGGAAAATAAGTCATATGAAAAACATGCTTGCACATACATATGTATAACAGCACAATTTGCAATTGCAAAAATATGGAACCAGCCTAAATGCCCATCAACCAATGAGCGGATAAAGAAAATGTGATATATATGTATATATATACTACTCAGAGATAAAAAGGAATGAAATAATGGCATTTGCAGGAATCTATATAAAGTTGGAGACCATTATTCTAAGTGAAGTAACTCAGGAGTGGAAAGCCAAACATTTTATGTTCTCACTCATAAGTGGGAGCTAAGTTACGAGGATGCAAAGGCATAAGAATTATACAATGGACTGTAGTGACTCAGAGTAAAGGATGGGAGAGGGGTGAGGGATAAAAGACTACACATTGGGTACAGTGTACACTGCTTGGGTGACAGGTGCACCAAAATCTCAGAAATTACTACTACAGAACTTGTCCATGTAACCAAAATGCATCTGTTCCCCAAAAACTATTGAAATTTTTTAAAAAGGAAAAAAAATGAAAAAAATTAAAATTAAAAATTTATACTAGTCACATCTTTAGAACTCAGGAGCCACATGTGGCTACCGGCCACATATTAATCATTATGGATTTAGAATATTTTCATCATTGCAGAAAATTCTGTTTGAATATAGTGTCACTACGAGGAGCACGTTTGTCTTTCTGGGACATTTTCATTGAATTTTATCTGAGAAAAATGATTTTTTTATTGAAGCTTTTATTATTCATCTATTGTTTCTTCAGATTATCATTTTCTTTCTTTTTTTTTTACATTTTAATTTCCACAGATTATTGGGGAACAGGTGATGTTTGGTTATATGAGTAAGTTCTTTAGTGGTGATTTGTGAGATTTTGGTGCACCCATCACCCAAGCAGTATACACTGTAAACAATTTGTAGTATTTTATCCCTTACCCCCCCTCACCCTTTCACCCGCATCCTTAAAGTCCATTGTGTCATTCTTATGCCTTTGCATCCTCATAGCTTACCTCCCACTTATGAGTGAGAACACACTATGTTTGGTTTTCCATTCCTGAGTTACTACTTCACTGAGAATAACAAACTCCAATCTCATCCAGGTTACTGAGAATGCCACTAATTCATTCCTTTTTATGGCTGAGTAGTATTCCATCATATATTATGCACCATGGTTTCTTTATCCACTCGTTGGTTGATGGGCATTTGGGTTGGTTCCACGTTTTTGCAATTGAGAATTGTGCTGCTATAAACGTGTGTGCAAGTATCTTTTTCTTATAATGACTTCTTTTCCCCTGAGTAGATATCCAGTAGTGGGATTGCTGGATCAAATGGTAGTTCTACTTTTAGCTCTTTAAGGAATCTCCACACTGTTTTCCTTAGTTTACATTCTCATTAACCATGTGGAATTGTTCCCTGCTCACTGCATCCATGCCAACATCTATTATGTTTTGATTATGGCCGTTCTTGGCATGAGTAAGGTGGTATCACATTGTGGTTTTGATTTGTATTTCCCTGATAATCAGTGATGTTGTGTATTTTTTCATATGTTTGTTGACCATTTGTATAACTTCTTTTGAGAATTGTCTATTCATGTCCTTAGCCCACTTTTTAATGGATTTTTTTTTCTTGGTAATTGGTTTGAGTTTGTTGTAGATTCTGGATATTAGTCTTTTGTCAGATATATAGATTGTAAAAAATTTTTTTTCACTCTGTGGGTTTTCTGTATACTCTGCTGACTATCCCTTTTGCTGTGCAAAAGCTCTTTAGTTTAATTAACTCCCAGCTATTTATCCTTGTTTTTATTGCATTTGCGTTTGGGTTCTTGGTCATGAAATCCTTGCCTACACCAAGGTTTACAAGGGTTTTTTCAATGTTATCATCTAGAATTTTTATAGTTTCAGGACTTTAAGTCCTTGATTCATCTCAAGTTGATTTTTGTATAGGTGAGAGATGAGGATCCAGTTTCATTCTCCTCCTACATGTGGCTTGCTAATTATCCCAGCACCATTTGTTGAATAGGGTTTCCTTTCCCCACTTTATGTTTCTGTTTGCTTTGTCGAAGATCAGTTGGCTGTAAGTGTTTGGGTTTATTTCTAGGTTCTCTATTCTGTTCCACTGGTCTATGTGCCTATTTCTATATCAGTACCATACTGTTTTGATGGCTATGGCCGTATAGTATAGTTTGAAGTTAGGTAATGTGATACCTCCGGATTTGTTCTTTTTTGCTTAGTCTTGCTTTGGCTATGTGGGCTCTTTTTTGGTTTTATATGAATTTCAGGATTGTTTTTTCCAGTTCTGTGAAGAGTGATGGTGGTATTTTGATGGGAATTGCATTGAATTTTTAGATTGCTTTTGGCAATATGGTCATTTTTACAATATTGATTCCACCCATCCATGAGCATGGGATGTGTTTCCATTTATTTGTGTTGTCTATGATTTTTTCAGCGGTGTTTTCTAGTTTTTCTTGTAGAGGTATTTCACTTCCTTGGCTAGGTATATTCCTAAGCATTTTATTTTATTTTATTTTATTTTATTTTGCATCTGTTGTAAAAGGGGTTGAATTCTTGACTTGATTCTCAGCTTGGTTGCTGTTGGTGTATAGGAGAGCTACTGATTTGCGTACATTAATTTTGTGTCTGGAAACGTTATTGAATTCTTTTATCAGATCTAGGAGCTTTCTGGAGAAGTCTTTAGGGTTTTCTAGGTAAACCATCATATCATCAGCAAACAGCAACAGTTTAACTTCCTCTTTACCGATTTAGATGCCCTTTATTTCTTTCTCTTGTCTAATTGCTCTGGCTAGGACTTTCAGCACTATGTTGAAGAGAAGTGGGGAGAGTGGGCATTCTTGTCTTGTTCCAGTTCTCAGAGGGAATGCTTTCAACTTTTCCTCATTCAGTATTATGTTGGCTGTGGGTTTGTCATAGATGGCTTTTATTACATTGAGTTATGTCCCTTGTATGCCGATTTTTCTAAGAGTTTTAATCATAAAGGGATGCTGGATTTTGTCAAATGCTTTTTCTGCATCTATTGAGATGATCATGTGATTTTTGTTTTTAATCCTTTTTATGTTGTGTGCCACATTTATTGACTTGTGTATGTTAAACCGTTCCTGCATCCTTTGTGTATGACTTGTGTGAAACCCATGATCAAGTGGGTTTCATATTGACTTTTGTATGAAACCCATTTGATCATGGTGGATTATCTTTTAGATATGTTGTTGGATTTGGTTAGCTAGTATTTTGTTAAGGATTTTTGCATCTATGTTCATCAGGGATATTGGTCTGTAGTTTTTTTTTTATTTAATTATGTCCTTTTCTGGCTTTGGTATTAGGGTGATACTGGCTTCATAGAATGATTTAGGGAGGATTCCCTCTTTCTCTATCTTGTGGAATAGTGTCAATAGGATTGGTACCAATTCTTCTTTGAATATCTGGTAGTATTCTGCTGTGAATCTGTCTGGTCCTGGACTTTTTTCTATTGGTAATTTTTTAAATTACCATTTCAATCTTGCTGCTTGTTATTGGTCTGTTCAGGGTGTCTAATTCTTCCTGACTTAAGGTAGGAGGGTTGTATCTTTCAGGAATTTATCCATCTCCTCTAGGTTTTCTAGTTTATACACGTAAAGGTGTTCATAGTAGCCTTGAATGATCTTTCGTATTTCTGTGGTGTCAGTTGTAATATCTCCTGTTTTGTTTCTAATTGAGCTTATTTGGATTTTCTGTCTTCTTTTCTTGGTTGATCTTGCTAATGGTCTATCCATTTTATTTATCTTTTCAAAGAACCAGCTTTTTGTTTCATTTCTCTTTTGTTTTGTATTTTTTTTGTTTCAGTTTCATTTAGTTATGCTCTGATCTTGGTTATTTCCTTTCTTCTGCTGGGTTTGGGTTTGTTTTGTTCTTGTTTCTCTAGTTCCTTGTGGTGTGACCTTAGGTTGTCTGTTTGTGCTCTTTCAGACTTTTTGATACAGGCATTTAGGGCTATAAACTTTCCTCTTAGCACTGCCTTTGCTGTATCCCAGAGGTTTTGATAGGTTGTGTCACTATTGTTGTTTAGTTCAAAGAATTTTTAAATTTTCATCTTGATTTCATTTTTGACCCAATGGTCATTCAGGAGCAGGTTATTTAATTTCCATGTATTTGCATGGTTTTAAGGTTGCTTTTGGGGTTGACTTCCAGTTTTATTCCATTGTGCTCTGAGAGAGTGCTTCATATAATTTCAATTTTCTTAAATTTGTTGAGGCTCGTTTTGTGGCCTATCATATGGTTTATCTTGAAGAAAGTTCCATGCAGTGATGACTAGAATGTATATTCTGTGGTTGTTGGGTAGAATGTTCTGTAAATATCTGTTAAGTCTATTTGTTCCATGGTATAGTTTAAATCCATTGTTTCTTTGTTTACTTTCTGTCTTGATGACCTGTCTAGTGCTGTCAGTGGAGTATTGAAGTCCCCCACTATTATCATATTGCTGTCTATTTCATTTCTTAGGTCTATTAGTAATTGTTTTATAAATTTGGAAGCTCCAGTTTTAGGTGCATATATATTTAAAATTGTGATATTTTCCTGTTGGACAAGGCCTTTTATCATTATATAATGTCCCTCTTTGTCTTTTTCAACTGCCGTTGCTTTAAAGGTTGTTTAGTCTGATATAAGAATAGCTACTTCTGTTAGCTTTTGGTGTCCATTTGCATGGAATGTCTTTTTCCACCCCTTTACCTTAAGCTTATGTGAGTCCTTACATGTTAGGGGAGTCTTTTGAACACAGCAGATACTTGGTTGGTGAATTCTTATCCATTCTGCAATTCTGTATCTTTTAAGTGGAGCATTTAGGCCATGTACATTCAATGTTAGTATTGAGATGTGAGGTACCATTCCATTCATCATGCTATTTGTTGCCTTTATACCTTTTTTTTTTCAATTGTATTTTTGTTTTATAGGTCCTGTGAGATGTATGCTTTAAAGAGGTTCTGTTTGATGTGCTTCCAGGATTTATTTCAAGTTTTAGAGCTCTTTTAGCAGTTCTTGTAATGCTGGCTTGGTAGTGGCAAATTCTGTCAGCATTTGTTTGTCTGAAAAAGACTGTATGTTTCCTTCATTTACGAAGCTTAGTTTCACTGGATACAAAACTCTTGGCTGATAATTGTTTTGTTTAAGGAGGCTGAAGGTAGGACCCCAATCCCCTCTAGCTTGTAGGGTTTCTGCTGAAAAATCTGCTGCTAATCTGATAGGTTTTCCTTTATAGGTTGCCTGGTGCTTCTGTCTCACAGCTCTTAAGATTCTTTTCTTTGTCTTAACTTTAGATAACCTGATGACAATGTGCCTAGGTGATGATCTTTTTGCAATGAATTTCCCAGGTGTTCTTTGAGCTTCTTGTATTTGGATGTCTAGGTCTCTAGCAAGGATGGGGAAGTTTTCTTTGATTATTCCTCAAAATATGTTTTCTAAACTTTTAGATTTCTCTTCTTCCTCAGGAATGCTAATTATTCTTAGGTTTGGTCATTTAACATAATCTGAGACTTCTTGGAGGCATTGTTCGTATTTTCTCTCTCTCTTTTCTTTTTTAAATTTTACTTTAAGTTCTGGGATACATGTGCAGAACGTGCAGGTTTGTTACATAGGTATACATGTGCCATGGTGGTTTGCCGCACCTATCAACCCATCATCTAGGTTTTAAGCCCCACATGCATTAGGTATTTGTCCTAATGCTCTCCCTCCCCTTGTCCCCCTACTCCCCGACAGGCCCCTGTGTGTGATGTTCCCCTCCCTGTGTCCATGTGTCTCATTGTTCATCTCCCACTTATGAGTGAGAACATGCAGTGTTTGGTTTTCTGTTCCTGTGTTAGTTTTCTGAGAATGATGGTTTCCAGCTTCATCCATGTCCTTGTAAAGGACATGAACTCATTCTTTTTTATGGCTGCATAGTATTCCATGGTATATATGTGCCACATTTTCTTTATCCAATCTACCATTGATGGGCATTTGGGTTGGTTCCAAGTCTTTGCTATTGTAAATAATGCTGCAATAAACGTACGTGTTCATGTGTCTTTACAGTAGAATGATTTATAATCCTTTGGGTATATACCCAGTAATGGGATTGCTGGGTCAAATGGTATTTCTGGTTCTAGATCCTTGAGGAATCACCACACTGTCTTCCACAATGGTTGAACTAGTTTACACTCCCACCAACAGTGTAAAAGCATTCCTGTTTCTCCACATCCTCGCCAGCATCTGTTGTTTCCTAACTTTTTAATGATTGCCATTCTTACTGGCATGAGATGGTATCTCATTGTGGTTTTGATTTGCATTTCTCTAATGACTAGTGATGATGAGCTTTTTTTCATATGTTTGTTGGCCACAGAAATGTCTTCTTTTGAGAAGTGTCTGTTCACATCCTTAGCACACTTTTTGAGGCGGTTGCTTTTTTTTTTGTAAATTTGTTTAAGCTCCTTGTAGATTCTGGGTATTAGCCCTTTGTCAGATGGATAGATTGCAAACATTTTCTCCTATTCTGTAGGTTGCCTGTTCACTCTGATGATAGTTTCTTTTGCTGTGCAGAAGCTCTTTAGTTTAATTAGATTACATTTGTCCATTTTGGCTTTTGTTGCAATTGCTTTTGCAATTGCATGAAGTTTTTGCCATGCCTATGTCCTGAATGTTATTGCCTAGGTTTTCTTCTAGGGTTTTTATGGTTTTAGGTTTTACATTTAAGTCTTTAATCCATCTTGAGTTAATTTTTGTATAAGGTGTAAGGAGGGAGTCCAGTTTCTGTTTTCTGCATATGGCTAGCCAGTTTTCCCACCTTGTTCTTTTTACTTTGTCTTTGTTGGCTTGGGTTAATTCGAAAACTTTGTCTTTGAGCACTAAAGTTCTTTCTTCTGCTTGTTTGATTCTATTGCTGAGACTTTCCAGGGCATTTTGCATTTCTATAAGTGCATCCATTGTTTCCTGAAGTTTTTCTTGTTTTTTAATTATGCTACCTATTTCATTGAAAATTTCTCCCCTCATTTCTTGTATCATTTTTTTTGACTTCCTTAAATTGGGCTTCACCTTTCTCTGGTGCCTCCCTGATTAGCTTAATAACTAAGCTTCTGAATTCTTTTGCAGGTAAATCAGGGATTTCTTCTTGTTTTGAATCCATTGCTGGTGAGCTAGTGTGATTTCTTGGTGGTGTTAAAGAACCTTGTTTTGTTTTGTCATATTACCAGAGTTGTTTTTCTGTTTCCTTCTCATTTGTGTAGGCTCTGTCAGAGGGAAGGTCTAGGGCTCAAGGCTGTTGTTCAGATTCTTTTGTCCCACAGGGCATTCCTTTGATGTAGTACTCTCTCTCTTTTCCTCAGGATGTGGCTTCCTGAGAGCTGAGCTGTAGTGATTGTTATCTCTTCTGGATCTAGCTACCCAGCAAGTCTACCAGGCTTCGGGCTGGTACTGGGGGTTGTCTGCACAGAGTCTTGTGATGTGAACCATTTGTGGGTTTCTCAGCTGTGGATACCAGCACAGTATTTGGGGTGTCTCCTGGGTCCTGCAGGAGCAATCCGTTCCCTTCAGAGGGTCTGTGGGTTCTGTTAGCTTTCCTGATTTATTCCTGCAGTTGTTCTGGAGCAAAAGTTCATGATGCAAGCCTCTATATGCTGCTCTGCCCATCTGAGTGGGAGGGGAAATCTAGTCCTGCCTGCCGTCTGCCATGATTTCCTCCTTCTGAAGCCAGAGTATCATTTTCTAAATTGGGACTTGGTTTCACCAGCATGGGTATACAAATGGAGGCAATTTAAGAGTAGCAATTATATGTACTGCCTAATTTGTACAATGTACCATGCCAGGTACTTTCTATATGCTACTTCTGATTCTCACAACAACCTTATGGGTTAGATTTATTTCTATTTACATATATGGAGACTGAAGCTCCAAGAGGTAAAAAGCACTCAAAACTATACACTAGTCAGAAGCTGGGATTCCAACCCATGTCTGTTGGGCTCCAAAGTCTTTTCTACTATATGTCTCAGCGCCCCTCCAGCATGAAAGACCATTTTACATGAAGGCTTACCAAGCTGAAACATATGAACTTGGAAGATTTAATATGCAATCACTGTTCTCAGAGATCTTTCAGTCTAGCTAGAAAGGCAAACAACTTCATTGCTACTGTCATCACTTTGCAAACATTCCTATAACGCTATAATTTACAAAGGGTGCTCTCATTCTTTTGGTATTTCAGGAGGTATTGCAGAGCTGGACTTACTGAGAGAAATTGAAGTACATGCACCTGGATAATGGAGATACTTAAGAAGGAGCAATCATTAACTGTGATTGTGTGGGAGATGCAGAGGAGATGTCTCAGGAGTTGAATCTTGATGAATGAGGAGGATTTCTATAGGCAGAAGGGTGCTCTGGGCAGAAACAGCCACATTATGAATGGTAAACATCCATGCTGCAGCCTCATCGCCCTCTAATCCACCCCACTTCCTGCAGTCAGAGTGAGCTTTCTAAAGCACAAGACTGTTGCTTCCTGGCTTACAAGATTTTCGTGGTTGCATTACCCTGGGATATAGTCCCAACTCCCCGGGATGGTCTGGGAGGCTGCACAGTCTGGGTGAAATACTGTTCTCACATTTCCATCTCTTTCTTATTTCCCACCCTACAGTGATTTGTTTCCTTGAATATACCAACCCTTCTCTCACCTTGGGGCTTTTATTCAGACTCTTCTTGACTTGACTATCCTTCTTTTCACTGACCTCTTGCTTTTCTTGCTAATGCTTTTTTATTCCTTCAAGATTCAGTTAGTTGCCTCCTCGGTGGTCTGTGGATTCCCCTTGCTTGCCTCCATCATAACTGCCATCCACCTCATTGAGACAGCCTCTCCTATGTGACTCCCACATCACCCAGACAGTAAACAACTTGAGGGCAAGGACTGTGTCTTGTTCATTACATACACAGCATTTAGCATATTGTGAACGATCAATAAATATCTGTTGAATGAATAAATGAAAATATTCCCATTTACTAAGGATGCTGACCTGCCCTTAGGGATATATCAAGCTGGGTTTCATGGTGAATGCATAAGAAGGACTATAGAGAAAGCAGTATATTAAAAATGCATGACTCAGGATATTACTACAAATCAATTTGTGTCTCCCATGTTGCTATACATTTATTCAATACGACTAATTCTTCCCCTACCACTGGATAAAAAAAAATGTGCAGTCCCATGAATTTTCTAGTAATCCTTAGGTTATACAAACCATCTCAATTTACTAATTAGAAAATCAGCAGTCAAGTCTGAGCTTCCCTGATGACTTGCTAGCCTGGCCTCTCCTGTTTAATTCCCCGCTGTTACTCTCTATGATAAGTGTCCATTACCTTTCACCTTGAGTGTTGCAGTAGCCTCTTCACTGGCCTCCAAGTTTGTCTCTCTGATTTTCTAAAGGACAGCTGAAGTTCTTTCTGCAGAAATTTTCAGTGGCTCCCAATCACCTAAAGAGTCAAATCCAAATTCTTAACTTTATATTCAAGATTCTCCATGATCTGACTCCAGCCCTTTCTCCAGTTTTATCCTCCATCAACCTTATACAGTCTATGCTGCCATTAAATTTCCCAGTGTTCCCTGAACATGCCTTTGCTCATGCTCTTCCATCAGCCTGGATGCCTGACCCTCTTCTTTGCCTACCAAGACTGACTTCATCCTCCAGGCTGTGGCTCAAACACTCTTCTCTGTGAGGCCTTCCCCAGCTCTTCAGTTAGAATTACTAAATCCTTTCTCAGTATTCCCATAGCTGCAGTAGGACTTTTAAAAAGCCCAGTGCTTTCCACCTCAATGAAACACATAATTATTAAATGCCCAATTGTAGGCAATGCATCAGCTGTTGGCTACTGTGATACAGGAGTTTTATGGGGGTTGGTTAAACAGGAATTTAAGATCTGTAGATTAGTGAACCATGAGGGCCTCTAGAAGAAATAGGAAGTAACTTCTCACCTCTTTTTTTGTGAGGTGGTGAGGGATATATTACAGAAATAAACAAGGATTCTTCCCAGCATAGTCTCTTTAAAAAAGAAACGTGGAAATGCCCAAATGTCTGTCAAAAACGAATGAATAAATTTGTTTTTCTGTAAAGTCATACAATCTACTTTACCGTAATGAAAATGGTTGATGCCACCTACACACATCAATATGGATGAGTCTCAAAAACACATTATTAAACAAAATAAAATTACTCACAGAAGAATACATCAATATGATTTCAGGTGTGATATAAAGTTCAAAAATAGGCAAAAATACATCCTTTGTATACACATAGAAAGCACAAGTTGAAGAGAAAAAGGGAATGATGAACACAGGGTTCAGGATGGTGACCACCTGTGGGTGGAGAGGGGCAGTCCATGAGGTGGGGCAGAACTGGTGAACTGCAATGACACATCATCATCACCCAGAAGCTACAGTTTACCTTAGGGGGTCACTCTTGGCATTGACATTCTATGGATTTTGATAAATGTATAATGACATGTATCAACCATTGGAGTATCATACAGAATAGTTTCACTGCCCTAAAAATCCTCTGTGCTCCACTTATTCATTTGACCCTCCCCCTCCTAACCCTGGCAACCAGTGGCCTTTTTACCGTATTCATGGTTTTGCCTTTTTCATAATGTCATCTAGTTGGAATCATACAGGATGCAGCCTTTTCAGACTGGCTTTGTTCACTTAGCAATATGCATTTAGGATTCCTCCATGTCTTTTCCATCTTTGTAACTATTCTGAATCATCTGAAATGTGTCTTTTATAAGCAGCACTGTTTCCCTTCAGTCTAATGATCTATGTATTTCATTGAAATATTTATTATGTTTACATTTACTGCATTTGCAGATATGTTTAGGTGTACAACTATCACTTTGCCACACCTTTCTACTTGTTATACCCGTTCCATGTTCCTTTCTCCTCTCCTTTCTTGCCTTGAGTTATTTATTTTTATTATTCAGTTCTTTCCCCTTTGTAAATAAGTTTCTTACACATTATTTTACTAATTTTAATGGTTATTCTAGAGATTGCAACAAGCATTACTGACCTATTAATGTCTAATATAGATTAATATTTTTACCAGTTCCTGTACGAAATAAGGACATTATTTTTTATGCTTTTTTTTTAATATAACAGTCTTAAAACATATAGGCAAATGACTAAAAATTGAAGTACACATATTCTACTGAGGGTAAGCATTCAATACATTGGTTGATAATGGCAATAAGTACTAAAGTGTAAACATGAAAAACAAGTAACTGCCCATGTAAAGAAAGTTACCTGATCACTCACTGTTAATCAAACTCTAGTTTTCTTCAAGTTATGCCCAAATTCTTTCCTAATAGAAAGCAGAAATGTATTAATTCATCAGATATTTAATTATATGCCCACTGTGTTTTGCATTGTTCTTGGCACTGCAGATACCAGTGTTAACGATATGGACATGATACAAACAATGTAAAGTAATTACGATGGTGCCTTGAGTTTCATAAGCACCAACAACAGTTATATTACCCTTATTACTGCTACTACACATACTTAGCCTGAAAGCCTTGAAACTTTGAAGCAGTTTAGCACAAATTCCCTCAAGACAGCTTTTTCCACCTTTAAAGGTTTATCTCTGTAATAGTATGTTAGTCAGATTAAGTTGTTTAATTCTACAGGATCACAACCCCCAAAGTTTTAGTAGCTTTAAACGATAATCTTTTTCTTGTTCATATACAGTCTTCTTTGACTCTGAGCTTCTTTTCAGTATGCCTGTCCTCCATATGCAGGCTCAGGACTTTGGGCATTTTGTACTTGTCATGCTTTATGTCAAAGCTTGCTCCTACAATCACCACTGCAGAGGAAGTATAGCTGGAGAGTCTTTAATCACATTTTGTTGGCTAAAGCAAGTTATTTGGACCCTTCTAACATCAAGAGGGCTGGATAAGAGCAATTTTCCTATGAGTCTGGAAGGAATCATGCTACAGTTTGAATGTGTTCCCTAAAGTTCACGTTTTGGGAACTGAATCCCCCGTGCAACAGTGTTGGGAAGTAGGGCCTAGTAAGAAGTGATTGAGTCAGAAGGGTCTGCCCTCATGAATGGATTAATGTCATTATCTCATAAATGGGTTAGTTATTGAGAGACCAGGTTTGTTATAAAATCAAGTTCAGCCCCCACCTTGCTTTCTGCCCTGTCTTGCTCTTCCATCTTCGGCCATGGGCTGGCACAGCATGAAGGCTGTCACCAGATGCTGGTGGTGCCATGCTCTTGGACTTCCCAGCCTCCAAAACTGTGAGCCCAGTTAACTTCTATTGTTTATAAATTTCCCAGTCTCAGGTATTCTGTCATAGTAACACAACACATATTAAGACAAGTGGGTATCAAATACTGATGAACGATGGTGCAGCCATGGATAGTCTAATTAAGGTGCCCATTACAAAGTGCTCTCACATACCACCCCTACCTCCACTTAGGCTCTGAACCACCCTACAAAGCAATTGTTGTTTAATTTATCCAGATGAGAGCATACACCTTGCTCACCTAAAATCATTTTTACTATAAGAAGTAGTGAAATAATCAAATCCTATGCTTGACACTAGTAACATTTTATCGCTCCTTTCATATCTCACATAAAGGAAGAATCACGAACGTAATTTATGCTCTGCTTTAAAGCTCCCAAACATTAACATAATATGAGTCATACGTCTTATACTTAGGGATGTTCATTAAAGAGCAGCCATCCGATTGCTCCACCACACATATTGTACACTTCATTATATAAAGGAACATTATTCGACTGCTTTATCAGTGCTTACACTCTTAATTTCTTCTTGTAAAAGTTTTAAAATGCTGAGAACTGCAACTTGCCTTAGTAATTTCCATTGTACTTTGTCTCCTAGTTGAACTAAACACTGGACAACAGCATGGTAGGATGAGTGATAGTCCCCTCTAAAAGGCCATGCCTTAATTCCAGATACCTATGAATATGTTGCCTTATGTAGCAAAAGAAACTTTGTAGATATGAGCAGTTTAAGGATCTTTAGTTGGGGTGTTTATACTCAATTATATGAGTGGGCCCAAAGTAATCACAAGGGTCTTTGTAAAAGGGAGAGAGGAGAGTCACAGTCAGAAAAGGGAGATAGAACAACAGAGGCAGAGGTTGGAGCAGTGCTCTCTGTAGATGTAGTAAAGGACCATGAGCCAAAGAATGCAGGAGACCTCTAGAAGCTGGAAAAGTCAAGGAAATAGAGTCTCCTCTGGAGCCTCCAGAAGAAATGCATCCCAGCCAACACCTTGATTTTAGCCCCATAAGACTCCACTTCAAACTTCAGACCTCCAGAACTGCTAGATAGTATACGTTTATTGTTTTTGCCACCAACTTTGTGATAATTTAATATAGCAACAATAGAAACAAATACTTTAGGTAATCAGAAATGCAGCATCCTGGGGTTATGCCTCATCTACAGCTCTCCTCAGGAGATTGCTTAGTTCTTCTCCCCATACTGGTCTCCTTCAAATTTCATTATTGATTCCCTTGCATCATTATTAGTCCCTCCTCTCTATTTTTTTAATTACCTATTACAACACAGCTTGGGGATAAAAAGTATTTTTGATTCATGTTAGATATAATTGTAAGATGCTTCCTCTAATTCATTTTAAAGTAGATAGGGTGTAAATTTTACATAAGAGGAAGGAGAAAGAAAAGAAGTCACATGGGCTTGGGAATCAGAGTGGAGCTTGAGTACAAGCACCACTGGGTATTAGCAGTGTGTACTTGGGTGTTATGGGATGAATGTTTGTGTTT
Organism: Pongo pygmaeus; assembly: GCF_028885625.2. Taxonomy (NCBI): domain Eukaryota; kingdom Metazoa; phylum Chordata; class Mammalia; order Primates; family Hominidae; genus Pongo; species Pongo pygmaeus. The sequence goes on along the minus strand of NC_072373.2, from coordinate 162,371,038 downwards.
CTCCAAAATTCACATGTTGAAGCCCTAATCCCTAATGTAGTGGTATTTGGAGATGTGGCATTTGGGAGGTTATTAGGGTTAGATTAAGTCATGACAGTAGGATCCTCATTATGTCTTTATAAAAAGTGAAGAAGACAGATCTCTCTGTCTACCATGTGAAAACAAAGCAAGGCAGCAGCCATCTATAAATCAGGAAGAGGGCCCTCAGCAGATACCAAATCTACAGGCATCTTGATCTTGGACTTCCCAGCCTCCAGAGCTGTGAGAAATAAATGTGTGTTGTTTAAGCCACTCAATCTATGGTATTTTGTTATAGCAGTTCAAACTGACTAAGACGTTGAGCAAGTAGCTTAATCTCTCTATTCATTTTTTAATACATAAACTTGAAAATAATGCTTTTGTTCTCAAAGGGCTGGTGTAAAAATTAGATGATGTATAGAGAAACAGCACTCATATAGAGAAAAGCTTAACATGTTGCCTGGTGTTATATGGTAAATTGTGTCCCCCAACCCTACAATTTATATGTTGAAGTCCTAACCGCTAGCATCTCAGAACATGACTGTATTTGGAGATAAGGTCTTTAAAGAAGTAATTAAGATCTCTGAATTAGGTTGGACCCTAATCCAATATGACTGGCGTCCATATATGAAGGGGAGGTTATGACATAGAAATACAGAGGGAAGATCACCTGAAGACACAGGGAAAAGAAACATCTACAAGCCAAGGAGAGAACCCTCAGAAGAGACCAACCCTGCCAACACCTTGATCTTGGGCTTCTAGCCTCCACAACTGTAAGAAAATAAATTTATGTTTTTTAACCACCCAGTTGGTACACTGTTATGGCAGCACTAGTAAACCAATACACCTGGAATCTGCTAGACAAGTACTAAAATAAAATGTAAACTATTAATTTTGATTATGTTGTCAGAAGCCTCCACTTCCACTGCATTACAACCATCTGCTTCTGGGCTTGCCACTATTTGAAACCACTTCACCTATGAAATTTTAAAGTAGGAGAATCCCTTTTTCTGATCACAAGATGTAACCCCTCTATCCCTTTTAAACTACTGGTCTTCTAGTCTGTCCTCTTTGAGAGGACTCAATCTCACCACAAGATGGGAGGATCTTGTGGTGTGTCAACAGTGTGTCAGCACTGGCCTGGATTCATCTCATTCCCTCCCCACCTTGGACCTAATGGCAAGGAAATTTTGTGTTTTCACCATTCATTCCATTTACTCTACCATTCTCCTTACCCTACCCCTCATAATTGGTCCCCTGCTCTGGAGATATAATTTGCTTTTTTTGATTCTATTCTCAAATTATTGTGTGAATGGCCAAGAAAATTTTACAGCCTTGTATCTTGGTGCCACATCTGCTTAATGAGTGTAGAGAATGCAACAAATGCTATTTTAGGCTTGGCTTTCACAACCATCCTATGTGACAATTACTCTCATTTTATAGTTAAGAATAATCTCTACTGCTTAATGAGTACAATAACTCCTCAACATTATCAATAGGTTCTTGGAAACTTCAACTTGAAGCAAACACAACATACAGTAGGTTCTTGAATAATGTTGTTTCTTTTAATGTCTATATAAAGTCGATTACTTGTGCAATTTGGTGTCCTATGTTAGGATCAACGTATTTGTGATTCTCTTAATGGTTCCCGCCGTTGTTACACAATGGTTATAAGATGGCTGCTGAAGCATCCATGTTCATGGTAATAAGAGAAAACTTTCACCTAACACTATCTATTTCATGGTCTCACTTCCTTTAGTCTACTATTTTTTATTTATTTATTTATTTTTGAGATGAAGTCTTGCTCTGTCACTCAGGCTGGAGTGCAGTGGCACGATCTCAGCTCACTGCAACTTCCACCTCCTGGGTTCAAGTGATTCTCCTGCCTCAGCCTCCCAAGTAGCTGGGATTACAGGTGTGTGCCACTACGCCAGACTAATTTTTATATTTTTAGTAGAGACATGGTTTCTCCATGATGGCCAGGCTTGTCTCGAACTCCTTACCTCAAGTGATCCACCCACCTTGGCCTCCCAAAGTGCTGGGATTACAGGCGTGAGCCACCTCACCCGGCCCTCCTTAGTCTACTTTTAAATGCTGGGGGCTTCCTCTAACTCTGTCCTTGGTTATTTTCTGTTCTTGCCACACACACACATACACACACTCCATGTATGATCTCATCCCATGGCTTGTATGACCAGCCACACCATGCTAATGATTAGGCAGTCTCTGTCTCTGGCTTTATTTTCTTCCCTGAGCTCCAGCTCTTAATCTCTGCTTGAATATTCATGGGGCCATTCAGAGGGAACATGATCAAAACAAGATTCTTTCTTTTTCCCTTAAGACATGCGTCCTCCTCTCATACTCCTAATTAATGACATTGTCATCATCTCATCCTCCTGTGCTAGACCCTCCCAAGGTCTCTCTTCAGAAACCTCACTCTGCCTCCCCTTTACCCTCACCAATGTCTAACAGGTCATCAAATCCTGTCAGGTCTCCCTTAGATATCGAGGTTCTTCTGCCTTCTCCCCACTGCTCTACTTGAGGTCAGGTCCTTATCAGCTTGTCTCTCCCCGGAAGCCTTCTCTCCCCTCCATTTGGGGGAGAGGTGCTCTGCGGGGGCAGTGCCAGCGGAGTGGCCAAGTGTGAAGCTGGAGCCTGAGAGCCCAAGCTGTTATCCTGGTGTGCCACATGACCTTGGGCAAGTTGTTTAACCTCTTGTGCCTGAGTTTTCTCATCTGAGAAATGGGGATAATAATATTACCTGCTTCTTTGGGCTATTATTGTGAAGAATAAATGAATTAATGGATCCAACGTATTTTGAAGAGTGCCTGGCTCAAATCCTGTGTTACTGTGATTGCCATTGAAAACCAGGCATGTTTACAAAGTGCTTAGCCTAGTGCTAAGGTTTTAGTGAGTACTCAGCGAAGGTTAATATTATTATTAATATTTTTATCTGTGCCCTTTCTTCTACCTCTACATTTAAGGTCCTTTTGAAATGCTTCCAACTGTATTTTATAATTTATCTCTTAACATCTGTCTCCCTCACTAGACTGTGTACTTCCCCCAGGCAGAACACAGACCAGGTCTTAGCCATTGCTATATGCACAGCATTTAGCACATTCGTTAGATGAATAAGTAGGAACAGCAACCAAGGCTTAGCTCCTGATGGGTATAGGCACTCTTGATGGTTAATAAGCAAACTCCTTTTAATCTAATTCTGCCTTACTCTCAGGCCTCAAAGCTGATGTTCCTCCTCTGTGTTTTCATTGGCACACTGTGCCTAATTTCTTTTATTGTAAAATGGTTGCACTTTAAACTGATTATCTGTAACTTGTTGCCCTCCTTAATAGATTGCCAATTTCTACAGGGCAGGAAGAATGTCTTATTCAACACTATATGCCCAGTGCGCACCACAGTAAGTGACATATGATACTCAATTTATATCTGTTGAATAAATGCATGCATGAATTAATACTTTCAATGCTCTGAGATAGGTATTAATATTATTGTTCTTTTAACACTGGAGGAAATCCAGAATTAATGAGATAAAATACATTCCCCAAAGCACAGGAAGACAGGTTGAAGACATATGAAATATGGATATTGAATTTGTAAGCATATACATGTAGCTGCATGTGACAGAGTCCCAAAGTAACAGTGGCTTAAACAAGGTAGACATTGAGCAGGGCACAGTGGCTCAAGTCTGTAATCCCAGCACATTTGGAGGCCGAGGTGGGAGGATCACTTAAGCCCGGGGGTTCAAGACTGGTCTGGGCAACACGGCGAAGCCCCATCACTACAAAAAATAAAAAATTAGCCAGGCATAGTGGTGCAAGCCTGTAGTCCCAGCTACTTGGGAGGCTGATGTGGGAGGATCGCTTGAGCCTGGGAGGTGGCGGTTGCAGTGAGCTGAGATCACACTACTGCAATCCAGCTTGGGTGACAGAAAGAGAACCTGTCTCAAAAATAAAAAAAAACAAAAAACAAATAACAAACAACAAGGTAGACATTTACCTCTCATGTAAAAGTCTGAGCCGGAATGGCAGCTCTGCTCCACAACATCAGCAGCGACCCTGCTACCTGCTCTTCTGTGGCTTTGCCATTCCTGTGGTGCTGTCCTGTTTGCATGGTCACCCCATGGCTGCAGTTCAGGCAGTGGGGAAGAAGAATGAGGAAGAGGCACGCATGCCTCTCTCCTTGCAGAACACAATTTCTGGAACTTGGAAAGTTCACCCTCACTTCTGCATACATGGCCACACTTAACTATAAAGGTGGCTGGGAACTGTCATCTTTATATTGGACAGTCATGGGCCCAGCCTCAAATTCCATTACTTTGAAGAAGGAGAGAAATAATACTGGTAACAAGTGGTCTCTGCTATGGATATTAATGCTCCCCCCTTTTCTAGGTAGAGAGGGGAGGATGGAAAGGAGAGGGAATGATATTATCGTTGTTTTTCTTTTTTAAAATAGCTCAACCCTTTTTCAACATGTCAATCACCATTTAAAAAAGAGGGGGTAGGTTACTGCTGTAGATTAAAAGAAACTTAAGAACTAAACGACCAAATGTAGTCACCGTTTTTAATATCCTGATTTGAATAAAATGACCATAAAGAAGACAATTAGAGAATTTGAAAATAATAGCATTTCAAATGTGATAACCCACTGAATTATGATATCATACTTTGAATGAGATAGTTTGGCTATTTCTTTTTAGAGATGCATATTTAAGTATGCAGGGACAAAATGACATGATATCTGGGCTTTGCTTTAAAATATTTCAGCAAGGCTGGGCGCTGTGGCTCACGCCTGTAATCCCAGCACTTCGGGAGGCCGAGGCGGGCGGATCATGAGGTCAAGAGATTGAGACCATCATGGCTAACACGGTGAAACCCCGTCTCTACTAAAAAAAATAAAAAAAATTAGCCAGGCATGGTGGTGCATGCCTGTAGTCCCAGCTACTCCGGAGGCTGAGGCAGGAGAATCGCTTGAACCCTGGAGGCGGAGGTTTCAGTGAGCCGAGAATGCGCCACTGCACTCCAGCCTGGCGACAGAGCGAGACTCCGTTTCAATAAAATAAATAAAATAAAATAAAATAAAATAAAAATTTCAGCAAGAGAAGGGAGTGGGGATAGACAAAACAATGACATAATTATTGAATTACCTTACTTTGAGGTATATTAAAAATGTTTCACAGTAAGTTTTTTTTTTAAACTACCTCGGCCTTGTTAATGGAGAGATTTCAGTCGAAAGATAGAGGTAATAAATCAAGGCTTTTTCTCTAAAGCTCCAGGTCCTTGCCGAGCTCAGGGAATGGAGGTAAGAATCAATATCTGTGTCCTTATGACTAAGCCTCTCACCAATGGCTCCCCTAGGGGCTTGGTTTCTTCTTTCAGATTACAACAGCACTGACGTTTTAGAAAAGAAAAATAGCCCCACAAAATACTTAATATGCTGGACTGGTTGCTGGCACACGCCCGGAGAGAATGGAGGAAACGGTGGTTGCAGGCTGTGTCTCACTAGAAGATAGTCTCTCCTTTTTTCCTTAGAATGTGAAAATCCTCTAAAACCCAGAAGAAAAATAATACTATCTGCAAAATTTGACCCACAGCAGGTCATGGCTGCTTTTTCTTCTTAAAGGAATAGCTAAATGTAATCAATGTGTATTTGTTTCTGGGGCTGCTCTGTGCTATTTCACAATCAGCCAGGGTACAAGGGTAACATTTGCTGCCCCTCCATCTGTTTTCTTGTAGCTAAGACCAGGGCTTGGAAGTTTCAGGGCAAGCACAGCCATGAGGGAAACAATTTCCATGCTGAACAGATTACCTGTAAGTGCCTCTCAGCCTCAGCAGCAGGGCTGATTTTCTTCCTCCTGATTACAGTGTTTTGGTTTTTAGAGGAAATTAGAACCAGGAAGTACTATATGCTCTGTGAAAATGATAAAAGCAGTTTTTTCTGCCTGTGGCGCTAGAAATATAATATGGCAAAATGCTTATGATGAATGAAATGAATGCGGTTGCTCATGCATAGAAACCCATATGCCCATGTAAAATCAGTGATGTGTATGCATATTAAGACATTACATTTATTTTGACAAACACTTTTTTGAAAAATTTTATTTACCTTTTAAGTTCAGGGGTACTTGTGCAGGTTTGTTACATAGGTGAACTTGGGTCATGGGGTGTTGTACAGATTATTTCATCACACAGCTATTAAGCCCAGTATCCACTAGTTATTTTCCTGATCCTCTCCCTCCTCCTACCCTCTTCCCTCTATTAGGCTCCAGTGTGTGTTATTCCCCTCTATGTGTCCATGTGTTCTCATCATTCAGCTCCCACTTATAAGTGAGAACATGCTGGTATTTGGTTTTCTGTTACTGCATTAGTTTGCTAAGGACAATGGCCTCTAGCTCCATCCATGTCCCTGCAAAGGACATGATCTCGTTCTGTTTTATGGCTGCATAGTATATTCCATGGTGTATATGTACCACATTTTCTTTATCCAGTCTACCATTAATAGGCATTTAGGTTGATTCCATGTCTTTCCTACTGTGAATAGTGCTGCAGTGAACATACATGTGTGTGTGTCTTTATAACAGAACAATTTATACTCCTTTTGGTATACACCCAATGATGAAATTGCTGGGTTGAATGATATTTCTGTTTCTATGTCTTTGAGGAATCACCACGCTGTCTTCCACAATGGTTGAACTAATTTACATTCTCACCAACGGTGTATAAGCATTCGTTTTTCTCTGCAACCTCACTAGCATCTGTTATGTTTTGACTTTTTAATAATAGCCATTCTGGCTAGTGTGAGATAGTATCGCATTGTAGTTATGATTTGCATTTCTCTAATGATCAGTGATGTCGAATATGCTTATTGGCTGCATGGGTGTCTTCTTTTGAAAAGTGTCTGTTCGACACTTCTCAAAAGAAGACATTGATGCAGCCAAAAAACACATGAAAAAATGCTCACCATCCCTGGCTATCAGAGAAATGCAAATCAAAACCACAATGAGATACCATCTCACACCAGTTAGAATGGCCATCATTAAAAAGTCAGGAAACAACAGGTGCTGGAGAGGATGTGGAGAAATAGGAACACTTTTACACTGTTGGTGGGACTGTAAACTAGTTCAACCCTTGTGGAAGTCAGTGTGGCGATTCCTCAGGGATCTAGAACTAGAAATTCCATTTGACCCAGCCATCCCATTACTGGGTATATACCCAAAGGACTATAAATCATGCTGCTATAAAGACACATGCACACGTATGTTTATTGCCGCATTATTCACAATAGCAAAGACTTGGAACCAACCCAAATGTCCAACAATGATAGACTGGATTAAGAAAATGTGGCACATATACACCATGGAATACTATGCAGCCATAAAAAATGATGAGTTCACGTCCTTTGTAGGGACATGGATGAAATTGGAAATCATCATTCTCAGTAAACTATCGCAAGAACAAAAAACCAAACACCGCATATTCTCACTCATAGGTGGGAATTGAACAATGAGAACACATGGACACAGGAAGGGGAACATCACACTCTGGGGACTGTTGTGGGGTGGGGGGAGGGGGGAGGGATAGCATTGGGAGATATACCTAATGCTAGATGACGAGTTGGTGGGTGCAGCGCACCAGCATGGCACATGTATACATATGTAACTTACCTGCACATTGTGCACATGTACCATAAAACCTAAAGTATAATAATAATAATAATAAAAGAAAAAAAAATAATAATAAAAATAAAAAAAAATAAAAAAAAAATAAAAAAAAAATAAATAAAAAAATAAAAAAGAAAAGTGTCTGTTCATATCTTTTGCCCACTTTTTAATGGGGTTGGACAAACACTTCTTGAATACTAATTTACTCTGAGTGTTGCCTGAAATACTGAAGAAGAAAACCTGATTCTTATTCTCAGGGAGCTGAACGTGTGCTCTCAGTTCTTATTCTTCAAAGGTCAGTGCCACAGAGTATCAGAAAATTCAAGTTTACCTTTTCCCTGAGGGACACTCTGTGCCTCCCCCATCCAAGTCTTTATTGCCATATATAACATCCCTTACTGGTAAGTGCATTGACAGGCGGTTCTGGCCAAGGCCAAAGAATCATCTGGAAGAAGATTGCCCCAAGTGTCTTTGACAGAAGGCCAGGCCCGACAGCTGCTTCTTGAAGAAAGTGTTTGGTTGATCTAATACATACTATTCCCTTCTCTTTGAGATCCATGTGGCTTACTAGCACTTCCATGTCATTCAGATTTTCTACAATAAAGAAAAACATTCGACCTAGTGTTTCCCAGACTTATTTGACCTCAGAAGCGTTGCCCAAATAACTCTTTTATTTGTGTTTCACGGAACATCCTTTGGGCAATCTCAATCCAGAGGCATCTTGAACCATTGGAATTTTTGGCTCTGGTCTGAATTAAACAGAATAGGAATGTGCCCAAATAGGAACTACTTTTGTCACCTTCTTTGATTTTTGACTTGCTTAAGGCTAAAATCTAAGAGACTGAAAAGCTTATAAGATCTTTTTAATGAGTATCTTATTTAGTTTTATCCAAGTTAAAAATCCATGCTTAACTTACCTAAAGCTCTGTTTCAAAGTGAATTGAATGTTAGAGTTGAGAAACTTCAGGCAGGACCATTCACTGTATTGCATAATTCCTTGGGCAGCCTGTGAGGTGGTTTCCAGGCATGTATTCATAATGTGAACAATGTTCCCTGGCTTTATGTGACACAGACAACCTGAAGATTTCCTATACATCAGAAGGCTGTGCCCATGAGTGAAAGAAAGCTGATTAATTTACCTTTGAATCGCTATTGTGTAATACAGTGTCTATTGCATAGTAGGAACTTGATAAGTGAATGAATAGATTAAGGGATAGTCTAGCTTCAGGTATCATGCTCATTCATTATTTTCTTCAGGGAAACCAAGAGGTTGATGGGGTTCAGGACACACTGAACCACAGAATATGGTACTTTGGCATATTGAATATTTTAAGCTGAAGGAATTTGAGAAATAGCAGCTGCAGGAAGAACCCTCTGACCTTCCCCTGAAGCAGCCATAAGAGCCTCATCTGGGAGGTGCCTTTTCATGACTTGGAGGAAAGAAGCCTTCTTATCTCTGAAGACAGAGGGATACTGAGAGGAATCTGAATGAACAGGCCCTGCCAAGTTTGCCCCAGTTTACTATACGTAGCTCATACCTTTGTCCTATCACATTCTTCCATGACTGTCCTCTCCATGAAACCTAGAATGTCAATGTTCAGTTTTAAGCTGTTAAAAGAAAATCTTCAGACAAATTTAACAGAGTTTAATTGAGCAACTAGTTAAAACTAGTTTTAAAATTGTTGGTAAAATAGGCCAGGCACAGTGGCTCATGCCTGTAATCCCAGTACTTTGGGAGGCCGAGGTGGGTGGATCAGTTGAGGTCAGGATTTCAAGACCAGCCTGGCCAACATGGTGAAACCCCATCTCTACTAAAAAAAAAAAAAAAAAAAACAAAAAATTAGCCAGGCATGGTGGTGCACACTTGTAATCCCAGCTACTAGGGAGGCTGAGGGAGGAGAATCACTTGAACCTGAGGGTTGCGGTGAGCCGAGATTGCGCCACTGCACTCCAACCTGGGTGACAGAATGAGACTCTGTCTCAAAAAAAAAAAAATTGGTAAAATAAAATAGGATATATGCAAGGAGAAACCTTTAGGCCGAACTTAACATATGTAAGGAGCTAGTTTTGAGCTAAACTTGATATAACAATTTCCCCATTTTAGACATTGATGTCACTCTTGTCACCATCATAAATGGACTTATTTGGTCTCAACTCCCTCTGGGTAATAACAGAACAGTGGGTTTTGTAAGGTGGGAACAAGGAAACAGAACAATAGAAAAAACTAGTTAATACCAGGCTACTTCAGGTTACTTTGTTATAAGAGAGCAGAAAAAAACTTCCTTATTATGCTGAAATCTTCTGTTTTCAGAGAAAACAAAACTAGTCTGTTTTAGGATCTATCTGCTTTCTTAAAATTTCTATTTGACTATATGGCATTTAGCAAGAGTGACTCCATTTTGTTTAGGTCTGCTTTGTTAAGGCCTAATACATGAACTCAATCCAAAAGAATGGCCTGCCATAATTTTATTTAACAATTTCCCCCTTTTGGTCAGGTTCTCACCTAGGTGTGGGTGTGACAGACTTAGGGCTTTAGCACTACTCTCAGTTACCATCATTTTGAGTTTCCAGTCAACATGTCATTTATAGGTTACAGGGTCCATCCACAAGATCATGAATTTCTTTGAGTTTTTGCTGTTCCAGTCAAAAGAGACTATTTGGTATTCTATGGATGGCTGCATGGATACATTTCAAACTTTTGAGAGGATACAGCATATCAGGGAGACTACCATTATGACAATCAGGAGGATAATAACAAGAGTTTGGAGTATGCTCTTTAGCCAGGGTCTCCATGAACCAAACCAACTAAAGTCAAATAGATCAAAGAATGAGCCAGATAAAAAGTTTACTTGTTTTAATCAAGAAGCTTGTTTGTAAATCTCCTATACTTGTTTTAATCAAGCAGCTTGTTTGTTAATCTCCTGTAACTGAGTCTGCATAATACCTGATATGTTACTCCTCCATGTACAACAGAAGTGTTGGCAACTACACAGATATTTCTCTGTTTGGTCAGTAGGCAATCTAGAGCAATTTTATTATCTACTACAACTTTAGCAAGAGAATTTAAAGAAATCTGTTGTGCAACCATAGCCTTTGCAGTAGAATCTGCTCTACAGCATATTATGAGGGATAAATTTCTAACCATTGCCTCATTTATATTTATTCCAAGCCATGGCAAAAGGGATCAAAAAATGATGCCCACTCAGAAGGACGAAGGTCTCCTGGAAATGTTCTCTTTAACTTATTATATAGGTTAAGAGGAGTGGACAAATGTTCTGTCTAGCTATGAAACAACAAAAATACCACTCAAATTCCTAGCCCACATTGGTCCTTCATCTACCATCCATCAAGACATAAGGTTGCCCATGTATAAGGTTGACTCTCAAGTCCTCCACAAATAAAAGTGTATCCCATGGGCATACACAAGGTCCCCTTTTCAGTTCAGTTGCTCATAGGGGCACAAGAAAGGAAAAATTACGAGAGGCAAGAGTTTGATGATGGCAGAGAAATCTTGATCTGGGAAAGCTGGCCATATCTAAGATGCCATTGCTTCTGGGGAGAAACTATTCTGATTTGTTTTACTGTAAGATTTCCAATGTGTTTACAGTTCCAAGAGTCTGGAGGGGTCCTTCTAAGTTGTGAGATTACAGACCCAAGGTTTGAGGTCCTGAAGTTTTGCTGCAGTGTGGGTGGCAAGGGTGGTCGTTTTCTCATGTCATTTCCAGAAGACCCAATTTCTGGATTCTAGATTGTGAAAGATTTGTCCACAGTCAGTGGATGATGAAAAACTTCCTCTACCTGGTGAAAATACACCTTGGCATAATATATTAAAGCCATGCAGCATTTAGTTGTAATAGAGGTTAGGAGAGTGGGAGATATATGAGCTTCTATTATTAGGAACAGAGGCCTTCCAGTGACTCTTTCATAAGTGGTCAACTTATCTTTTCCACTGCAGGTAGATCTGGTTGTCATCAATCTGCAATGCCTTTGAATGAGGCAATCCAGTTGATTCAGTTAGCTCTGCCTAATTTTATTGTATCTGTAATACCTCATTTAACTGTTTAACAACTTGTTCAATGAAACAAGTACCTCAATCACTGGAGATTTCTCCAGGAATGCTTCATAAAGAAAACATTTCCTAATAACTTTTTAGCTACTGTTTAGCATTGGCCTTCCTGCCTGGGAAAGCTTCTATACAATTGGAAAACATGCATCAAAAGTGGCAATTGAATGAAATTCCTCTATAAAAGTTCAAATGGACCATCATGTAGCAGAAAGCTACCTGAAGTTTTTATTGTGTGTCTTCTCAGGATTATGGGTTTGTCAAACCAGACATTGGTCATAAACCATTTTAGCTATTTAAAACAGTCATCACATCAATTTTTAAAAATATAATTTGGATCATTTTATCTCTTTCATGATGAGCCATAGAGTACAGAACTTTTAATAATGGAAGCTTTAAGAACTCAGGAAGGACCAGGTGGTCATGCAGGCTGTCCCTGAGTCCATATTCTACATTGGATTTATATCCTCTTAAATACCAATTTTCTTTCTCCAATTCAGGTGCATAGCCCTCTTCATTAGATGGGTTATCATAGGTAATTTGACTTGGACCATGAAGTTCATTCAAATTGCATATCAAAACAATTTCAGTACCAGCTAATTTAGCATGAAAATCTGGCAAAGTATTTTCTTGGTGCTCAATTAATTCTTTTCCTGCTTGAGTTAGGAGTTTTACAAACCAGTCATTAGAGTTTGAGGATTCTTACCCAGTTCGAATGATAAAATCCTACAGTTATCAGAAAACTGTAGTCAAGAGTGCTTGTCAGGGTCCTTTGTATATATTTTTCATAAACCTCCTTGAAGACACACACTTTAGAATTTTACTTACTTACAAAGAGCTTTCAGAAAATGCATCAGAATTAAGGCACTAACTGGAAATAAGACTTAAGACAGTATAGTTAAAAACACAATTGACAAGGAACTTGCTTATTTCTATGGCCAACAATAATTTAACGTAATAACCGTAATTATGACTGATAACATATACCATGTGTTTTTTTGTTTGTTTGTTTGTTTGAGAGAGAGAGAGAGAGAGAGAGATGCGGTCTTGCTATGTTGCCCAGGTTAGCCTTAAAACTCCTGGCCTCAAATGATCCTCCCACCTTGGCATCCCAAAGTGTAATAAAACATTTACATAAATATAACTGAAATGTTAAACATCATTTCTTATTTTATGTTAAACATCATTTCTTATTTTACAATGCTTCCCATATAATTTGACATATTAAATAAGTTGGTTTATTATCTCTTTTGGCTGCTTTTGGGGCCCTTTGGAACATCCCAAAGTTAGTTTAAGATTAAAAAAGACAATTTTAAAATTGGAAACCTGATTTTGGGAAGCCTATCGAGAATGTCAAGGGTTTAGAACAATCAAAATAGGATTACAGGTCACTAGAGTAAAATAATAGTCATTCATTTAGCCAAATTATAATTAAAAGGTTTTTAAGAAGCAAACATTTTTACTCTTTAAGAGGAAACTCAGTTTTCCAATCAAAAGATCTAAGAAAGACAATATGAGAATCTCTCTCCTTCTCTCCTTTTTTTATTTTTATTTTTGTAGTTTGCTTAAAAGGTGAACAAAAATCTTTTACTGTCTTGTTAATACCACACAAAAATCTTGTTCAAAAGAGAAAACCAAATTTTACTTTTGTATTAGTGTATTATCAATACCAAAGCTAATTTAAATAATACTTTATAAAATTCATTCTATCTTAGTCAACTTTTGACCACACAAGATTTCCATAAACTTTTAATTACCTCTTACAATTTTTTTGTATTCTTTCTTTTCATACCTTTCTATGTTCATTTAGTTTTACCTATATAATTTTTATTCCTTCAATAGGAAGCAACCTTTAAATAACTTCTAAACCAGACAAATTTTTTTCCCAAATGTACATTTTTATGCCTTTATAACTTTCATAATCAAAAACATATCTCGCTTTTCTTATGTACCTTGCATATAGAATTATTTCTTTTAATTTAGTAGTTTTAATTACATATGTTAATTTGAATTTTAACTCTTAGTAACCCCAGTTTCTAGTGAAAAGCTATGAAGTAATTTCGAACTGTTTAATATGACTATTTGTAGATGAAAATCATTTAATAATTCTTTAGAAAGATGTTTCACCAATTTTTTCATTATTAATAGATCTAAATATATTTATCTTTTGTATAGCATTTAAAAATAAGATGTCAAAGTATATAAATGTAAACTTACGTTTAATAAATAATATTTCACTATTTTAGGTTACTTAGAAATTAGTCAGACATCTTATGATTATCTGTTACTTAATTTAACATGACTTTAAGATAAATTACTGAAAAGAATTTTGAAACTATGACACAGTTACCATCCCTAATATCCTCCCCTGTTGGCCTGCCACATGGTACCTAGGATTGCTGTGAAGGACAGGGCTTATCTGGATCCTAAATTTACACACCAAATATAGAGCTCCAGACAGAGGACAGAACTGTGTAGAGGATGCCTGGAGGATTTGACTCCTCCCAGCATGGACAGGAGGCATAGCTGTGTCAGCGAGGATGGAGCCATATTGGGTTTGGCTCTCCCGTGCCCAGGTGCTGTGGCCACACATATGAACCCAGGCTTCACCACGGCTGTCTAGACCCCAGAATTGAATTAGAGGACACCCAGGATTTTGCTGGGACTATCTAGGATCCAGAAGGCATGAATCATTTTTCTGTTTCTGTACTCCCACCCTGCAGCTTTCCAGGAGGCACAGACTAGGTCCCTATCTGTCTGTGGTTCTGACACATTGAGCTCCTTTTGTTCTAGGAGCCACAGACCTCTCTGCCCTCCTCCTCTTCCACCCAGCCTGGGCTGTCTCTTTGTGAACCGGAGGAGAGCCTTCTCCCTTCATATTCTCTAGGACAAATTGGCGATCCTGGGGAGATTTTAGGGTGATTCTGGCTTCAGTCCTGCCAAATTCTTCCCCAGAGGCAACTAGCACAGAGCTGACTACCTACTGTAATGTCAAGATATAGAGAAGTTATATGTGATAGATAAGGACATCAAAATTGCACCCCAGTTGCACAAGAATTGAGGTATGAGCAAAAAGAGAATGTCCTTTATTTTAAAAAAGTTAACACACAACAACAAAAAAGCAGCTGCTGTCTCCTCTCTCACATGGAAATAAACTCTGCTTGCCCCAGTCACTCTGTGGTGATACTGCCATTGGATGCGTAGCATGAATAACTGGCTCATTCAGCATTTCTTCCCCACCACTTCGTTTCTTTATCCCCATGAGGGTCATTTTCCCTCTTGTTGTTTTGTTTTGTTTTTTTTTTCCTGCCATTCATTGCTTATGAACCAGTTTGCTTCATCTCAAGCCATCTCTTTCTCACACGAATACACACATCTTACCCAGGTTCTTTTCTGCCTCTAACCTAATTATACCACAAAAATTCTTTCTCTGGACTTGTCATGAACTTAAAAGTGGCCCTAATTATAAATGATGGGCATAAGGACACTCTAATGACATACTTTGAGCTAGGAAAAAGAGAGCCATTAAGTGTGTGGGGAAAATGAAGATATTAGACTAACAGAGTCATCACTTGCAAAGTCCTCCAAAGTCCTCAGAAGCCTCCTTCAGAATCTTTGGAAAAGTTTCTCTTCTACCTCTTCATCTTTCTCTAATTGCAACTGTCCCTCCTCAAGTAGCATTATACAAGATAAGTAAATTCAAATACCCATAGCATTTTATCTCTGGGAAGGACTTTAGAGATATTTTATGCTGAGCAAACTGAGACTCAGAGAAGCAAAGTTATTTGCCAAAGATCACATGGCTAGCTGATGTTAGAGGATTTGTACAAGGCCTCCTTCCTCTGCACTGAGTGCTCATTCTACGATTTCATGTTTTCTTCTTATACTTGGATGCTTAATTGTTGAGTCTGATTTAATTATACTGGCGGCTAATAGAATGCATCCATTCATTCAGTTAATATTAACTGAGCCTCTACAATGTGCTAGACACTGTTTTAGGCATTGGAAGTTCAGAGGTGAACAGGGTAGACACATCTCCTGCTCTTGCTGAGCTGACATACTTTTGGGAAAAACACAAAGTAAAACAACTAATCAATGCAGTGTATACCATGAAAATTGACAGATTGATAACGGGAATACTCAATAGTACTTACTGAGGACAAGCCTCTCAAGTAAATGAAATTTACTTGGCAGTATTTTGGCCAGATTTAGGGTTAAGGGATGTTTGTGGGCTACTCTAAGGACAATATAAAAATGTATTCTGAGTTGCAAAGAAGAAACTTAGAAAATGTTGGGACATAGTTTATTTTATAAGGTAAAAATGAAGCTCGTTTCCTGATATATTCCTTATGAGGATTTGACCACAGGCATGACACAGAAAGAAGAGTCAATAATGTAGACGATAACCTGAAATTCACAAGAGAATATACTGTCAACATTCCTTCAGGTGTCTACACACACAGACACAGACTAGCAATATAGCAGAATTCAAAAAGTATTTTCAAAAATGAATACATGGAGAAATTTCCATAAAATTTCAAATATCAATAGGTAAAAGAACCATGAGAGAAATCTTTACCCTATCTTTTTACTAAAAAGGCAAGACTGGGCTACACACAATGGCTCATGCCTGTAATCCCAGCCCTTTGGGAAGCCAAGGCAGGAGGATCACTTGAGCCTAGGAGTTTGAGACCAGTCTAGGAAATATAGCAAGACCCCATCACCACAAAAAAAAAAAAAAAAGGCTGGGAGTGGTGGCTCACGCCTGTAATCCCAAAACTTTGGGAGGCCCTGGCAGGCAAATCACCTGAGGTCGGGAGTTCGAGACCAGCCTGACCAACATGGAGAAACCCCATCTCTACTAAAAATACAAAATTAGCCGGGCATGGTGGTTCATGCCTGTAATCCCAGCTACTCAGGAGGCTGAGGCAGGAGAATCGTTTGAACCCCGGAGGTGGAGGTTGCAGTAAGCCGAGATCGTGCCATTGCACTCCAGCCTGAGCAACAAGAGCAAAACTCCATCTCAAATAAAATAAAATAAAATAAAATAAAAATAATCCAGGTGTGGTGGTGTGTGCCTGTAGTCCCAGTTACTCAGAGGCTGAGGTGGGAGGATTGCTTAGCACAGGAGTTCAAGGCTGCTGTAAGCTATGATCATGCCATTGCATTCCATCCTGGAGGACAGAGCAAGATACTGTCTCAAAAAAAGAAAGGAAGAAAGAAAAGCAAGAAAGAAAGACAGAAAGCAAGCAATCAAGCAAGCAAGAAAGAAAGAGAGAAAGAAAGGAAGGGAGGGAGGGAGGGAAGGAGAAAAGGAAGGAAGGAGAAAAAACAATTGTTTACAGTGGACTATTTTCAGTTCATTGCAAGTATATAGAAATATAATTTATTTTTGTATATTAATTTGTATCCCACAACCTTGCTGAACTTGCTGATTAGTTCTAGTGGTTTTTTAGTGCATTCCTTAGGATTTTCTATGTACAAGATCATGTCATCTGCAAATGGCAATTGTTTTACTTTCTTTCCAATCTGAATGCATTTTCTTTCTTTTTCTATTGTACTGGCACTGCCAGTACAATATTGAATAGAAGAGGTGCAAGCAGGTATCTTTGTTTTATTCCTGATCTTAGAGAGAAAACACGTAGTCTTTCACTATAAGTATGTTAGTAGGTGTGAGTTTTTTGTAGTTCCTCTTTATCAGGGTGAGAAAATTATCTTCTATACGTACATTGTTGAATGTTCCTATTATAAAGGAATGTTGAATTTTGTCAAGTCCTTTTTCTGTATCTATAGAGATGATCATGTGGTTTTATGTTTTATTCTATTGAGATGATGTATTATATTAATTGATTTTCAAATATTAAACTAACCATGCATTCCTGGGATAAATCATACTTGATCATGTTGTATAATTATTTTTGCATATTGCTAGATTAGGTATGCTGGTATTTTGTTGAGAATATTATACATCCATATTCATAAACATTGGTCCATAGTTTTCCTCTGATGTCTTTGTCTGATTTTGGTGTCAAGGTAATATTGACCTTATTGAATGACTTGAAGATTTTTTTTTTTTGAAAAGTTGTGAAGAATTGATATTAAGTCTCTGAGCACGTGGTAGACTTCAGTAGTTAAGCAATCTGTACCTGGACTTTTTTTGTGGGTAACTATGATTACTAATTTAATCTTTTCACTTGTTATAGTCTCTTCAGATTGTCTATTTCTTCTAAAGTCAGATTCAATAGTTTATGTTTTCTAGGAATTTGTCAATTTCACCTATGTCGTCTAATTTATTGGCATAACATTTTCAGAGTATTTTATAATCCTTTTTATTTCTGTAATGTTGGCAATAAAGTTATCACTTTTATTGCTGATTCTAGTAATTTTAACCTTCACTCACGTTTTCTTGGTCGGTCTAGCTCAAGGTTTTTATATTTTGTTGATCTTTTCAAAGAACCAACTTTTTGTTTTATTTACTTTATTGTTTTTCCATTATCTATTTCATTAATGCTCACTCTTATCCTTATAATTTTCTTTCTTTTGCTTGCTTTGGGTTTAGTGTGCCCTTTTTTCCCCCTGTGTCTTAAGGTGAGAGGATAGGTTATTGATTTGAGATCTTTCTTCTTTCTTGATATGGGCATTTCTAAATATAAGTTTCCCTCTAGGCATGACTTTAGCTGCATCCCATAAATTTTGATATGTTGTGTCTTCATTTTATGAACACTTTATCTCCAAGTGTTTTCCAATTTTACTTTTGATTTCTTCTTTGACCCATTTATTAATTTCTACATTTTAAATTGTTTTCCCAGATTGCTGTTATTGATTTCTTTTTTCTTTCTTTCTTTCTTTCTTTCTTTTTTTTTTTTTTTTTTGAGCTGGAGTTTCACTCTCGTCACCCAGGCTGGAGTGCAATGGCGCGATCTCCACTCACTGCAACCTCTGCCTCCCAGGTTCAAGTGATTCTCCTGCATCAGCCTCCTGAGTAGCTGAGATTACAGGAGCCTGTCACCTCACCCAGCTAATTTTTGTATTTTTAGTAGAGATGGGATTTCACCATATTGGCCAGGCTGGTCTTGAACTTCTGACCTCAGGTGATCTGCTTGCCTCAGACTCCTAAAGTGCTGGGATTACAGGTGTGAGCCACCATGCCCAGCCGCTGTTGTTGATTTCTAATTTCATTCCACTGTAGTCAAAGAATATATTTTCTATTATATCTATCCCTTTAAATTTATTGAGGTTTTTATGGTCTAGTATATGGTCTATCCTGGAAAATATTCTGTGTGTACTGAAGAGAGTGTATATTCTGCTCTCTTTGGAAGTGTTCTATCAGTGTCTGTTAGATGTACTTCATTTACAGTGTTGTTTGAGTCTTCTATTTTCTTGTTGATCTCTGTCTAGTTTTTCTGTTCATTATTTAAAGTGGAGTATTGAAATTTTCAACCATTGTTGAAATATCTATTTCTCCCTTTATTTCTGCAATTTTTTACTTCACGTATTTTGGTGCTCTGTTACTAGGTGCATATATGTTTATAATTATTTAGTATTTCTGATGGATCCACTCTCTTATCACTGAAAAAGTTCCCTTTTTTCTTTAATAATATTTTTTAACATCTGTCTTGTCTGTTATTGGTATAGTCACTTCAGCTTTATTATGGTTGATGTTTGCATAATGTCCTTTTCATCCTTTTGCTTTCAACCTATTTGTGTATTTGATTCTAAACTGTTTCCTGTGAACAATACATAGTTAAAACATTTTCTTTTAATCCAGTCTGACAGTCTCTTCCCTTTGAATGGATTGTTTTATCTATTTACATTGATATGATTGAATTTACATCTGCCTTTTTACTTTTTTATGTGGTTTTTTTGCACTAAATGAATATTTTTTAATGTAGCATTTAAATTTCTTTAATGATTTGTTTTACCCTGCAACCTCTGCCTCCCAGGTTCAAGTGATTCTCGTGCCTCAGCCTCCAGAGTAGCTGGAATTACAGGCACACAACACCATGCCAAGCTAATTTTTGTGTTTTTAGTGGAGATGGGGTTTTACCATGGTGGCCAGGCTGGTCTCCAACTCCTGACCTTAAGTGATCCTCCCACCTTGGCCTCCCAAAGTGCTGGGATTACAGGCATGAGCCACCACACCTGGCCTGTTTTACTTGTTAAAAGTTATTTCTTAGTGGTTGCTCTAGGACTTAACATATATTATCTTATCAGAATCAGCTTCAGGTCCATACTAACAATTTCAGTGAGATACAGATGTTACTCCTATCTAGCTATATTCCCCCTACTCCCTTTTTGTGGCATTATTTTTATACATATTACATCTATAAATGTTTAAACTCAACAATACATTGTAATAATTATTACTTTATATAACTTTATCTTCTAAAGAAGATAAGGAAGGAAAACTATTGAATATTTATAGCTTTTGTTATGTTAACCTTCTTATTTATAATTTCTGGTTCTCTTAATTTGTTCTTCTGGATGGAAGTGATCATCTGAAGTAATTTACTTAGCTCAGTGAGCTTAATGGAAACCTTCAGGAAAGTTGTAGAACATAAAATGTATAATATATGAGCACTTAGAAAATAAACTAACATTTGTGGAACATTATAGATTGTACTAGGGGCTTTATACAGTCATGCTGCATAGCAACATTTTGGTCAAGGACAGACCACATACACAATGGTGATCCCATAAGGTTATAATGAAGCTGAAAAATTTTCTTCACCTAGTGACATTGTAGCTGTTGTAATGTCACAGTTCAATGCCTTACTTACATGTTTGTAGTGATGCTGGTGTAAACAGATCAGATCTACTGTGTTTCCAGTCATATCAAAGTATAGCACATACAATTATGTATAGTACATAGTACTTGATAATGATAATGACTATGTTACTGGTTTATGTATTTGCTATACTATACTTTTTAATAATTATTTTAGAGTATACTCCTTCTACTTGTATATAAAAAAGTTAACTGTAAAGCAGCATCAGGGTGGTCCTTCCAGAAGAAGGCCTTGTTATCATAGGAGATGACAGCTCCGTGCATGTTATTCCCCCTGAAGACCTTACAGTGGGACAAAATGTGGAGGGGGAAGACAGAGATTCTGATAATCCTGACCTTGTGTAGACCTAGGCTAACGTGTGTTTGTGTCTTCATTTTTAACAAAAAAGTTCAAAAAGTTAAAAAAAATTTTTTTTAAATAAAAAGCTTATAGAATAAAGATATAAAGAAAGATAATATTTATGTATAGTTGTACAATGTTTGTGTTTTAAAATAAATGTTATTACAAGAGTCAAAAAGTTTAAAAAATTAAAAATTTATAAAGTAAAAAGTTATAGTAGGCTAAAGTTAATTATTGAAAAAATAGATTTTAAAAATAAATGTAGTATAGACTAAGTATACAGTGTTTATAAATTCAGCAGTAGTGTCCAGTGATGTCCTAGGCCTTCACATCTACTCACAGACTCACCCAGAGCAACTTCGAGTCCTGCAAGATCCATTCATGGTAAATGCCCTACACAGTTATATCATCTTTTATCTTTTATACTGTATTTTTACTGTACCTTTTCTGTTTAGATACACAAATACTTACCATTGTGTTATAACTGCTTACAGTATTCAGTACAGTAATATTCTGTGTAGGTTTATGGCCTAGGAGCAAAAGGCTATACCACATAAGCTAGGTGTGTAGTAGGCTACCCCATCTAGGTTTATGTAAGTACACTCTGTGATGTTCACACAATGACAAAACCACCTAATGATGCATTTCTTAGAATTTATCCCTATTGTTAAGTGACGCTTGACTGTATATGTTTAGCATGTAATCCTAAAAGTACTTCTAAATGGCTAACTTTAACTTCTGCTAGTTAGCCATTTAAGATATGAGGAAACTAAAGCTTTAAGACTTGATGCAGCTCTTTTCCGATCATCTATACTATTACACTTTACCAAATATCTCTCACTTCTCTGAACCAGAATGTGCTGATTCTTCCGCCTGGAACTTGCTTTGCTGCTGCAGTCAAACTCTATTGTCCTTCAAAATGGAGCTCAACTGTCACTCCCTGGAGAAGCATTCCTTGATCTTTCCGTCCATGTGGAAAATTGTTAATTGTCTGTAATATTTAGGTCAAAAGAAATATGGAAAGTAAAACTGCATTCAGAGTAGCTGCTCGACCAATATTTGTGGAACTAATGGCACGTATCATATATTTAAAGTGTTGGCTCAACTGTGTAGTTGTTAAGACTCTCTGGGTTGGAAGTGATAGAAATGCAACTCAAACTTGCTTAAGCAAAAAAGGAGAGATTATTGGACCTTAAACTCAAAAGGTCAGGGGTAGCTGGCTTCATATGGCCACATTTTGGTTCTCAAATGATGTATAGTTAGTTAAACCTACCTGGAGGCAGATTTCAGCTCAATATAATGATGAATTATTTTTAACCATTGGAGAGTCTTACCAATGAGAAGTATGTGGTTATAATAGCAATAGTTTTATTTTTGTTTTAGTTTGAAGTACCCCCGAAGCTAACCCTGAGATGAGGATTTGGGTGACAATACAGTAGTCTCTTCCATCCAAGGGTTCACTTTCCACAGCTTCAGTTACCAGGCTAACTGTGGTCCATAAATATTGAGGAGAAAATTTCAGAAATAAACAATCCCAAATTTTAAATCTCACACTGTCCTGTAATGTGAGTAAGCCCTCAGTCCAGCATATCCACACTGTATACACTACCTCCCCTTAGTCACTTAGGAATCAGCTTGGTTATCAGATTGACTTTCTCAGTATTGCAGTGTTTGTATTCAAGTCACCCTTTTTTACTTACTAATGGTCCTGAAGCACAAGAGTTGTGATGATGGCATATTGTTATAATTGTCTTATTTTATGAGAAGTAATTGTTGTTAATCTCTTTTTGTGCCTAATTATAGATATGTCTGTATAGGAAAAAATACAGTATATATAGGGTTTGGTACTATTTGCAGTTTCAGGCATCCACTGGGGGTCTCATAACATATCTCCGTAAGGGAGGACTACTGTAGTTTAGGAGGTAAAGAGGGATCATGGGGAGAAGCGTGAAGAAGAGTGACAGAGAAGCAATACAGCCAAGAAAGGGCACTTTACAAGCCAGCCATCAGTGTGGATGACTGGTGCTTAGTCCCAGTGGAGAATCTCTGGGAACAGTGTAAACCATACAGCTCAAAGCCATCCCACTTAAGGGTCGAGGGAGCAGGGTCTTTACGTACTAGCCCTGATAGTCAGTTGCCAAGGGCTGCTCCCAGGGAGCATTTGTTCCCTGGCATTTCAGGCCTGCCTTCTTGGTGGGAAGGCAGGCTGCAGCAGGAGGAGAAAGGCAAGGAAATGCAGATGGTGGTGGTTGGGAGTTGGGTTGGAGTGCACTGAAATGGTAGGGGTGAGGAGATCTGGTTGAGGGGAGGCACTGACAGGACCTACTGTGCATTTGTTGAGCACTTTATGATGTACCAGGTGCTTGGCACACATTATCCTGTTTGTTTCTCGGTGCAACCCAATCAAGAAACAAACTCATATATTATTATTTTTCTATTTTACTCATATATGTAGAAACCAAGGCCCCCAGAAGATAGGTAACTTATGGTGCAGCTAAAATGAGGCAGGGTTCAAGGTCAAACCCAAGTTTGCCTCATTCTATATTACATGATTATTCTATAATGTCAATGTTGTAGTCAGGGTTCTCCAGAGAGACACACTGATAGTATATATACAGAGATAATATGAAAAGAAATCTGTTAGGGGAATTGACTCACCTGATTACAGAGGCTGAGAAATCTCATGATGGACTGTCTGCGAACTGGAAAACCAGAAGAGCTGGTATAGGGGTTCAGTCCAGACTGAAGACCTCAACCAGGGAAGATGATGGTGTAACTCTTAATGAGAGGTTGAAGAGCCTGGGGTGGGAGGGTGTGGTGGGGTGGTGTGAGTCCTTGAGTCCAAAGGCCAGACAACCTGGAGTTGTGATGCCCAAGGGCAGGAAAAAAGAGGGCATCCTTTCTCCGAGAGAGAAAGAATTCACCCTTCTCCTGCTTTTTTGTTCTGTCTGGGCCCCTGTATGATTGGATGGTGCCTGCCCACATTGAGGGTGGCTCTTTCCCATTTAGTCCACCGACTCACAAGCCGATCTCTGGAAACACCCTCAGAGACACACCTGGAGCTGTCCAAACATTCTAGTCAAAAGCAAAACCACCTGGGCTTCCCTTTCAGCAGAAGAGGGAAGGGCTCAGTGCCTACTGAAACACTGAGAATAATGAACACCTCACCAGGTATCTGTGTATCCCCTAATCCATTCAGGTTGACACCACAAATCAACCATCACTGCCACCCTTGCTGCCTCTTAAGCTGCTAATACTAAGCTGAGAGTACATAACAAACCAGCAGGAGTGTTCTAGAGGGTTTGGGGTTTGGGGATATGAATTCAACCCCCTCACCCACCAACCGCCAACATTAAGCAGCCACAAAGGAGTGGCACGAAGGCAGAATGTGGGCGGAAGCTGGGGAGACAAACTTCGTCCTTTGCTGAAGTGCCAGAGAGGGTGGCAGAAAGAAGTGTGGCCTTGTTTGTGAGCTGATTATAGGTGTCAGATCCTGGGGTCCGGGTCCAGCTCATGCTGAAGTTCGAGGGAGTGGGTGGATGGGCAGAAAGAACACTTGAGGGGCCGTAGGCAGATGAAATATAGTTTTATTCAGCAACTTTCTCATCAACAGTTTTCTCACTAGCAGCTTACTCTGACATTGTTTGCCCTGTCTCCGCTGCTTGAGCCGGCCGCCCCCACGCACAGCTGCGCGGCTGGCTCCCCCCTGCCTTCAGGATCAGCAGCTTAACTCTTTCTCTCTCTGGGCATGAGCAAGCCGAGCTGTGTCCTGGCTCCTTCCTGTCCATCTGCAAGGCGGACAGCTTTGGCTCTCTCTCTTTCTCTGGGCGTCAGCGCACCCATCATGTTAAGCCATGTTGAGCAGAGCCAAGCCCCAAAAGCCCCATGCACAGTGTCAGCAGGACAGTTATACCTTTTACAGACAATAGTGATGTAGGGCCAAGGGATGGCCTTCCCATGTTATGGCTACATGGCTGCGGTAAGAGTGGAGTTATATGCCTGCACTCTAAACTCGGTAAGTCACACAGGATGTCAACATCCTACCGCAGCCTATCCTTGACCAAAGCACAGCCATGTTCCTTATAAAAGGTATATATGTCTGCTTTAGGGCTGTTGGATGCCAGGTCCCAGAGGAACTTTTTTCTGAGATTGTGCTTATGGAGCCCAAGAAGGACAAGGAGGAAAGTCTGGGCTTTAGCAAGACAGGAGTGAAGGAGCAATCCCCATGGAGAAGGGCTCGGTCCCAGAGGCAGCTTAGGGAATGGGGTGGAACATCGTGCCTGCCTAGCTTATGAAGGCCCCAAATGAGAAGGGATAGCTATTGTCAAGGGACTAAGTTTCTAGGTTTCCCTGGACACACATTCTTGGCAACAGTTTGTTGGGCATAAAGAAGACCAGCTTCAGACAGAGGTTGGTTGTTTACAGCTGCACTAGGTTGAAAGCATCTGCCTTGGAACCTGCGGTTGTGACCTTATTTGGAAATAGGGTCCTTACAGGTGCATCAAATTGAGACAAGGTCATACAGGACTAGGGTGTGCCCTGATCCAATGACCGGTGTCCTTAGAAACAAGGGTAATTTGGACACAGAGATGGTGCTGGGGTGGGGGGGTGACCATGTGAAGACAGAGGCAGAGGTTGGAGTTATGCCACTATAACCAGGATGTACCCAGGATTGCTGGCAACCGTGGACAGTTAGAAGGGACAAGGAAGGATTCTTCCCTGGATGTTTCTGAGAGGATGGCCCTGCTGACACCTTGATTTTAAACTTGTAGCCTCCAGAACTGTGAGAATAAATTTGAGTTGTTTTCAGTAGCCCAGTTTGTGGTATACTGTTTTTTTTTTCTGAATTGAAACAAATATACTATGTGATGAAAATTTCTCTGAGCCTCAGTTTCTTCCTTTACAAACTGGAGATAAAAGCGGACACATGTAATAGGGTTCTCTAAAGCCCCTGGTTCAATAAATGTGAGTTCCCTTCAAGGAGATGCAGAGGGAAGGGGTGCCTCACAGTGAGCCTGCCCATGACCCTGTGCTACTCTCAGGGCTGTGTGAACAGCCAGCAGCTCCTGAGAAAATTAGCTGTGGTCTGCTGATGTGAACATTTTTCTCTTTTCACTGCTGTGGCTCCCTTCTGGCTCTTTCTTTCCAGAGAAAGCTGTCTGGGGTCCCAAATTGCTCCTGGAAGCCAGACCGGTTTTAGCTGGTGCTAAATGGATTGCTGCCCATAGGAGAGCTGCTGTCTGATGTCAGAGACGGCTGGGCACTAATTAAGGGGTTACTGTGTTTACAGGAAGAGGGGGAAATAAATGTGAAGACTGCAGTGCTTCACTGCTGTTTTAATAGGGCAGAGGCCAACTCTGACGCCTTTTATCTGAGAGAGTGGCAGTTCGGCCTGTTCAGAGCCACTCAGGTCCCTCAAGTGTCTGCGGCAAGCAAGGCCTGAGGCCCAAGAGGGGTGGTCGCTCTCACTTTCTCTGTTCCCTCAGCTCCTCATCTTTTCCCCATTTATATTTTGTTATAGGAGGAGGAAACAAGAAGTGAGGGAACGTCTGGCTAGTTAAATAGATACACTTAGAAAGAAGCCACGTTTCCAGTCTTTAGCCTGGCTGCTCCTGATCCCCTGCAATACTGCTGTTGATATTTGGAACTGATAAATCAGTTTTTCTAAACAGGTCCTAAGAGGCTGCTTGGATTTTGGAGGGACAGGAAATTAAAGAGCCTTGGGGGTGAGGCGGGGTGGGCTATCAGCCTGCTCTCCCACACTGCCCCCTTGCCAGACAGCGGCTATGATAGGAGAAAGCAAATGAAGGGACAGAGGAGAAAGCTTGAGCAGATATTTGGCCAAATATCATCGCCAAAGATCCATGCCGGCTCCATCCAGAACTGACAACTGTGACACAGGAACTGATTGGCCAGAGTTCCTAGTTTGAAGTTGGCTGCAAATCAGAATCTCAGTTCTTTCTGCCAGACTCTCAGTCAGGAGCTTAATTAGCTAGAAGGGTCAAAAGGACTGAACTTCTACACTGTAATCCTGGCCTATAGTTCCTAACTCTGGAAGCCTTTTGGGGTACTCCAGCCCTGAATATCTAACAAAGAGCTTCAGGTTCAAAGGGACATGGGACAAGGAGGACTGGGAGGCATGCTGGGGGTGTGGGAGGTGGCATCCCCAGGGAAAAGCAGCTGCCAGCAGGACATAGTCCTTGCAAAGGACTCTGACTAGGAAAGCAACCTGGTGGCTTGTTTACATTCCACGGAAATCAAACTAAAAAATTAATTGCAGCAAGGTTCCCAAAAATGTTTCTACTTTTTTCCATGAAGGAGGACTGAAAGCTCAGCAAGAATTAAAATGGTATCTCTTATAGCTACCACTTATTAAGTGCTCTTCACACCTGCAAGTCTGCATACACTTTGTATATTCCTTACAAGAATCCTGCAATGTATGTGTGATTATTCCTACTGGATAGATGAGGAAACTGAGCTCGAAGATGGTAATTAAGGTGCTCAAGAGCACACAATGAGTATGTGGAAGAGCCTGGAATAAAATTTAATCTTTTTTTGTGACCCCTATGCTTTCTGCTCTCTCAGTGTTCTAGCTATCTATTGCTGCATAATAAGCCACCCCCAAAGTCAGTGGAGTCAGTCAACAACCATTTTATTATGTTCATGCTTCTGTGGGGAAGGATTTAGGCAGTGCATTCATCTCTGCTTCACAATGACTGGGGCCTTAGCTGGGGTGGCCCCAAGGACTAGGAGAGCTAGCTCAACTAGGGCCGTCTGTCGAGGGCTTCAGTTATAACTTTCTGCTGAGTTCCTCCATTTTTCCTCACATTGCATCTACTAATGTCCAAAATGGTCTCCTCACATATCAGGTGCTTGGATTTAAATGGCTGGAACAGCATCTCTTTCTCTGTCTACCAAGCCTCTCCATGTGGCTAGCTTGGGCTTCCACATATCAGGAGGGTCTTAGGATAGTCAGACTTTTTACATGGTGACTGCCTTTCCCCAGACCAACAAAAAGAGACAGAAATTAGAAGCTTCCAGTTTCTTAAGTACTGACACCAGCAACAGGCACAGTATCACTTTTGCTATATCACATTGAACAAATGAGCCACAGATCCTGTCAGAGTCATAGCTTGTCAGACTCACAGCCACAGAGCTTGTCAGATTCCCTTAGATGCGTTGTGAACATCACCTCTACTCTTTACCAGGCACGCTGCAATGAAGGAGCTTTTCACTCAAATTATAGTGTTTTGCCGATAATGATAATGATTCAATTTTGTCTCGCTTTTTAGATTTACAAAGAGCTTCCGGCTATTTCTCTGATATGAGCTTCACAATAGGTCTTTAAGACAAGCAGAACAGATTGTACTACCCTCACTTTAAGGAAACCAAGCTTTCAAACAGCAAAAAGGCCCACCAGGTTATATGGAGGGTAAACTCCCAGCCCACCTGACTCCATGAAGCTCAGCTAGCTGCAGTTAAGAGCTCTCTCTGCCGTATCCCTGCACTGCTAATGTGCTTTAATTTGCTGTATATTATTATTCTGCAGCTTTTAAGAAAACACATTTCCAGAGGGCTTTCAAATTAATACCTCTGTTAATAAAACATAGAGCTAGAAATAACTTTATTTCACTGATTTTAATGATGAAGAAAGACGTGTTTTACTTCTACTGAAGTTAAACATCTATTTTTTTTTTATTGAAGTAAAATTCACATAACATAAAATTAACCATGTTAAAGTGTACATTTCCATGGCATTTAGTACATTCACAGTGTTGTGCAACCATCCTCTCCATCTAGTTCCAAAACATTTTCATCATCCCAAAGGCCCTGTGTTTTATAACACAAAATTTATATAATATTCACCTTCTATTTAGAACAGAATGCTTTGTCGATAATTATTAATGTTTGGTTCTATTAAAATAAAATAAGCTCAGTCTTTGGACTCAGGCTAACTTAGATTTAAATCACAGCTCTTCAGTTTTCTAACCATGTGACTTTCAGCAAGGTATTTAGCTAAGCCTGGTTTCTCATTCCTCATACAAAGAAATAATGATGTCTACTTAGATGGGAAATTGTGGGGACCAGTGAGATAATGGACTTCAAGCACCTCTTGCAGTGCCTAGTTCTTAGTGTTTGCTTAAGTGAAGGTAGGTGTTATTCAAAGCATTAATGACCAGAAATGTGTTATAGGACCTTTGGAAAACCATCATAGCCCTCTGGGCCTCAGATCCCCAAGTGGAAACTGAAAGTATGGCCCTAAACAACTTCTAAGCTCTGATATTTAAGATGATGAAATATCTTGCAGGTTTATTCTCCATCCCAATGTTTAAAAAGCCTCCTGCCAATTTCCTGTTTTCCCCACCCCTGACACACACACACACACCACATACACACAAAAATCCTATTTTCATCCTGATTCTGATGACTTTATTTTTAACAGCTTTATTGAAGTATACTTGACAACAAAAAACTGCATATATTTTACATATTTGACATATGTATAAACCTATAAAACCATCACCATAATTTTGATAATGAAGATCTTGCTATCCCTGCAGGTTTCTTGTGACCCCTTTGTAATAGTCTCTCCCATCTCTCCCCACTCCTTAGTTAGTAGATGGTTGTGATGTGCTTATATTTGTCATTTTTGTTGTCCAACATTTGCAGAGACATGGGTTCCATAGGGCAGGACTATGTATATTTTGCTTATTATTGTATCCCTAGCAACCAGTATGATACAAGAAAACATAGGTTCCTCAACAAATATTTGTTAAATGAATGAATAACCCCTCTGTTCCTTTACTTTTGATGCAGTGATACTTCAGCTTTTTTCTCTGTCTGCTATGGTGATCAATGCCTAGACAGGAGGGAGCTCTAGGGGCTGGCATGGTTGGGAAAGTTTCACAAAGGGAGAAAATTGCTTTGAGGCTCTGATGATGAAAAGGTTTAGTTGAGGAAGGCAAAGCTAATGGCTTGAGCACAGGCCAGGAAGCAATCTGGGAAAGATGCGAAAGTAAGGATTGGATCAGAGGTAATGCAGTGACTGACATAGCTGACAAGTGGAAAGGATTAGACCCCTGGAGGTGAGGGAAACTGAAGCCTTTCTGAAATAGGAAAACAAAAATAAAAAAAAAGCAAGAGCTGCTGGTACCTTGGCTGGGAGTCATAAGATATTAGAATTGGCATGGAGATTCAAGATTAGACAAATACCCTTATAATGCAAATGAAAAAGATGAAGTCCAGAGAAGTGAAATGAATTTCTCCAGGTCCCGTAGTAGGCTAGTGGGAGAATCAGGAAGAATCCAGTTTCTTATTGCCCACTGGGCTTCATTCATTCATTTTTTAATGCTTGTTTCTTTAATTAATTGATTGAGCTCTGACAATATGCAAGTACTATGCTAGGCACTGGGATTACAGAGATCAAACATAGTTTCTGGGCTGGGCTGGTAGCTCATGCCTGTAATCCCAGCACTTTGGGAGGCCGAGGCAGGCAGATCACTTGAGGTCAGAAGTTCAAGACCTGCCTAGCCAACATGGTAAAACTCCAGCTCTACTAAAAATACAAAAGTTAGCCAGGCTTGGCAGCGCACACCTGTAATCCCAGCTACTTGGGAGGTTGAGGCAGGAGAATTGCTTGAACTTGGGAGGCGGAGGTTGCAGTGAGCTGAGATCATGCAACTGCACTCCAGCCTGGGCCACAGAGTGAGACTCCATCTCAAAAACAACAACAACAAAACCATATATAGTTCCTTTGAATGAGCTCATGATGTAGTGAAAAAAAGGGTTAATTATACACTGTTTAAAATACAATGGGATTGATAATCATAGGTAGAGCTCAATGTTTTCGTGAGGAACCATGGATTCACCAAGAAGGTCTTCTCAGGGAGGGATGTCTGAACTGTGTTGCAGGGTGAATAGGAAAGAACAACAATAGTAGAGAGAGAACATTTAGAGCATTAGAAAGAGCACATGCCAAGAAACCCAAAATACACTGGGGAACTTCTACTGATTCAAGATGATAGCGGGTCACCGGGTGTGGTGTCTCAGGCCTGTAATATCAGCACTTTGGGTGGGCAGATCATCTGAGGTCAGGAGTTTGTGATCAGCCTGGCCAACCTGGTGAAACCCTGTCTCTGCTAAAATACAAAGAAAATAGCTAGGTGTGGTGGCGGGCACCTGCAATCCCAACTACTCAGGAGGCTGAGGCAGGAGAATCGCTGGAACCCAGCAGGTGGAGGCTGCAGTCAGCCAAGATCGCCTCATTGCACTCCAGCCTGGAGGTTGCAGTGGGCCGAGATCCCGCCACTGCACTCCAGCCTGGGTGATAGAGTGAGACTCTGTCTCAAAAAAAAAAAAAAAAAAAAGAAGATGATGATGGAGGGGAGGCTGAGTACAGTCTAGCCATGAAGGGCCCTATACATTAAGGAGTTTGACATTTTCTCTTAAAGCCATGGAAAATCTTTGAAGAATTTTGCTTGAGGGCTATGATGGGATTTGCCTTTAAGGAAGTTTGCTGGTTCAGGAACGTGAGGAAGAGTGGAGGCAGTCATGCTGGAAGTTGGGGGAGGGAGGTAGTGGAATCATACTTCCATGGAATGATCTTTCTGAAATGCACATCTGACCAGTCACTTCCCTGCTTAAATTTTCCAGCAGCTCCCTGTTCTCTATAAAAGCCAGTCCAATCTGGGGCTTGACCCACAAGCCATTTCATAATCCTAGCCTCACTGACTTTTCTAGAATGTTCTACTGCTTCTTACCCATGGCCTCCTTCCCTATGCCCCCTTATCCTAAGACCCAGCTCTACTGCTATTTACTGTTCTACTAAAGTACCAAGATTTTTTAGTCTTCCATGCCTTTGCACTTGCTCTTCCCTCTTTCTAGAATTAGCACATCTGTCTTTTCTGTTGGCAGACCTTTCTTATTGCCTTCTCCAAAGCTCCATTCAACTGTCTTCTCCCCTGAGAAGCCTCTTCTGACTGCCTTAGGAAGATTTCACCACTGTTTAGGTAATGTTCCCATTTAATCTAGTTTCTGTCTTAGTAAAAAGCATTTGCAATGCTATAGTGTATTTGTGTACATATCAACTTATTAGATTGGAAGCTTCTTGAGGTCAATGATATTTTCATCTCTGGAATCCCCAAGCTTCCTGGGCTTTACCCCCAGGCCAGTGAATGGGACTTTGGGGTGCCTAGGAATCTGAATTTTTAACAAGTGCCCCTCAAATGATTGAAGGAAGGGACCAGGACCTGATGGGTATTATAGGAGGACACCCATATAAGAACCTGACTCTCCCTGCCCCATCTGAATTCTGTCCCACCAAAATTCATACATTGAAATGTCAACCCCTGAGTACCCCAGCATTTGACTATATTTGGATAGGACCTTTCAAGAGGTGATTAAGTTAAAATGAAGTCTTTAGGGTGGGCTACAATTCAACCTGACAAGTGTTCTTATAATAAGAGAAAATGTGGACACATACAAAGAGACACCAGGGTTGCACCCATAAATGAAAGACTATATGAGGACACAGTGAGAAGGCAGCCATGTGAAGGCCGGGGACAGAGGCCACAGAAGGAACTAACCCTGCCAACAACTTCGTCTTGGATTTTCCAGCCTCCAGAACTATACGAAAAGAAATTGCAGTTGTTTAAGGCACCCAGTCTGTGGTACTTTATCATAGCAGCCCTAGCAAACTAATACACCATTGCAGCTCTGCCCCACGGGCTGGAATGCTTGGGATTTGGTCTGTATCTGCTCAAGGCAGTCATTTTCTGATACACAGTGGGAGTTATTAGTTTTCTCAAGATGTGTTGCTTATAAGGGAATTCGTTTTAAGAGACATATCTGGGACTGCTGGGCTGCAGAGAGAGTGAGGGTACTTTAGCCATTCAGTCATGCATTTTCTCCTCCTCCCCAGCTACACTCAGAGGATATAAAAAAACCATCTGGCAGATGAGGGCCCTGGCGGTTACCATGGTGAGGCAGAGCAGAGCCGGGGAGACTGGGGTATGTATCGCTGTCCCTGACACTTGAGCCCAGTGAAATGTCAGCCTGGCTTGTGTTCATTTTGGATAATATTTTTATCTGACTTTTTTTTCCCCCAGCTAAGTTATTTAAAAGACTTGTGTAGGTCCAGTTCTGATCACTGGATGTTTTCACCTACAGAAAAAGCTCTTTGAGAATAAGGGCTGAGTGCCTTCCTATTTTATTCCCTCTTTCTGGCGTCTTGTCTACCCCTCCCCCTATCCCCCACATTCCCTGCAGAATTTAAACCAGTGTCTATCACTGAGTTGATATTCAAGAAGTATTTGATAGGTTGAGTTGAATTAATTAACCTTTGGAGAAACTCTTGTTTTCATGTTTGCTTCTGATTTTTAAAGCCACTGACAATTACCTTCACTGGGAGTGTCTAGTTAATTCAAGTGGCAAGTTCCAGTATGTGGTATATAGCTGCCATCAGGGTTGAGACCTGTGAGCAGGGTGCAGGGGTGCCAGGAATTTAGTACAAGACAAAACCTGAGTGTGAGGGCTCTATACTCAGTTGGACTTGGGTTTGAATCCTGGGTCTGTTGTCAACTCCTTATGTGACATGGGGACAGAGACTTCATTTCCCTGGCCTCCTTCATTGTCTTCAAAATGGGGATCCTAATCATACCTGCTTCCTGGGGTGCCTGTGAGGCTTAATGGAGATAGTGTGACTAAAGCTTTGTATGTGGCATCAATGATTGGTCCATAAACTATAGCCATTATTGTAATACTATTAAAAGTTTTTATTTCAGTTCTGCCCTTAATTCTGTGAATTTTGGTACTTGTTTCCCAATCTCTAACATTTCTGGAAATGTTCTCTCTCAGTAAGGTAATGTCTGGGGGCAGGTGTGGACAGCCACAGACCTCCACCTCCTCTCAGGCCATCCATAGGATCTTCTCGATAATCATAGGGTGTCTGAGACTTCTAGTGGCAGAAAAGTCTGGGGAGGGCAATTGGCTGAGCATGGAGAGGTTTCCGAGGGTAGGAACCTGACAGCCAGGAGAGGACCAGCTCAGAGCAGCTTGGCCCAGACTCAGGAGGCTGCAGCCGCCAGCAGGGCTGTGTAGGGAGGGTGGCCTCATTGGCATGCAGTACCCAGGCTCTAGGAAGTATGAGCCCATCAGGGGGTAGCCAACAGCAACGGGTGTTGTGGAGACAGCTGGCTTTGCCCCACTGTGATTCTAGTCCACTTTTTCTTTCCTTCCTTTTATTCTAAATCTTAAAGAGAACTACCATATGATCCAACAGTTTCACTACCGGGTAAATAACCAAAGGAAATGAAACTAGCATATTGAAGAGATATCTGCTTCCCCATGTCTCTTGCAGCACTATTCACAATAGCCAAGATATGAAATCAACCGAAGTGTCCATCAACAGCAATCCTTATCCTGTTTTCTCCCCTTATGTTTATTTCCAAAAGAGCAAAGGCTTGATTGCAGCTTCATGTAATTGCTTCTAAATCATAATGGATCTATTTTCCTTTTTGCCAAGATTGAACCATGGTAAATTTGTAATGATTTACTTACTAATAGAATCACAGGATTGATTGTAATTCAAGCTCTTTCATTCTTTAGCTATGTGGCCTTAAGCAAGTTACTAATTTTTGCATTGTCTGTGAGCCTTGATTTCTTCCTGCCAAACCTCATTCCTCCAGTCTTTTGCATCTCCGAAAAAGGTGCCACCATCTATCTATTTGCTCAAGTAAGAAGCCTAGGTACCATTTTGAATTCCTGTCTTCCTTACTCCAACTACCATCCAATTCACTAGCGATTCTTCCTGATTCCACCACTGAAATACAGGATATCTCAAAACCATGTAGTTCTCCTGCCTCCACCATCACCTGGAAGAGGCCACCAGCATCTCTTGCCTTAACTTTAACACCCTCCTCACCAGTTGCTTGCTACTGCCTTTGTCCTTCCTCCACCTATGTCTATCTCAATGCCAGCCAGAGTGATCTTGTTAGAATGTAAATTAGACTATGGACTGCCTCTGCTTACAATCCTTCAACCTTTCCACTGCATTCAGAAAAAAATCCAAACTCCTTATCACGGTCTATGTATCTCTGCTGACCTTTGCAGCTTTTTTCTTGTCCATTCCCTTCTTTGCTTTCTACATTCCTGGTATGTGAGTTGTCTCACATTTTCCCAGATGTTTCTAGTTTCTATTGCCTCAGAGTCCTTACACACTCCAATTCCTCTGCCTGCATCAGTGGATCATCCACTTTTCACATTCAAGGGTCTTTCTTATACTTCAGGGCTCTGCTTAAAATTTACCTTCCAGAAAGACCTTTCTCCATTTCCACCATGCAATCCAGAGTAGGGCCCCTTCTCTTCCCCTGGCTTTTCTCTATCTTTGTGACCAGTTAGTTTCCCTTAGAGCACCTATCCCCATTTGTCATCGTTTTCTGTTGTTTTTTTGTTTGTGCTTTCCAGTGGAATATGACCCTAATGAACTACAGACCCTGCTGAGTGCCTACTGGAATGACTGCAAATACATAGGAGGTGTCCAGTAAAAGAAAAGAAAAGAAAAGCCTCTTAGCTTCCTTTCCTCAACCTAACAAATTTAAACCTTCCCTGCCTTCCTTTGGTTGAGCTTCACCACATACCTTTAGACTTGCTTTAAGGAATACATGCCT
This sequence comes from Pongo pygmaeus, assembly GCF_028885625.2. NCBI lineage: Eukaryota > Metazoa > Chordata > Mammalia > Primates > Hominidae > Pongo > Pongo pygmaeus. The sequence goes on along the minus strand of NC_072373.2, from coordinate 162,335,488 downwards.
GCTAAAGAGAGTCATTGAATTTCTACCATGTGTCAAGCATGGTGCTAATAAGTGTGATAAATCTGGAAGGAGAAGGCATTCTGGTATAGCAGAGAGAGGAGCTTGGCTTAGGAGTCTGAAAGACCCGGATACTGCCAGCTCCTCTTAACCAGCACATCATTGGTAAAATGTTACTTTTCTTGGCCTCATCCCCTCAAAAACAAAATCCAAATCTTAGATGTCCTGCTTACACGTCCCCACAGGACCATTCCCATACCCTAACATTTATCATAGTAAGTAATAATCTGCTTACCCTTCTTTATTTTCTACTAAACTCTCGAGGATTATTCATCTTGCTCACTATCTCCCTCACCCCCTTTTACACATGCTGTATTGGAAGGCTTAAAATTTCAGGAGCTGCCTTGAAATCTTTGAGCCTCACAGAGTCCTGGAGGCCCAACTTTGTGTCCCCCTCCTCTTGTCGGCTGTGCCCCTTGCCCTGAGCCCAGTAGGCAAGATTCTTCTATCAGCCAGCTCAGTTGCATTCACCTGGCCCTCAACCTAAAATAACAGGTTTCACCTCCCTACCAGCCCATGGAATTATTCAAACAACAAAGTACACCCTCCCACAGGAATCAGGGGCCACCTCACCCCCTTGTTACAACAAAGCCTGCCTCCCAAAGCCCTCCTTGTTCATTTGGTTGAGTATAACCCCTGCGTGGTCCTGCAGGGTATGCAGTGCCTTCTACCCCAGGCTGTCAGTATATGTGACTAATGAACTGCTGTCAATCGCATCTGTCCAACGTCAGGTGTTGTGTGCTTGGCTATTCTCAGAGCCTTAGGGCAACACTCCCTCTTTCACCAGCGGGGCAAAGAGGAGGCAACAAAACACTCACATCCTCACATGCCTGCACTAACATACACACAACAAGAAGTATGATAGTGATGTAGGCAAAAAATAGTAACCCCCATACGTTTGCAGATGAAACAGACTCCTGTTACAAAAGGCAGATTAACAAGAGAAAAACAACTAGAAGCTTATTAACATTCATATGTCATATATATGTGAGAGATACCCAGAGAATGAGTAGTTCTTGAAGTGGCTTTGAATTCCAGCTTAAGTAGCATTTTCAGAAAACAGTACATTTTTAGAGAAGTGACAAGACAAAGGAAAAGGACTTTGAATCTCTACAGCTGGCAATGTGTGGAAAGGTAAACAAATGGCAGATAAAGACTGGTTAGTAAAGCTTGTTAATATAAATCCCTCTGGTATCATTTCCAGGTGGTGAAGGTCTAAAGCTGTCTTCAGTGGTTAACCTGTGTTCACCCTGGTGGAGAGGGGACAAGGTATCTTTTGCCTTTGTAAATCTGTGTTTTGCTTTGAAGCAAGTGGAGGGAGGGCAGAGAGCTCTATCATCCTGGAGGAAGCATCTGACAGACTCCTGCCTTGGGATGACACACACATAGCCACAGCTTTCAAACCCCTCCTAAGCCCTCGACAGACACTGCAAATTGATCATGGTACTCTTTCCTGCTACACCTGGACTTTGCCCCAGAATCATTCTCCACTTGTTGAACGTAGTCATAAGAGATAAAGCCTATTTCTCACTCTGCCCCAAACTTCCCTGATCAGTGTCCTGTGATGAAGGAAACTCTGCGGCTTATAACTACGTTTGTAGCGCTCAGCTCTGCATCCTACTGCCAGTACCAGGGCTCAGATCATCCAAGCTTCTTACTGGAGAAGAATCTCACTCTAGGAAATTTTAGTGTTTTCAATGTCATTGGTCATATATCTCAATTTTTCCTTACCTTAATGGCTTCTTTCACAGATTCTCAGCAATGCCATACCATCTTTCTGTTCCTCCGCTGGTTCTAAACTGGGTTAGACTCACATGGAAACAAGCAAATATAATTGTAAATTCATAATTATGTGATGTGGTAGAGAGAACTCAAGGTTTACAATCAAGGTAGACTTCCCTGCCTCATCCTTGTTGAGCTGTGTGACTGCAGGCAAATCATTTGTACATCTCTGTACTTTGGTTTTCTCATTTGCCAAGTGAGGACAATAATAATATCTGTCCTCCCAACATCATGTATCTTTACATATGTAACATTAATATAACATATAATGTTACAAAGTAGCATAAATGAATAACATTTAAAAAGTTAAACCTCCAAGGTGTTTAAAAGCAGCATACGGGTATTTCTTGCCACTGCAAGAAAAAATCTGCCACTTTTCTCCAGGGTGGCTGAATAAATATGGCAGCTTTTCCAGAGAGGCAGCCATAGTAGACATTCCATTATGCTACTGCATATTCAATTAGAGTATAAAATGTGAGCCCTCAGCCTGGAGGTGTTCATGAGTTGCCGCTTAGAAGGACCAGGGAAGCAAATTAAGTGCATATGCATAAAGCAGTCAGAACTGCCAGCCCTCCATGCTGTCTGGAAACTGAGCTGCTCAGGCCCTCATCCTCTGTTCATCTCATCCCGATTTAGCAGCTGTAGTTGGTGGACTAGGTTCATGTGAATAAGACCATTGGCTTTTCTGCCTCTGCTTCCCAGAACCATCTCACTCCAGACCCTGTCTAAACTAGTGAAGTTGAACATGTCCAGTACTTGGGCTCATCATCGGAGAGATGGAGGTGGGTTGGTCACCAAGAGGTAGGATGCCTACTTCGTTGTTGCTGAAAAACATGCTTTAAAAGCTCCCTAAGATTAATGATAGTTACTTTTCTCTTTTAAGTTATTTCTTCCTATATGGTTTCTGTTTTCTACAAATTCCCTGTTTCATTGTTGATTAGTTTTGGTCTGCATCGTTTAGGTAGAGTCTTTCTTCAAGTATCTGCCAATCTTGGGCTGTCAGCATGTATTTAAGAGGAGGATATTAAAAAGCCAACCAGAGACTTGAAAGAGCATGAGTGGGGCTGGGGGCTTCATGGCAGAAGGGTCACAATCAGCAACATCAGTATCTCTGTGTCTTTTCTCTTTGGCTGGTTAGGTTACTCAAAGAAGGCTGTTCTTTGAGTCTCCCATCCCCAGCTCCATCTCTAGCCTGGAGACTGCCAGCCTTCTGAGGACCTGGTGGAGAAGGGAATAAGGAGTCCTTAGAATTCAATATGTAGATTTTCATCAAACCTTACTGTTTCCAGTACATTATCCCTGCCCTACACCCAGAATGGGGGCTAGATGGCCACCAATCCAGAGTCCATTTGGTTCACTGTCTCCAGAGAGTCAGTTTCTGTATTCTATTTCAAGGAAAGGGGCACTTGTCAGCCTTGAGAAGCAATAGAGGGTATCCAGGAGTCTAAGTGCACTGTAAATAGATTTCCAACCAGTCTTGTGGTTTTCAGCCCCCACTTCTGTCCCATCTCCTCACACTTTCACAGATCCCTGATGCTGCCAGTTATGGAGTCCTGGATCTCTAAGGTCCCTATCAGCTTGCTTTTGGCCTCCCTCACTGTTGGCTGAGGATTCAGTGTTCTGAGGTTGCTGAGTCAGTTGCCCTTTATCCTTTTGTCTTCCAGCTTCCAAGAATTTTTTTTTTTTTTTGCTTTTTTTTCCCTCTCATGTTCTCATAGGTTTATAACTTTAAAAGAAAATCCCTTTCAAAATATTTTTAATGGGACTGAAGGATCAGAAGAAAGAAACATGTGTTCAATCTACCATCATTAACCAAAAGAGAGAAAATGCCAACACAAAAAAAGACATAGAGCACATGTGACCTGTGTATCTTGACAAGATGCTGCTGCCAGGGATTCAGAGCCAAAAGGAGAGCCCAGGTTTCTTATATCACCTGTTTTCCTTAATGCAATTCCACAAAGTAGTACTATTTTCTATATTTATTAAGAAGGAACAAGTAATAATAAGAATTAGTATTATTGACTCTCTAGTATGACCAGCTGTATGTCTTTTAGGGCTGCCCTACAAAATACCACAGACTGAGTGGGTCTTAACAACAGAAATTTATTTTCTCACAGTTTTGGAGGTTCGAAGTCCAAGATCAAGGTGTTGACAAGCTTGGTTTCTCTTGAGGCCTCTCTCTTTGGCTTGCAGACGGCCGTCTTCTACTGTGTCCTCATATGATCTTTTCTCGGTGCACAAGTATTTCTGGTGGTTCTCCTTCTGATAAGGACAGCAGTCATGCTGGATTGGGTCTCACCCATGTGGTCTAATTTAACCTTAATTACTCCCTTAAAGACCTGAACTCCAAGTACAGTCAAATTCTGAGGTATAGGGGGTTAAAGACTCTAACATATGAATTTTGAGCAACACACAATTCAGTCCGTAACAGAACTGATCTGGTCATTTTATTTCCATTTCTTCATTTATTTCTCACAATCAGCCGAGTTAAGTATTATTATTATTATTATTATTGTTGTTATTATTATATATGAGGAAACTTCTGTTTAGAGAACTTAACTAACTCTTAGACTGCGCAGCTAGAAAGAGATTATGTATTTTGTTTTCTATTGCTGCTGCAACAAATTATCACAGTCTTAGTGGCTTAAAATTACACAAGTGTATTATGTTACAGTTGTATAGTTCAGAAGTCTGAAATGGGTCTTACTGGGCTAAAGTCAAGGGGCCAGCAGGCCGCATTCTTCTCCGAAGGCCCTCGGGAACAATCTGTCTCCTTGCCATTTCCAGCTTCTAGAGACTGCTCGTGTTTCTTGACTCAAGGTTCCTTCCTCCATCTTCAAAGCCAATGCCAGCAGGTCAAATTCATCTCACATTGCATCACTCTGACCTTTTCTGCTTCTCTTTGTGATTATAATAATATATTGCTAATATGTTACTTATAACTATTAATAATATATGATATAATATTATAATTTAAGGACCTTTGTGATTATAATAGGCCCACCAGCGTAATGCAAGGTAGCTCCCTATCTTAAGGTCAGCTGGTTAGCTACCTTAATCTCCTTTTGTCATATAAAAGAATAATCTTATGTTGGTATTAAATTGTATGTTTCCTTTTCTTTCTTTCTTTCTTTTTTTTTTTTTTTTTTTTTTTTTGAGATGGCGTCTCGCTCTGTCACCAGGCTGGAGTGCAGTGGCACAATCTCGGCTCGCTGCAACCTCTGCCTCCTGGGTCCAAGTGATTCTCCTGGCTCAGCCTCCTGAGTAGCTGGGACTGCAGGTGCCTGCCACCATGCCCAGCTAATTTTTGTATTTTTAGTAGAGATGGGATTTCATCATGTTGGCCAGGATGGCCTCGATCTCTTGACCTCATGATCCACCCGTCTCAGCTTCCCGAAGTGTTGGGATTACAGGCGTGAGCCACCATGCCTGGCCCAAATTGTATGTTTCTTAAAGTAAACATTGGGAGGGAGTTTGTCCTAATGGAAAGAGGACCAATATCAGAGTTGGGGTATCTGTGCTCTACTTTTGATCTTTGTCAAGACATATTATTTTATATATATTCTATATCTTTTTGCATTATGTACTATCTTCCTATAGCAGTGGTCCTCAACTGTGGTGATTTTGTCGCCTAGAGGACAGTTGGCAATGTTTGCAGAGATTTTTTGTTATTACAACTGGGGGAGAAGGAAGGTGCTACTGGTATCTTGTTTGTAGAAGCCAAGGATGTTGTTCAACACCCTAAGATGCACGGATACCCTCCCAACCCCAAAGAATTATCTGACTCCAGATGCCAGTAGTGAGGTTGAGAAACACTGCCCAATTATGGTGTGGAAAATTGATGTTAGAGTTGCAAGAGAAAAAGCCAGAAGATGAGTTAGGAGAAAATGGCCATGGTCTAGGGGAGAGATGATGGTGCTTTAGACTAACATAGAGGCAATGGAAATAGAAAAGTAGTGAGATCTTACATCAATTTTGGAGATAAAAGTGATCTGATAGTGAGAGGAATTATGTGTGGGAAGTGAGGATGGTGTCAAGGATGACTGCCAAGTTTCTATGATGACCTTCTATGTAAATGGAGATACAGTTACTGAAATGGAGACTTCCAGAGGAATAATAGATAATACTTAAAATGGATCTTATTTTATGTAAATTCTGGTCTAAGTATACTAACCCATTTAATCCTCATAACAACCCAGCAACATAAGTGCTATTAACATCCCCTTTTTATAAATGAGAATAAAGAGGCACAGACAGGTCAAGTAACTTGCTCAGGATCACCAGCCAGTAGTAAGTGGGTTTTGAATGCATAAGTCAAATTCCAGAGTCTGTGTTCTTAACCACTACATGAATCCACCTTTTGGAAGAACAGATCTAGAGAGAAAGATCACATCTCTTTCCATGACTTCATATCCTTCAATCCTAAGATCAGAGTGCATGGTCAATCACTTTAATATTTTCTTGTGTATTTTAACATTTTCCTTGTGAATATTCCCATTGTATTCACAAGGAAACCCTCCCTCCCCCCAACTTGAACCAGTAATTTTTCTGCTCTCATACCAAGGTGCTGAACGTTGCTGAGAAGTCCACAGAGCTTTGGCCACTGTTATAATTATGAAGTCATGACCATACCTGTCCATGGAACTCTCCATAGCAGATCATTCCTCTGTTTCTCAAGAGCATGTTCTGTCCCACTTTCCACACTGCCTTCCCCAAATTTACTCTGCTCAAGTCCCCCACTCCATCCTCGTGCCTCCACACACTCCGTAGATAACGCTGTACTTCATTTCATCAAGAAAATACAAGCACTGGGTTGATACTGCTTCATCCTCTGAACACTCCCTACCTATAAACCAATCTATATTCCCATCCATAGCTTCTTTCATTCCCAAATTAGTGAAAAAGGTATCTTTCTTCCCAAGTAAGGTAAATCCGTCCCTCATCTCGTGCTCAGGATTCCTTCTCATTCAGCCTCCCCGTGGATCATTCTAACACTGTCTCAACTCTTCAATTTCTCTGACTTGTTCTACACCTGCCCAGCACTTAAAGGTACTCAATGCTGTGTTACACAATCACAAAGTGCTGTTCTTATCACAGCTCTTGCTTAGTTGACATCAAAAGTAAGAGATTAATATTCAGTCACTAGGGTAAACTTGAACCACAAACATTTCAGCTCTTTGGCTACAAGGCAATTTTAAATTTTAACCTATGTCTGTAAGAGCATTTATACCATAAGTAAAAGTTGCTGCTTTCTTTTCCAGTTCCAGAGCAATCATTCAAGTCAAAACTTTTAGAAGATAATATACAATCATATTTCTTTCCCAGAAAATAATTTTTATAACCACAAGGAGGAACAAGCCAGAGGCACTCTTGCCCTTAACATAGGTCTACTCTGATGTTGTATTTTCCCCATCCCCCAGTATCTGGCCAAATGAATACATGCAGGAGGTGAAATATGGAGAAAGAACAAAGGGACTAATTCCACTTGTGAGAGATGAAGGAACAGGAGCACTCTCATGTTTCTTAAGTAATGTACATTCTTTCCTTCATTTACTCAGTCATTGAAAAAGGGTTGTTGAATTCCTAACATGAGTCAGGCACTAAGGAAAGCAAATGCTAAGCCTGCCCTTCAAAACTAGCGGGGACTCAATACCTTTATAAATCATCATAACACAGCTCCACAATCCCTTGGCCACATTTCCAAAATCCAAGGGACTCTGAAAATGGAAAGTTGTTTCAGAAGTTTACAACTCTTGTTTAACAGTAAATCTGACCAGACTGATTTGAAACCATTTATAGACTTCATACAAGCCAGGTATTCAGACATATCCTTCAAAAATAGTAATATGTTAAATTTATAGCATGCTGCCCCAGAACCAATAGGGCTGCTATGAATATTAAAATTCTGAATTTGGAAATGCTTCTGGCTGCAAGATTTTCTGTGTAGGGAGAGTACATGCCTGTACAGAGGGTCTGTGATGAGGAAGAAACATTTATTGGGTATAAATATCATGCAAATTGCTTTATATACATTATTTCACTTAGACCTCAAGACAGCCCAGTGAATTAGGCCTTGTGGTCCCACTGTACAGATCAGTAAACTGGACCCCCATTAGCTTAAATAACTTGCATAAAGAAGGGGCATACTGAGGAGTAAAACTTATATTTGTTGCTATATGCATGCTGATATATGAATCAAATCATTTAGGTGTGACAGAGAAAATTTGGATCTGAGCAGGGTTACTCACTAACTCATATTATGTCATAAAAGACGTGAAAAAGATCTGCAGAGCCATATAGACTCATGTTTTTAAAAGAGTCAGAGAGGGGCACTCACAGGATGCAGGCATGCATACTGTTTTGGGGGTTTAGGGAGCGTATCAAGAGGAGGTGGAATTTGAGCTGATTCTTAAGCAGTAGGCAATCATTTTGCGTGTAAACTGATAAGCATGTTTAGTCTTCCCTGCTTGATGGAAAACAGACTCCTGGAATGGGTTTCTGGCATCTGTTCTTATGGGAGCTTCCCCAGCGGATTCTTCCTTATTTCACTCTGTGAGTGGAGACTGAGCTGGGGCTCATGGTTATGCATGGGCTGTTTCCTCTGGGGTTAGGAGTGGGCCTCTGGATTTGGGTCCTGCATACTGTGCCCAGGTGCACAGGTTTTTGAAGCTCAGCACCCAGGCTACCAGCCAAAAGAAGTGCTCTGGGGATCTCATAAAATAGATTTCATTTGAGTAGAAAGCTTATTTTTGTCCTGAGTGGTTGTACCTCAAACTCCTTTCACATGTCTTGGAACAATGAAAAAGGTTTGGCTTGGCTTTTCAGGGCTTGTAAGAGCCTAGTTTCCTATGGGATTTACAGAACACTGGTCTTGTCCTCTCTGGGGGGTATAGGAAAAATGCTTCCATCACAAGTTTCTCTGGTGGCACATCCATTTTTCACCTGGGAGGAACCTACAAATTGAAATGTTTGGCTCATAATGTGGAACAGCAGAATGTTGTTAGCGCTTCTGTGGTGGGGTTGGTTGAAAGGATATTGTCTTCATGCTAGGCTCTGAGGTGTTAAATGAGAAAAGGGAACAAACAGGAAAACCAGGACCACGTCAGACTCAGGCTATAATCACTGCTGAGAACTGGAAAAGGAACTTTCAGCAGGACAGTCCTACTCTGGGGCATTCCCTCCAGGCTGGACAGGCTGAGAGTCAGAAATGCTGGGCTATTCTAGAGGTACCACTAATGGGCCTGCAACCATTTTATCCTTCTCTCTGTCCAATGAGGGAGAAGAACTACATAATCTTTCAGGTTCCCTCTCGTTTCATAATTCCTGTGTCTGTGATTCCAAGTTTTTAATTTCGCATGGAAAATATTTGTTATAAAACCAAGACAGTATATGATTGTTTAAGTGGGAGCCAAAGAGAGGAAACTGGGGAGAGGGTTGTGTCAGAGGATCACCAAGTGTAATGAGTGCAACAGGAGAATCAGACACTAAGGAGTCAGTGTGCACTGCCACCCCTGCTCAGAGCTAACCACACTCTGAGGAGCAGCTCTGATCTCTAATAATTTTTTTTTTTTTTTTTTGAGACAGGGTCTCACTCTGTCGCCCAGGCTGGAGTGCAGTGGCATGATCGTGGCTCACTGCAGCCTTGACCTTCTGGGCTCAATAAATTCTCCCACTTCAGCCTCCTGAGTAGCTAGGACAATAGGCCCCTCCAACCATGTCTGGCTTTTTTTTTTTCTTTCAGTAGAGACTGGGTATCCCTATGTTGCCCAGGCTGGTCTTGAACTCCCGGGCTCAAGTGATCCTCCCAGCGTGACCTCCCAAAGTGCTGGTGTTACAGGTATGAGCCACCACACCCAGCCCCTAATGAATTTAATAACCTACCCTGTGCCTGCTCCATCTGTCAGGCTAGGGCAGAGTCAGCAGTCAGTTTTGGCTGCCAGCCTAAGATAATGATTACCTAGCCAATTGGAGATTGGCCTTTCATGTGCACCTGTAATGGAAAAATTACAGAGCTGTCTAGTTTCAGAGCTGACATCTAGTGGAGCCTTGTTCCATCCCACTCCAAGTCTGTTTATTTCAAGCAATACATGTTGGTTAATAACAACAGCTGAAAGCCAATGTGGTGTCTTTGCGGATCAGCATTTTATTGTTTTGGGCCCAAGGCTTTGCAAATATACCATGCTCTTTCACAATTGGGGATGGGGGGGATATCAAATTGTAAAGGGACCCTAAAAGCATGAGGGTATATACTATTGCATTTAAAATTTCATTTAAAAATTATTAAACTATGCAAATAACGCCATGCTCATTTAACTGCAGGGCTTCAGTAATGTTGCATCTGATCACAGAAGTAGCCAGTATATAAAGAAGTTTCTAAAATGCATCTACTTAGTCCCCAAAGATATATGAGTCACCTCCATGTGTTAGGGCAGTGCTAGAAGCTGGGATTACCCAGGTGAGCTGGATTAGTTCTCTGCCCTCAAGGGGCTTATAGCATCAAGGGGAGACAGATGTATAACAAAATAAATTATAATGCAGTATAATGCAAGGTGGTGGGTCCTGTGACAGCAGTAAGGACAAAGTGCTTTGGAAGCACAACAGAGAAACAACAGATGGATTAACTGAAAAGTGTGTGTGTGTGTGTGTGTGTGTACTTGTGTATAACAAGGGAGCCTTCCCTTGGTGGAGATAAGGATGCCACTAAGGCTTAAAACAATTACACATTTAATTGATGGCAAGTACGGGAATGAAATTCTATAATTTCAGGTGCGGTGGCAGAATTGCTAAGCCACAGAATATATATTGTGATGGTAAGTACAGAGGAGAGGTTCATTCATTGGGCGGATGGTTATTCTCACCTCCTATGTCACAGGTGCTGTGAGAAGGCTGTGCTTTAGCAGTGGCAAACAGGAAGACATAGTCCCTGCCCTTGGATTTTACATTTTGGTTCAGGAGATAGTCCAGAAATAAGTAAACAGATAAACAGATAAAAGTTGTCAATTATAGTCAAGCAAGTAAACAGAGAGTGTGGATGTAAACCGTGGTCAAGTTTCCTATGAAGGAAATTTCAAAAGAGCCGCAGCGGGATTGTGGGGGAGGCCCATGGGATAGGGTGCCAGCTCCTGGGGTGAAGTTTAAGCTGAGCTGGGAAGAGTAGGAGGGGCTCACCACGAGAAAAGTGGCCAGGAGAACGTCAGGCAGAAAGAACAGCATAAGTGAGGGCTCTAGGCATGAAAGATGTTTTTGGAGAACTGGGGGAGACTAACAGGAATGAAGCAATGAATGAGGTAGTGAGAGAGGAGGAGAGTGGTATAAGGAGGCTTCCAGAGGAGCTCTGTGCATGCTACTCTCCACTCCCCTCCTGATCCTGCTGCTCCTCAGCCATCCTTCTTCCTACGACTTCCCACACATTGACAATAAAATACAGGGTCCAGCTAGGGACCCTGGGCCTCTCCCAACCTTGTTTCCTGCCACTCTTGTCCTTGATCCCTGCCCTTCTGGACTCACTGTCCCTCTTGCTTTTACTCAAACTCCCTAAGCAGGTTCCCATACCAGAAATTGGGCACCTGCTCTTCCCTCTGCTGGGGATGCTCTGCTCCTGGTCATTACCAAGATGTACTCTCTCTATTCACTTACATCTTTCCTCAAACGTCAGCTCACTAGAAAGGCCTCACTTGACCACCCATCCCGACACTAGAGTAGATACACCCCGTCACCTGACACTGTCTCCTTGTCCCGCTTTGTTTCTTGTAATACTTCATGCTCACTCCCAGGCATTTTAGGATACCTTTTCTTGTTTATCTGTTCATGTTGCCGTGTCTTCCACTGGCATATACACTTCATGAAGTGTACATGTCAGGTCAGGGCTGGCTTCATGGGTGTGTGATCTGTGCAGCTGACAAGGGCCCCATGCTCTGAAGGACCTGTGCTTGGATTCATCCTCTGCTGTTGCTGTCTTGAGATTCTTAATAATTTTGTCTTTTAACTTGTGTGTAGTAAGTGAAGCCCAATGTAGCAATGGAGTGTGCACAGAGAGCATGAGCAGGGGCAGTGCACTAGAGAATGGCACACATATGCAGTGTGGTCGAGCAGCAATGCCTATATGCACGGGCAGCCTGGCCAACTGATATGCCTGCATACACCATGAGGCAGCTGCTGTGCTGTGGAGCCCTGAGACAGTGTCTAAGGCCAGGACCAGACTCGGATTGGCAGTGGTGATGCAAGGCCAGTAGCAGAAGCAGCAATAGGCATGGCTGTAGAAGTGAGGGTGGCTCTGCATGGAGGAAGCTTCCTGAACCCCTGTTGAGAGGTTGGCTTGCCTATCCATCCATCCCTGGAGCCTGCTCCCAAGGTTTTACGAATTCTTGGCCAAAGTGCTGGGACAGAAATTGCTGGTGCTCAGCCAGTAAACTTTGTCAGCAAGTAATAACAAGATAAAAGTCCATAAATTGACATTGCAAGAAAGCATATCAGGGAGATATAATTCTTCAGAGTCTGAAATCCTTGATTTTGAAAACTACTGTAACATTGCTTTACTATTCACTAGCTTAGAAATAGAAACTAAATTGGAAGATTATTGCATTCAACAGAAAGAACACTGTTTTCACATGAATCTTCAGACGAACCCATTATCAATAAGGAAGACAATTTTAAAATGATTTTTTTCTTATAATTGAAGATACAGTGATAGAATGTATAAGCATGCATTTTGAATTGTATACAAATCATGGAGCCACTTTCCATTTTTTATACAACCTCCGTAAGTTAAAAAGCCAGAAGAAACATTTAAATATGATTATGTAAATTAGCATTTAAAATTAAATGTATAGACTTACATGAAACTCATTTGTATGAAGAGTTAAACCTTTTTAAAAAATTGTTCCATAAGAATCATCAGCTCTAGAGGAAATAAAATTTATCTTTAAAAACAATTTGCCTGTAATTTATCTCCATGGTGTCACCACCTATAAAATCCTTTTAACAGCTCCAGGAATAGCTGCATTAGCAGAAAGATCCTTCTCAAAATTAAAAAAATTACTAAAAATTATTTGCAATGTTGTATTTATCAGGAATGATTTATGTCTCTTTAATTATATGTATTGAAATGAAGTGGCTAAAAGTATAAAACTTGATGACCTAATAAATTAATTTGTAAAAAAGTGAGCTAAACAAACATTTTATGATCCATCAAGATGTTACATTAATATTATTTATTGTATAAAGTTACAAAACCAAAAATATTATTGCTTTCAACATGTAAGTTTATATTGTTACTCACTACTACACTTATTATATTTTATAAATAATAAAATATTTTTAAAGTGGTTCAAGAGACTAAGTAAAGGAGTATTTACAGAATGAGCAGAGTTAATCAACAAGGAACGTTAAAGGAGCATAGATTAGCAGCAGTAGGGAGAAGTTACCACACTTGGTACTGTAGAAGCAAGAAGAGAGACATGTTACAGATCCCATGGAGAGCTTGGGCCACAGAAGAGGGTTTACCTGATAGGATCTTGTGGTCTAGAGGGATGCAGCCATGACCAGAATCCATGGCCCAAACCCCTGGGAGTAAGGGGAAGAAATACCCTGATATCTCTCACCTCTCATCTTCCAATCTCCTGTTGTACTTTCTATTGGCTGAACCCCACCAAAAACTGGAAGGCAAGGGAGGCTGGGTGGTAAAAGTCTACAATGGACAGCCTCCTGGAGTATAGAACAGGGTAGAGGAGGACAGAGAAAAGATTGCTCTGTGTGTGTGTGTGTGTCTGTGTGCATGTTGCAAACTGAGAACAAGGACTTTTGCCTGTTAAATCCACTGCTATATCCCTAGCACCTAGAAAAGTGCCTGACACATGATAAGTGTTCAAAAAAATACCTGTCAAATGAATGGAAGATAACCTCACATGTGATTAGTAGTGCTAGAGGCTTCCTATAGATCATCATTCCTTTCTTCCTCATCCCTCTTGTGAATGCTTTGCTCATGAATGCATCTTGTTCCACTGGGAAGGATCTGCAGGGGGAACCTCTGAGGCCTCAGATGTCAGGTGCTTGTCCATCCACAGCTGCCTTGCAGGGACAGAAGCCCAGATGGCTTGGCTGTCCTCTTTATAAAAACTTCTGTGGCTCAGGCAGTGCTCTCGCGGTAGACCTAGGCCTCCTATCTTAGCCACAGCTGATGGCCAGATCAATATGTGACACGAAGTCACAAAAAGTCTTCTGTCTCTGAAGGGGGCCTGGCAGGATGTATGCTCAATAGGAGCACTCTGTTTTGTGAGCTGGTGAATTGGTCAAATCCTTCTTTTGAAGAAGTATACCTGTTGGGTGAGCAATGAGGAAGTGGATCTTTTCCTGCTTTTTAATGCCTTGCGCTAAGGACTGGAAACGGGCAGAGAAAGGCACTAATACTTGTGAGAACTTACTATGTGCCAGACATTTTGTAGCTGTGAGAAACTACACCTAACATGTTGTATCCATGATGTGACAAGTGTGTAAAGACAGAAAACCAGTAGACTAAGCATGGCTAAGTGAAAGGATAAAAAAGATTTCATTGATGTTATTGTTCTACCTCTGTTCCAGCGTTAGCAATCACCAATCTCAATTTATTGTCATATGAAGAAAATACTTACCTGTATTTTTGTTATACGTAAATGCTTGTTCCTTGGTGCCACAAATAAATAGCACTTGAACATAAATTTAATTCTGTCAGCAAGGCAATCTTTATTTCTGCAGAAAGGGTGCTCTCACCATTATTTCATCTATGATGAGCACCCTTTCTGCAGGAAATAAAGATTGCCTTGCTGAGAGAATTAAATGTTATGTTCAAGTGCTATTTCTTTGCAGCACTGGGGAACAAGCATTTACATATAACAATTTGTTTCTGCTGATGTTAGTTGGGTATTGTGTTGATAGCAGCATTCCTAATGGCTATGCTAGTCACTGTTTCGAGATATAACTCTTTTCTTTCCTCCTCATTCTCTTTTGCTTTTATCTGCCATTGGCACCCATGAGCATTGCTTTGTTTCACTGGGAGCTCTTTCTTCTGATGAATTTGTAGGAGTCTCGTGGAATTTTATTTTCATACCTAGTATGGGGTTTGAGGACACAGCTATTAAGTGTTTACAGATACATTATTACTTCTTATTACTTTATTTTATTGCTCTATTTTGCTGTATTGGAATAATTTTTGTGTAATACTTGTATTATAATTTTTAGAGTGGTAACTTAGTTTTAGCTGTGTGTGTGTGTGCGTGTAATTCCTGGAACTGTTTTACCTGTAGATTTATGAGGGACAATACAGTGGGAAACACGCAGCCTAAATCTTAACAACAGGGCATGTTGGGATGGGAACATAAAGCACACAAATAATCAGTACAACACTTTTAAACAGGAGTTTTGTGAAGGTGAAGTTGTTTTAAATTACCTTTTAGAAACAGGAGATAAAGTGAGGGAGTAGAAAGGCAATAAAGGCTGAAGGATGAGGAAATTGTCTTCTAATGAAATTAGCTGAACTTTTAGCCTTTGTCTCCAGTTGCCAAAGATGGTTAGCTGTTACACTGAACCACGTGAAACTGCTGACAGTCAATGTTTTTTGACCTATTTTATCTAAGATAATTATAGCCTTAATTAGCAACGACCCAAGCTTCAAAAAAGAGAAATAATTTCTTACTATTACTATTATGTTTTTATTATATAAGAGACACATGTTTTCTGAAAAAAACAGAAATGCAGATAAGTGATGATATGGTTTGGATCTGTGTCTCCTCCCAAATCTCATGTTGAATTGTCATCCCCAATGTTGCCGGAGGGGCCTGGTAGGAGGAGAACGAATTATGGGGTGGACTTCCCCCTTGCTATTCCTGTGATAGAGTGAGTTCTCATGAGATCTGGCTCTTTAAAAGTGTGTAGCACCTCCCCCCTTCTCTCTCTTCCTCCTGTTCTGGCCATGTAAGATGTGCCTGTTTCCCCTTCTGCCATTTTTCTAAGTTTCCTGAGGCCTCCCAAGCCATGCTTCCTGTACAGCCTGGGGAGCCCTGAGCCAATTAAACCTTTTTTCTTTATAAATTACCCAATTTCAGGTATTCCTTTATAGCACTGCAAGAATGGACTAATATAAGTGAAAACAAAAAATGGTCACATATGCATATATAATATTGTATTTCAATATGCTCTTTTTGCTGCTTTTTTAGCATTTCATCTTTCTGCTTATACTGCCCATCTGTTCTCACATGCTATCTACTTTATCCATTAGAGCACTTTCCATATTAATCATAGTTATTTTAAATATTTGCTGTAAAGGAACTGTTGTTAATAGGCCTTTAGTCATGTGGTGTTAAGCTGTCTGGGAGGGGAAGCATTCTTGGGCCCTATAATTAGGTCTCAGCCCTTTAGTGAGCTTGTGCCTTGGCCTGTGGACTTCACAGTACTTCATCAGTTTCCCCCCACCTCCTTGCACCCACTTAGGTGGGACGGAAGAGCTACAAAGGGCTGGAGTTGGTTAGACTCTAGAAAAAACTCAATAGTTTAGGCTTTGGTAAAATATTTTCTCTTGAGGAGGTTAGGCCTTGTTAAGAACAGAATGCTCTGGTGTATTTAAAAATGGTTCCTTTTCCCTTCTCCCTGCCAGACATGAAGCTCTAGGGAGTTTTTCTCTGATATTCACTGTGAGAGCCTGGTTGAGCTTCTGGAGGTAAAGTTCATAAAAGTGTGGAGCTCCTCTATGAACGAGTTCCCCTGGAGTTTTTAACTCATGGATTTGCCCACAGGGATCCTGCAGTAATTCATCAATTACAGTTCAGGTTTTCTTACCTCCTCACTGGTTTCCATGGAGATTTCTATTCAGGGGTTTCTGCTCTGGTAAATTGTGATTCTCGATTCTCTGAATATGTGTGCCTGTCTCTTCTCTTCAGTTTTGGGGACAGGGGTTTGTCTGTGACCCCACTTCTCTGACAGATCCAAGAACAGTTGTTGATTTTTCATTTTGTTTGGGTTTTTACTTGTTAGGACAGAGTGATGACTGCCAAGCTCCTGATCAGAAATGAGAAGTTTACAGGTTATTTGATAACTTGATTTTTTAAAATTTACAATATATTGTGAATATATTTGATACCAGTTAACTATATTTTTTAAAGTTTGATACGTATTTCATTGTGTGGTTATACCATAATTGATTAAAGAACTAGCAAAACTTAATGGTTAAAAGCACAGTTGCTGGAGTAAGACTACCTGAATTCAAATTCACCTCTTCCACTTATTAGCTGGATGATTGTGGGCAAATTAGTTTACCTCCTTATGCGTCGGTTTCCTTGCCGACAAAATAGAGATAATACTAGTACCTGTGTCGTGGAGTTTTTGGGAGGATTAGATGAGTTAGTAAATACGTAAAGTCTCTACAATAGTGCCTGGCACATAGTGCCTCTATGAATGTGTTAGATATTAAGTCATCTTCTGCTGTTGGGCGTTTCTGTTGTTTCCAGTTTTTTACTATGATAAATAATCCTGCAATGTCTCTACTTAGATCACAATCTTTGTTCACATTCTTAATTGTATTCTTAGCATATATGTCTATTAGGACACCGTTTTGACAAGTGACAGAAAATCCAACTCAAAAGTGGCTCAAGCAAAATAAATAAGTAAATAAATAGTGCTATGGTCTGAGTATTCAGACCAATTTCCCCTTCAAAATTCATATGCTGAAATCTTAATCCCAGTGGTGATGGTATTGGGAGGTGGAGCCTTTTGGTGGGTGATTAGGTCATAATGGTAAAACCTGTATGAATGAGATTAGTGCCCTTACAACAGAGACTTCAGAGAGTTGCCTTGCCCCTTCCACCCTGTGAGGACACTGCAAGAAGTCTCCATCTATGAACCAGGAAGTGGGCACTCACCAGTTACCATATCTGCCAGAGTCTTGATCTTGGGCTTCGTAGCCTCCAGAACTCTCAGAAATAAATTTTTTTTATTTATTTATAAGTTACCCAGTTCATGGTATTTTGTTTTAGCAGGCCAAACTGATGAATACAGATAGATACTTTAAAAGTAAATAAAAGTATTGGCTCACTTAAGTGCAAAGTCCAGGACTGGTGCTGTTTGATCCAGGTACTGAAACATTTCTAGCAGGACTCAGTGCCTTTTTATTTCTCAGCCTTACCCTTTTTCATACTGGATTTATCCTCAGGCTTTACATGGTAGCAAAATGGCTCCAAGCCAAGTCCTCCTGGATTTGATTCTAGCTAAAAGAAGGAACAGTTCCTCTTTCTCAGAACTGGACAAAAGTCCTGGGCCATACTGGGTCATGAGCCCATCCGTGAATCGACTACTGTGGCTGGAGGACTGGAAAGTACTGAATGGCTTAGCCCTGGAGCTGGAGAGGTATCAGTCCAACGCAAATCATGGGAAATAATCATATAGAAAGGATGGCTTCATGATCTGAAATACTAACAAAACAAAACAAAAAAAGAAAGGAGAAAGGACACTGTGTAGCCAGAAAATAAATATTAATTTCTTAGATGAGATATTTCTGGGTGAGAAGGATTCTGGATTAAGACTTTTGATACATTTTGCCAACTTTTTTACTCCAAAAAGTTTGTACCAATCTGCTTTCTCATTAGCAGTATAAAACGAGCCATTTTCTGGGATTGTAGCCAACAAAATATTTCTTGTATTGTTTTTCTCAATCATATTTCTTGATCTGGTAGGCCAGAAGAAAGTATTTAATTTCAATTTATAGTTCTTTGTAAATTGAATTGCATATTGGTTTGATATATTTGTATGTGTTTATTGGCCATGTGCATTTATTCTTTTGTAAATTATGGCATTTCATTGATTCTAAGACACCACTGGTTATAAAACAGACCATTATTTTGTGTACCACCAAAAGATTTTAAAGAAACAAACCCTCTGCGACTAAAGTATTACAGAAATACTTCTTTTTTATTTAATTTAGAAGAGCTTTGCTGATTTTAGAGATGTTAAAATATAGAACATATGCATCCTTGAATCAATGAAATATGGTACTTATTGGGCCAGGGGCAGTGGCGCAACCCTGTAATTCCAGCACTTTGGGAAGCCAAGGCAGGTGGATCACTTGAGCCCAAGAATTTGAGACTGGCCTGGTTAACATGGAGAAACCCAGTCTCTACTAAAAATACAAACATTAGCTGGGCATGGTGGCACACAACTGTAGTCCCAGCTACTCAGGAGGCTGAGGTGGGAGGCTTGCTTGAGCCCAGGAGGCTGAGGTTTCAGTGAGCTGAGATTGCACCATTGCACTCCAGCCTGGGCAACAGTGAGATCCTGCCTCAAAAAAAAAAAAAGATACCTATTAATGATCTCTTTTTTATTATTATTACACATTTATCTTTTACTTATTGAATTTGTTAGTGATTTATTGTATGTATTTTTCCATGTTTATAGTTCCACTTATAATTTTAATTATGGCATTTTAAAAAACATACTGATGTTCATATTTTTAGGAAGTAAAATTATTAATATTTTCATTTATTGTTTCAACCTTTGATGTAATACTTATGAAGGTGTTTTCCATTCTTAGACTATTCAAAGATTTACATAAATTTACTTCTAGCATTTCTACTATTTTTTTTACTTTGTATTTAATCCACCTAGAATTTATTTCATTTCATGAAAAGAAAAAGTTTCAAATTTTGTTTTTTCAAATAGTTACCTGCTCATACACCATTTATTAATTAGGCATCCTTTCTCCACTGATTTGAAAGATTACCTTTATTGTGTGCTCCATATTTCTATAAAAATCGGCCTATTTATTTATTTAATTTTTAGTGTTTTTGGGTGCATAGTACATGTATATATTTGTAGGGTACATGAGATATTTTGATACAGGCATATAATGTATAATAATCACATCAGGATAAATGGGGTATCCATCACCTCAAGCATTTGTCCTTTCTTTGTGTTACAAACAATCCAGTTATACTCTTTTGGTTACTTTTTAATGTACAATAAATTATCATTGGCTGTAGTCATCCTGTTGTGCTATCAAATACTATATTTTATTCATTTCTATCTAACTATATTTTTATACCCATTAACCATCCCCACTTCCCCCGCCCTTTTCAGCCTCTAGTAACCATCATTCTACGCTCTATCTCCATGAGTTCAATTTTTATTAATTAATTAATTTTTGTTAATTTTTAGCTCCCACAAATAAGTGAGAACATGAGAAGTTTATCTTTGTGTGCCTGGCTTATTTCACTTAACATAATGTCCTCCAGTTCCATCCATATTGTTGCAAATGACATGTTCTCATTCTTTTTTATGGCTGAATAGTATTCCATTGTATATGTGTACCACATTTTAAAAAATCTATTCATCTGTTGATGGACACTTAGATTGCTTCCAAATCTTGGCTATTGTGAACAATGCTACAACAAACATGAGAGTGCAGATATCTATTTGATATACTGATTTACTTTCTTTGGGGTATATACCCAGCAATAGGATTGCTGGATCATATGGTAGCTCTATTTTTAGTTTTTTGAGGAACCGCAGACTGTTCTCCATAGTGGGTATACTAATTTACATTCCCACCAACAGTGTATGAGAGAGTCCTTGTATTAGTCTGTTTTCATGCTGCTGATAAAGACGTACCCAAGACTGGGCAATTTATAAAAGAAAGAGATTTAATGGACTTACAGTTTCACATGGCTGGGGAGGCCTCACAATCATGGCGGGAAGCAAGAAGGAGTAAGTCATGTCTTACATGAATGGCAGCAGGCAAAGAGAGAGCTTGTGAAGGGAAACTTCTTTTGAAACCATCAGATCTCATGAGTCTTGTTCACTATCACGAGAACAGCATGAGAAAGACCTGCCCCCATGATTGCATTACCTCCCACTGGGTTCTTCCCATGACACATGGGAATTGTGAGAGTTACAATTCAAGATGAGATTTGGGTGGGGACACAGCCAAACCATGTCAGTCCTTTTTTCTCCACATCCTCATCAACGTTCATTATTGCCTGTCTTTTGGATGTAAGTCATTTTAACTGGGATGAGGTAATATTTCATTGTAGTTTTGATTTGCAGTCCTCTGATGATCAATGAGGGTTCGGTACCCTTTCATATACCTGTTTACCATTTGTATGTCTTCTTTTGAGAAAGAAGACTTGTATGTCTATTCAAGTCTTTTGCCCACTTTTTGATGGGATTATTAGATTTTTTCCCATAGAGTTGTTTGAGCTCCTTGTGTATTCTGGTTATTAATCCTTTGTCAGATGAGTAGTTTGTAGATATTTTCTCCCATTCTATGGGCTTTTTCCTCACTTTGTTGATTGTTTGCTGTGCAGAAGCTTTTTAATTTGAAGTGATGTTCCTTCTATATCCAGTTTTTTTAGAGTTTTTATCATGAAGTGATTTTGAATTTTATCAAATGTGTTTTCAGCATCAGTTGAAATGATCACAGGGTTTTTGTCTTTTATCCAGTTGATGGGATGTGTCACAGTGATTCATTTGTGGATGTTGAATCATCATAGCATTAAATCCCATTTGGTTATGATGAATCACCTTTTTAATGTGTGGTCGAATGCAGTTTGCTAGTATTTTAGTGAGAATTTCTGCATCAGTGTTCATCAGGGATATTGCCCTGTAGTTTTCCTTTTTTGGTTTGTCTTTGGTTTTGGTTTCAGGTTAACACTGGCCTCATAGAATGAGTTTGGAAGTGTTCCCTCCTATTCTACTGTATTTTTTGGAATAGTTTAAGTAGTATTGGTATTAGTTCTTCTTTCAAAGTTTGGTAAAATCCAGCAGTGAAGTCATCAGGTCCCAGGCTTTTCTTTGCTGGGAGACTTTTTATTATGTCTTCAATTTTATTACTTGTTATTAGTCTGTTCAGGTTTTGGATTTCTTCATGGTTCAATGTTGATAGGTGTATATGTCTAGGGATTTTTCTATTTCTTCTAGGTTTTCCAATTTGTTGACATATAATTGATCA
Source organism: Pongo pygmaeus (assembly GCF_028885625.2). Classification (NCBI taxonomy): domain Eukaryota; kingdom Metazoa; phylum Chordata; class Mammalia; order Primates; family Hominidae; genus Pongo; species Pongo pygmaeus. The sequence goes on along the minus strand of NC_072373.2, from coordinate 162,313,686 downwards.
TAGTAATCTTTAATGATATTTTTAATTTCTGTGGTATCAGTTTTAATGTTTCCTTTTCCATCTCCAGTTTTATTTATTTGAGTCTGCTCTCTTTTTTTCTTAGTCCAGCTAAAGGTTTGTCTATTTTGTTTATATTTTCAAAAAACCAACTTTTTATTTTGTTGATTTTTTTTAGTTTTTTTTTTCATTTCAATTTCATTTATTTCTGCTCTGATTTGTATTATTTCTTTTCTCATACTAATTTTGGGATTGATTTGCTCTTGCTTTTCTAATTATTTCAGATGCATCATTACATTGTTTATTTGAAGTTTATTTACTTTTTTGATGTAGGTGCTTATTGCTGTAAACTTTCCTCTTGGTACTGCTTTCACTGCATCCCATAGGTTTTGGAACATTTTGTTTCCAGAAATTTTTCAATTTCTTTCTAATTTCTTCATTGACTCACCGGTCATTCAGGAGCATATTGTTTAAATTCCATGTATTTGTATAGTTTCCAAAATTCCTCTTGTTATTGATTTCTGGTTTTATTCCATTGTGATGAGAGAAGATGCTTAATATTATTTAATTTTTTTCAATATTTTAAGACTTGTTTTGTTATCTAACATACAGTTTTTCCTTGAGAATGATTCACAGGCTGAGAGAAAGAATGTGTATTCTGGAGCCATTGGTTGAAATATTCTGTAAATATCTATTAGGTCCATTTGGTCTATAGTGCAAATTAAGTCTGATATTTGTTGACTTTCTGTCTGGATGATCAGTCCAATGCTGAAAGTGGAGTGTTGAAGTCTCCAACTATTATTGTATTGGGGTCTGTCTTTCTCTTTAGATCTAATAATATTTGCTTTATATATTTGGGTGCTCCAGTGTTAGGTGCATATATATTTAAAAGTATTATATCTTCTTGCTGAATTGACCCCGTGATCATTATGTAATAACCTTCTTTGTGTCTTTTTATAGTTTTTGTCTTGAAATCTATTTTGTCTCGTATAAGTATAGCTACTCTTGCTCCTTTTGGTTTCCATTGACATGGAAGATCTTTTTTCATCCCTTTATGTTAAGTCTGTGTGTGTCTTTATAGGCGAAATGTGTTTCTTGTAGGCAGCACATCTTTAGGTCTTATTTGTTATCCTTTCAGCCACTCTGTCTTTTGATTGGAGAGTTTAGTTTATTTACATTCAATGTTATTATTGAAAAGCAAGGACTTACTCCTACCATTTTGTTATTTGTTTGCTGGTTGTTTTATGGTCTTCACTTCCTTCTCTCCTTCCTTCCTATCTTCCTATTAGTGAAAGTGATTTTCTCTGTTGGTATGTTATAATTTCTTGCTTTTTATTTTTTGTGTATCTCTTGTATGTTTTGTCATTTGCAGTTTTCATGAGACTTGCAAATAATATAATCTACTATTTTAACTGACAACAACTTAATACTGATTGCATAAACAAACAAACAAGCAAGCAAAAAGGAAATCTTTAACTTCTTCCCCCTGCTTTTTGCTTTTTGTTGTATCTTATTATACTGTCTATGTCTTGAAAAGTTGTCAAAGTTACTATTTTTGTTAGGTTCATCTTTTAGTCTTTCTGCTCAAGATAAGAGTAGTTTACACACACCAAAATTACAGTGTTATAATATTCTGTGTTTTTTTTCTGTGTACTTACTATTACCAATGAGTTTTTTTACCTTCAGATGACCTCTTGTTGCTCATTAACATATTTTTCTTTTAGACCAAAGAACTTTCTTTAGCATTTCTTGTAGGACAGGTCTGATGTTGATGAAGTCCCTCAGCTTTGGCTTATCTGGGAAAGGCTTTATTTCTCCTCCATGTTTGAAAGATATTTTCATTGGATATACTATTCTAGGAAAATGGAAAGGTTTTTTCGTTTGGCACTTTAAATATGTCATGTCACTCTCTCCTGGCTTGTAAGTTTCCACTGAGAAGTATGCTACCAGAGGTATTGAAACTCCTTTGGGAGTTTGATTATTAAATACCTTGAGGTAGTCTTCTTTGGGTTAAATATGCTTGGTGTTCTGTAACCTTCTTGTATTTTGATATTGATGTCTTCCTCTAGGTTTTGGAAGTTCTATTATTATCCCTTTGAATAAACTTTCTGTCCCTATTTGTCTCTTAAAGGCAAATAACTCTTAAATTCACCCTTCTGAGGCTATTTTCTAGATCTCTATGTGTGTGCTTCATGCTTTTTTTTATTTTTAAATTTTGTCTCCTCTGACTGTGTATTTTCAAATAGCCTGTCTTCAAGCTCACTAATTCTTTCCTCTGCTTGATCAATTCTGCTTTTAAGGGACTCTGGTGCATTATTCCATATGTCTGTTGCATTTCTCAACTCCAGAATTTCTGCTTGATTCTTTTAAATTATTTCAATCTCTTTGTTAAATTTATCTGCTAGGATTCTGAATTCCTTCTCTGTGTTATCCTTTCATTGAGCTCCCTCAAAACAGCTACTTTGAATTCTCTGTCTAAAAGGTCACATATCTTTGTCTCAAACAGGTCTACTTACAATATAATGACATACCTCTATATGCTTACACCAGCACCACATTGTTCAAATTCTTACAGACTTACAATATATTATAATACCACATTTCATTGATTCTAAGGTTTTAAAAAACATTTTAAGATCTCTGATAGCAGAATGTCTCTTACAATAGAAAAAAAAGAATTATATCACAACTTAACTGAGAGCATTTAACATTTTTAATAGTATATAAAAAATGGTTTCTCTTATAGTCAATAACACCTTCGATTGAATAAATTATGGTGTATAAAAATGTTTATCTACCTGCTTAATCATCCTTTTTAGTATTTTGGCTCTTATATGTTTACTCTTCCATGTTAATATTAGAATCACTTTGTCAAAATATTTTGTAATTTATTGAGAATTGTGATAAATTTATTGATTAATTTTAAAAAGTATAATCTTCAAAATATTACATATTTTCAAATTCTTCTTTAACTACCATCAATAAGGCTTTATGGATTTTTTAAAATCTAGCTTTTACATATTTTTAGACTTTTTTTTGAGACAGGGCCTCAGTACATACCCCAGGCTGAAGACCAGTGGTATGATCACATCTCACTGCAGCCTCAACTTCCAGGGCTCAAGTGATCCTCCTACCTCAGCCACCCAAGTAGCTGGGACTAGAGGCACGCACCACCACACCTGGCTAATTTTTTGTATTTTTTAGTAGAGATGGGGTTTCACCATGTTGCCCACGCTGATCTTGAACTCCTGAGCTCAAGTGATCCACCCACTGCACCCTGATCTTGATCCTGATCTTGAACTGTGATCCTGATCTTGAAGTGATCCTGATCTTGAACTCCTGAGCTCAAGTGATCCACCCACTGCACCCACTCCCAAAGTGCTGGCATTACAGGTGTGAGCCATTGTGCCTAGCCTTTTAGATTTTTTAAATATCAACTTTAGTTTGTAATATGGTTTGGCTCTGTGTCCCCACCAAAATCTCATCTCTAATTGTAATTCCCACGTGTTGGGGAAGGGACTTGGTGGGAGATGACTGGATTATGGAGGCAGTTTCCTCCATGCTGTTCTCATGATACTGAGTGAGTTCTTACAAGATCTGATGGTTTAAAAGTGTTTAATAGTTCCCCTTGGCTCTCTCTCTCTCCTGGTGCTTTGTGAAGAAGGTGCTTGCTTCCCCTTCACCTTCCACCTTAACTGTAAGTTTCCTGAGGCCTCCCCAGCCACGTGGAACTGTGAGTCAATTAAATCTCCTTTCTTTATGAATTATCCGGTCTCAGGTAGTTCTTTATAGCAGTGTGAAAATGAACTATACAGTTTGTGCATATGCATCACTATGAATGGGATCTCTTTTGTATTATATCTTCTAAATTGTTATTCATCCTGCATGGAAAAGCAGCTACTTTTTGTTTGTTTAGGCATATGGAATTTATCCTGAGAACTTAGATATCAGAAAAGAAATTAGGAAAAAGTAAGAAGTTTATTATAATCAACTCTCTTTCCCCCAAAATGATTAGGTGACAGAAAAAGGCATTAAGAAAGGAATTAAAATAATATACAAATGCTTTATTTTAGCCATAAGTTTGGATCATCTGTGTCAAGCAACATTTTGTTGGAACTATATGTGACTTTATTAAGTATGTGTCTTGGTCACTTCAGGCTGCTATAACAAAATAACTTACACATCACAAAATGATATCTATTACAATTCTGAGGCTGGAAGTCCCAAATCAAGGCACCAGCACATTTGGTGTCTAGTGAGAGCCTACTTTCTGGTTCATAGAGGGCACTTTCCTGCTGTGCCCTCACATGCTGGAATTCTGGGGCCTCTTTTATAAGGGCACTAATCCCATTCATGAAGGTTTCTGCCTCCATGATCTAATCACCTGCCAAAGGCCCAACTGCTTAATACCATCACATTGGTGATTAGGTTTCAACATATGGATTTTGGGAGGATACAAATATTCAGGCCATAGCAATGGAGCACAGAAATAACTATGCTGGGAAATTTCATACTGCTCCTGAAGGTCTCAGTGCCTTTTTGGGGTCCAGAGACTTGGACTCTGGGTCTGGCTCAGATCAGGTGAGATCCTACAGGAGACACTCATATTTTTAGAGCTATACTTTCTCATCTGTAAAATGATGACTTTGGGCCAAATTATTCTAAGATTTTTCTGCCCTAACATTCTGGGGACTATTAATGAGTAATAAAATTGACTGATGAAGTTTATCCCCTTTTTGTCATTACCTATCCTCAGCCAGCCAAAAGAAGCATTAGAAGGCAAGGAGCAAGTGAAGGAGCCAGAGAAACAAGGTGCGCATATAATATATAATATCAACATTCAACCCTCGAGCACCTGAATGTTGTGTCACACTGCTGGACAAAGCACCAGAGCAGGCATTGTCCTCTGGTACCAAGAACCATCCAGTTTATTACCAGCCTTTTGTTGGTACCTCTTTTGCCCCAGATAATGTCCTATTTGATTTTGTCTTGTCTAAGCACCTGCCTGTACCTACTGCCTTGTAAGAAACAAAATCTGAAAGAAGGAAAAAGAAACATGGTAGGAGCACAATAGCTGGCTGTTTATCCACTGAAGGAGCATTTATAGATCTTCTATCTATTCAGGACCCAGAATGCACCAAACACTATGAGTGGGACTTTTGTAGGGACCAGGTATAATCTTTCCTCTCAACAATGGGTTACAGATATATAAACAAACATTCATGCAAAGGATTATTTTAGGTGCTATGATAGAAATCTTAATTAGCTATTGTGGGGATAGAAGAGAAAGAGTTTAATTTTGCAAGGATGCCCAAGAAAGGTATAGAGTTGCTCAGCCTGGTTCCATTTTGAAAGGCAGAGGTGGAGAAGGATATGTCCATATAGGGAATGGCAAGAGCAGAGGGGCAGGGGCATGACCCAGCCTGGAGAGGCTGCAGGTCTAGATATAGGCTACAGGGGTGGGCACAGGAAAAATACTAAAGGTATGTTTAAACCGTGTTTAAAACATTGTGGAATTTACCTCTTAGTGAAGCTATGGCAGGCTTGTAAGCAACGGGGTGCAGTGGGCAAATTTACATTCTAAAGAGATCATTCTATCATATGAAACCTGGATGATTTGAGAAGGTTTCAGTGCACTGACAAGGAGTCTAGTGAAGAGAGAGCTGCAGTAGTCCAGGTGAGGACAAAGTCCACATTGACATGAAAAAGCGGAGAAAGTGGCACATCTATGTGATGATGGATTAGTTTTCTATCATGGCATAACAAAACATCACAAACTTGGTGACTTAAAACGGCACCCATTTGTTAGCTCACAATTCTGTAGTTCAGAAGACTGGGCCTGCTGTGGGTATGTTCTCTGGACAGTGTCTCACAAAGTTGAAACCAAAGCGTCAGCTAGAGCTAGAGCTCTCATCTGGGGCCAGAGGTCCACTTCCAACCTCATTCAGGTTGTTGGCAGAATTTCTTTTCTTGCAGTTGTAGGACTGCAGTCACAATTTTCCTGGTAGCTGTCCCATGGTAGCCACTCTAAGCTGCTAGAAGCTGTCCCTCTCCATCTAGAGTTCACGACATGGATCTTCATTTTCTTTTAGAGCTATACTTCATAGCTCTTCATTTTCTTCAAGTTGGCTGGATTGCATCTCTCTGATTTCCCTTTCCGTGACCAGCCTGAATAAACTCTCTTCTTTTAAAGGACTTGGATGTTTAGATTACCCAGATAACCTCTTTCCTTAAAGTTATCTATATGATATTACCTAACCTAATATCAGGAGTAAAATTATTCATATTCACAGTCCCAGGGATTATGCATGGTGTGTACATGGCAGGGAATCTTAGGAAGGGTCCTCTTAGAATTCTGCCCCCCACAAATGGTACAAAACAACAATAACAAGAGTAAAAAGTAGACTAGATAGACACTGTTTCCAAATTGCATGAAGGAAGGAGAAAGAGGAAAAGACTCAGTGATTTTTTTTTGGCTGGGTGGTATAATTACCAGGGTAAGGAGTATGAAAGGACAAAAGGGCTGGAATTCTACTCTGGGCTTGGTGAGGTTGACATGTCTGTGATCTATGCAGGTAGTCCAGGAGACAATAGGATTGGGAATACAGGAAAATGGTTGGGAAAGAAATACAAGATTTTTAGTTAGTAGCAGGTAGATGCTAGGAACACCATGGGACTGGATAAAATTGGTTTTATTTTAATTGTGTAAACTTCTCTGCATTCCTAAACTGTATGTTCCTTGATGGCAGATCTATGTGTTTCCATTTCTGTATGTTGGGTGCCTTCCATATAGTATGTACTCAGGAATGTTATGGATAGATGAATTGTTGAGATTATGCAGGTAAAACATTCTAAGTAAAAAGTTAAGGGCTGAGAACAGAACCCTGGGCAATGTTAGCATTTATGGAATGAGCAAAGGATGAAGAGTCCATAAAGGGGGAAAAGTCAGCTGGAAAATCAGAAGAGAGCAGTGCCTGCAAAAGACAGGAGGCGAGTCTCAAGAGGAAAAGCTACCATGAAAACAATACTGAACATTTTACTGAACACTTACTCTCTGCCAAGTAACGTGTGTGAAGTTTACTTAATCCTCAAAATAATCCCATGGTGTAGGTACTTTTTTTTATACAGAAGAGGAAGCTGGGGCCCAGAGAGGTAAAATTTTTCCTGGGTCACACTACTGGTCAACAAGAGAGATGAACTTTAAGTCCTGGACACATGACCCCAGAGCCGAAGCTCTTAAACACTAAATTATACAGCTGTTCTCCCCCTTCTCCCTTCTTGCTGAAGAGAAAAAACTCCTAACCAGGACAAACAGAAAACCCAGTGGAAGAAATAGCATTTGGCCCTTGATAGATGGGCTGTACTTTAGCAACAGAGCTGGAGGAAGCCCAGGTAGGTTTGCCAGATTTAGCAAATAAAAATACAGGACACACAATTAAATCTGAATTTCAGATTAAGATTTTTTCTTAGTATAAATATGTCCCCATTATATATCATGCTCCAATCAGGCTAGAATTTTTACTCTCCCTTTTTACTTCTATGCTTCATAGCTCATGCTCTTCATGTCTATGGCACACTGTACCCTTTCTTTTTGCCAGTCTTAATGTTACCCATCCTCGAAGCCCCATCCATATTAACTGTCATTTGCCCAGCATTCCTACCTAAAAAATACGTTCATATGGATGACCTCATTTGATTTACAAAGCACTCTTGCAAGTAAACATGGTATGCATTATTAACCCCTTGTGCAGATGAGAAAACAAGCTTGGGATGCAACTTTTTTTTTTTTTTTTTGAGATGGAGTCTTGCTCTGTTGCCAGGCTGGAGTGCAATGGTGTGATCTCACCTCACTGTAACCTCCGCCTCTTGGGTTCCAGGGATTCTCCTGCCTCAGCCTCCCAAGTAGCTGGGACTACAGGCATGCACTACCACACCCAGCTAATTTTTTTTTTTTTTTTTTTTTTTTTTTTTAGTATTTTTAGTAGAGATGGGGTTTCACCATGTAGGCCAGATGGTCTTGATCTGTTGACCTCGTGATCTGCCCACCTCGGCCTCCCAAAGTGCTGGGATTACAGGCGTGAGCCACTGCTCCCGGTCGGGATGCAACTTTCACAGATCATTCATTCATGTAACTGAGACCCCAGGGTCTTATGACAGCAACTTTCATTCTTTTTCCACGAATTCACACTGAAACTAAAGTCAGCCTTCCACTTTGATTCTCAGTGCTCAAGTACTTCTCCTTTTTCTTGACCTCTCAGTTTGGCTCTTGATTTAAAGTTTACTCTTATTGTTCAAGTCTTAATTTCCAAGAACAGTTATGTTCTCTTAAGACAGGAATCTGCCTTGTACAACTTTGGCCCCTGCCCTTCATACATATCCAGTTGAAACTGATTAATTTTCTCTAAATCCTGTTAAATGATCTTGCAAATCACTCAGGTCCGAGCAATCCTCCAAGTGTTCCAAGTTCTTGGCAGAGTGTGTCACCAGCACTTGTGATTAAAACTAGTATTTTTTTTTTTAATTTCATAGAATGTCAAAAATTTCTTGCTCCTAAAATGTGGTCAAATATTCTTCCCTAATATCCCCAGCTTAGTGATTTCTTCTGGATAGACATTCCCATCCACCACAGAAATGTCCAAAACAAATAGCCAAGGAATAGGCAAGTTTATCTAATAGTAACTTATTCTTCCATTCTTCATTCAACAGCATTTAATAACACCTGCAATATGCTAGCTATTGTGTTAGTCAGTGGAGATCAAAGATGAGAGAGATGCAGTCCTCCTTTTCCAGGAATTCACAGTCTGTTGGAGGTGACTCAACTTTATACAAATACCAGAGGACAAAGCACAATAGATAAATGACGTGAAAATTCAGATGTGGGAGGTAGTTATCTCCAGCTTGGAAAAGGAAAGGATAACTTCAGCTTTTAACCTTGATTCTCCTCTAAAATTCATACAGCCAGTCCTGATATACTAATCATGTGGATTATAGCCTCAGAATAATTACTGTGATTATCTCAAGAATTTTAAAAAGGACTAAATGCTAATGTGAAAAAAAATGAAAACTCAACATGAGACATTAGAGGAAGTTGTTAAGTACGGTGGGGAAGGTTGAGAGTTCCCACCCCCTCTCACCTTTGGCTCCTCTGCTCCAGTGAGAAATGGCATACCTCATTCTCTGCTTTGTATTCATTATTCTTTTGCTTATAACCATCTTACAGAATGAATCTCTTTCTCCCTCTCTCTCCTTCTCCCTCTCTTCCTCCTCCTTTATGTGATAGACATATCTGTCTTTCATATCTTATTTATCCTAGTATGCTTCAGAAATTGCCTTTCTTGATTTGTTTCTTGAAATTTCCTGTTTAGTATCATTCATTCATTATTCATACCAGCCAGTGTTTGTAATTGTGATTTGGTAATTGTTATTCAATGAATGAGTATCAGCTTGAATAACTCAGCTACAAAATCATAATACTTTGTATCATTATTTCACTTTCTAGTTTCTTAAGTATTTTTGTGTGTCTACTTTTTTTTTTTTGAATCTCAAAGACTTTATGACATTAGTCAGCTTTATATTATGTAGACCACAGGAGAGAAACTTGGACCTAGCTACATTTGATTTGGGGCCAGCACCCTCTAAGTCTAATCTCCTGCCTGTGTCCATTGCCTCCTGAACAACACTTAATAAGGTACACTCACCACCACTCCTGCCACAAGCACAGGCATGCTGTTGTTGCTTCTATTAAGCTTCAAGCCAATGAACTGCCCTCTGGCTGGTGGGACTATAGCTCCATAAAATGATACACTTGCTATACTCTTGTTTTGCACCTTTTCCCAGAGAACCATTTCTCTGCTCCTCACCTTGGGAGTAATACATCTTTCTTTGCTTTTACCAAAGAACTGCTGTTGTAATTTAGCTTGAGACCAGGGATTTAACCTGCTTGGAAATTCAACATTTATTTAAGGATTATGTTTAGCAGAAAGATGAAAAAGGCTCCTACTCAACAGGTATATGAAAAGATGCTCAGTGTCACTGATCATTAGGGAAAGGCAAATTAATATCAGAAGGAGATATAACCTTATGCCTGTTAGGATGGCCATTATTAAAAAGATGGAAGATAATAAGTGTTAGTAAGGATGTGGAGAGAAGGGAACCCTTGTACACCATTGGTGAGAATGTAAATTGGTACAGCCAGTATGGAAAACAGTATGGAGTTTTGACAAAAATTGAAAACAGAGCTCCAACACGAACCAGCAATCCCACTTCTGGCTATATATTCATGAAAATAAATTCAGTATATAAAATAGATATTTGCATTCCCATGCTTATTGAAGAATTATTTATAATAATCAAGATATGAAAAGGATCTAAGTGTCTGTTGACAGATGAATGGATAGAGAAATTGTGGGTGTGTGCATACACACACACACTGGAATATTACTCGGCCTCAAAAAAGAAGGCAATCCTGAAATTTGTGACAACATTGATGAAGCTGGAAGATATTGTGCTAAGTGAAATAAGCCAGACACAGGAAGAGAAATTCTGCGTAATCTCACTTACATGTGGAATCTTAAAAAGTCAACTTCATAGCAGCAGAGCACAGAATGGGAGGCAGGTGGGGGTGGGGAGCAGGAAGATGTTGGCATAAAGTTTCAGTTATCTTATGTAGGATTAATAAGTTCTAGACATCTAATGTATAGCCTGGTGACTATAGTTAATAATACTGTGTTATCTACTTGAAATGTGCTTAAAGAATAGATTTTAAGTCGTCTCACCACACCAAAAAAAGTGGATTATCTGAGGGGATGGATATATTAATTATCTTAACTGAAGTAATCATGAGGTATAAGCATATCAAATCCAATTATATTTCATAAAGCTGTTTTTTTTAAAGGGGGAACTATTGATTATTAAATGTTTTCCATACAGGCTCAGAACTCAACATAACCTATCCTGATAATAGACAGATGGCCAGTGTCTCCTCATTAACAATCTATTGAGATCTCTGACCTAGCTCCTCAAACAGCCAGCCCAAACCTCCCATGCTGGGTGGGCAGCCTTAGCTGCTGACCTTCTCTTCCCTCCAGTGGGTGTTGGTAGCATGAAAGATGGCCCATCCAATTGCCACCGTCCCTAATGTGCATGTCCTCAGTAGTCAAACTAGGTTAGAGGAAAGTTGCAAATAATTACAGAAAACAGACATTGCTCTATTTGGTCCTATTGTGATCTATCACTATGGCAAATTCCCTGAAGGAACAGAGGTCCTTGCCAGCCCCAAACAGCCCCCTTTAGACTCACACATCCTCCAGCTATTCTTACAAGTATCTCCTCCCATAGATTGAGCCTCCTTATTGCATTTGATAAGCCAGGCCACCAGGCTATAAACAGATGAGAACTACTGGCTGCACAGGAACCTGTGACCCAGATGCCATCATATACCAAATTCAAACACAGTGTTTCCCCAGTAAAATTTGGAATATCACAATGATTACAAAAATAAAAATAAAGTTCTTACAAATAATATCCCCATCAAGACCGCATTCCAAATGTTTGGCACTGAAGGCTCAGGGGTTTAGGATTCTCTAATGATTCGATTTTGGGAAAGTCCACCAGTGGCAAGCTCTACTCCAACAGGTCATTTTATTGCTCCTTACTTCTAATGCTATTCTATTTCCTGGTATTGCAAGGGCTTCAGCTACCATGCCAACGACTGCTACAACCCAAGGCCCTCCTCCTATAGGCCCCAGCAAACCCCACATCTATACCAAATGCCTTCTCTGACCTCCACCAATGGAAGCCCCTTGCTTTTGCCTTCCTTAGAGACCTGAAAGTCGTTGGATACCCTGGCCATCTCTTGTGGACACATGCTCATATATTTCATTGGTGATATATTAGTCTCCACATAATTCTCAATTTTTAACAGTCCTCATTGATGCTGGATCCTAGGTCACTTTGGTGCTCAGCGAAACTTCAAAATTTAAAAAGGGGAAACAACAACTAGGGGCGTCACTGGACATTGAGTCCAAGGAACTCAAACACCTTGGGAATATATTGCTGCTCAGGCCTCACACATTATGGTTAAAATCTCTCATGTCTCAGCTTATGGCAAGGCCCCCACAGAAGAGGCAGTCTTTAATGAAATGGATGACAAACTTGCCCAAATTTTTCAAATAAATTCAGATATTACCCTATGCTCTTGTCCTTGGCTGGATGGGCTTATGAGATCTCTGGTTATCATAGCCCTGGGACCCAAGTAACTTTGGGTCAAGCACCATGACACTGCCATGCTACTGGCTCTAGCCCAAACCCAAGTCCCCCAGTGTTATCTCTATTCCCTGTCCCACCACTGGTTTCATACCAAGAGAAATGGGGATTGCCAATGGGGATCCATAACAAGAGATGGGCATTCCTTCTCTCATTGGCAAGATGATTTTATTGAACTGTTGCCCCAGTCTGCTGGCAAAAATTACTGTTCCTCAATGATGGCTGATATTTATGTATGCGTATTCTTGTCTTATCCTTTCCAGCATTCTACTGCCAACACCACGATTACAGGTGTCACCAAAACTTAGATAGCTCTCTTTGTGCCCCAAGATATCACTGACTCTGAACAGGGTACACATGTTGCTGCTCATTCATTTCAGGTGTGGGCTTTAATTACAACATGGCATCATTTGGAACTTCCATTTGTCCTATTGTCCACAGGCATGTGGCCTGATAGACAGACATAATGGCTTACTCAAGGAAATTCTCTTAAAATTACCAAATGGATAATGGTCTCCCAAATTGACCTCTCTTTTTCCCACTGCCTTAGTTAATCTGCAATTTCAAGCTTTAGAGCCTATGACATCCCACCAACATGTAACAAGAGCTCTTCTCCTCCCCCTTAAAACCACAAAAGAGTATGCTTCTCACCTATGAGTCTGTAATATGTAAGTAAAATTCCTCTTCTCAATTATACCTCTGATTCTGCTACCCCTTTTCAATCCTGGCACAATCCACACTAGATTGTCTTCTGGATCAGCAGTGAATATTATGGAACTCACCAAAAATTGAGAGGACTTGTTCCCCAAACATGTAATACTGTGTCCCTGAAAACTCTCTGCCAAAGCTTGTTTTCCTTCCCTAATATGATAGTTTTGAAGGTTTGCTAGCTGTAAGTCCCTCTTTTCTAGGAATGAAAATCTTGGTGCCTTGTCCCATACCTACAATTGTGTGGATCTTCTGGTAAGAAAAATAAGATTTTAAATTAGCTTCCAATGCCAACATTTCTAAATAGGATGCATCTCTGGCTCCATTCCATTATATTTATTTTGAATGGGTGACTACTGCAGGACCCGGGATCATAATGACCATGACTACCATCATAATAAATAGGCATTCCCCAGCATGCCAGCCTATGCCAAAAGCCCAAAAATATCACCATGGAATATTTTGGTTTATTTTGGCCTGGCTGTGCTTCGTTTGGCTCAAGCCTGGGTCTGGGATTGTATGACTCTAACTCAATGTCAAATACCATAGGCTTCTTTCTGCTGATGCTGTTCATCCCTACTTGTGTGGGGCAGTCAATCAATCCACAGCTTCCCTGTAAAAGTTACTCCTTAACTTCTTAAGGGGCAAAAGGATACTCATCTTCAGGCAAATTTGTAATAATTTATCAAATGTATATCTTTGCCTCAAGATCTTGGGGCTAGTCAAGGGTTCATATCAGAAACCCTTTGCCTCAGCCACACTAGGGCCCTTAAGGGTACCATCCATAGGTCACTTGTAGTCAACAGCACAGACAATGGCCATCATCTCAGGAATAATGACCTCAGACCAGCAGACCAAAGTGTCCCAAATGATAATTTCAGTGTGACTTATAGTCCTAACCTCGACACTGGTAACTCGAGTGATGACACAATTCCATGGTGAACACTGCCAAGTCAAGATTCTGCTCCCTGATCCCTTCTTTTCTTCCAAAGCTAACCATGGTTCTTCCACACTCTTGCCTCATGACTTACCCCCTGCCCCAAGTTTGAATCTATGCAACGTGCTTACTCTCTGCTCCCAACCTAAGTGATGACAATGTCACCATAGTTATTGTGACTGCTTAATTACAGGTGTCATCCACTCTGCTTATGGAGTCTCTGTGACTCCATTCCTCTCCTATACAATTTCTCTCCATTCCCCTATCCTACAAGAAGCTAATGCTTATTGGCAGGACCTTACGTGCTTAGACTATACTGAAGCCTGAGGAATGACTCTATACAGGGGTCTGTCTTTGCCTATTACCTAACCTGCTGCATCAAGGAACTCCCATTTAATTATTTAGATTTGTGCTTGACTCACTCTTTTCTCTTTTCATAGGGTTTTCTCTTGGTATGAGCTATCACCCTGCAAATTAGCTGATCTATACCCACTGGTCTTACCATTTTATTTCTCCCCTTAATATCTAAAACCTGAATCAGGATTCCCATCTCCACTATCCCTACTCTTACAGCCACATCAGCTCTGATTCCCCCTCATCCAACTACCCATCCTTCACTCTCCACTACTTTGCTGTCACCATCTCCACTCCCTACTTTCCTGAACCTGATGGACAATATCTATGTAACAGTAACAGGGTATGTCATCCGAGAGCTAAACTTCCAGCAACACTGGGCTTGCTACCAAGGGCCCCAGCCTGGGCCACAACTTATTCAACTAATTTCTGTCCTTTTGGAGATCTATGATACTTGTACTAAATACTCGTCATCTTCTCCATCCCCTGTACTTCTCCCAGAACTCCCTTGACCTTCCTAGGTCCTTCCTCATTAATCTTCACTTCATGGACCCCTTGCCCTTCTCAACTTCCCCTACCAACCAATATATCCAGCTGTGTCTCCCCCACTCCACCCGCACTTTGAAATAAGTTGGCTATCACACATCTGCATTGGTATAAATTTGCTCACCAGAAATCCTCCCTTTTAAGACCTTTGGGCCACTCATTCTCCTGGGACAATACTCCTGCTCACCAGGCACTCATACTCTGCTCCTATACCCCACTCTCTTCTAACTTGTGTAGCCTGGCCTGTGTCCTAGGGCCACATAGTAGCCAGGTCACCCTGCATCCAACTAGAGAATTCACATCTCTCATACAGCCTTCCCTCAAGAGGGAAGGGTGTTTTTTTAACCTATTATGTTGGGCCTCATCACAATCTTTAGTATAAAAGGCATAAATTTAGGCATTTTTAATTGTCTAAAACAGGCTCAACTCAGAGGAGCCACACAGACAGTGTCACTCTCCCAGAAGACCACGTATGTCAAGAGGCCCAAGCCTTAGATGCTGTGAATAAGGGACAAAGCTCTGTGGTTGCCATGGTAGCTGAGAACAGGTTAGCATTAGACTATCTACTAGCATCTCAAAGTGGAGTTTGTACCTTGATGGAAACTTCCTCCTGCATGTGGGTCAATAACACAGGAACGGTCTTCAGAAGAGTTCAACAAATAAAACAACAAAGCAAAATAGTCAATCTTATTACTCCAAGAGACTCCGTGGATTCCACTGATTTCTTCTGGATGTCTCCTGCCTGGGGCAATTGACTCCCCACTATCTTTCAGAAAGCTTATAATAATAATTGCTATTTTAATAATCATTATGATAATGACTATTATTTTGAGTTAGCTTTGCAAATTTTTTCTGTCAAGTACAAATTTGTTTACGGGAATCCTTGGAGTTTGCTGTGCTAACCCAAATATCATGGGTGAATTGTGAAGACAATAAGTAAGGAATAGGAAAAAAGCTTGGAACCCCAACTGACATTTGATTTAGTGCCAGTAAAGACTGTCTCATCTCCCACCTGTGTCTGACGACTCCTGTACAATGAGGTGTGTATTCTTTCACTCTGACCTGTACGTTCAGGCGCAGTCTTACTTCTTCTTTTAAACTTCATGATGGGAGCTGTCCTCCACCAGCAGGACTTCCCCTTTACAAAAGACTCATGTACTCAGTACCCTCTCTCTTCTGGACCCTCTCCAGGAGACCCCTTCCCTTCACTCCTTTCCTTTGGACTTTCCCATCTATGTGAGCAATCAGACTTCCTTCGATTACATGAAAGGACTGTTCTTAAGAGTTTTCACATCCGAAGCTAAACTTGGGAGGGGGCTTCCTCATGTTATGATGGAGTTGTCCTTATGTATATTATTACAGTTGTTTTGCTGAACTTTGAACCCTGCCTGACAGCTAACTCTAATATAATCACTGCTCTTAGAAACAAAATTGTTTATGATAAACTTAAGCCTACAAATCTTTAGTGTGTGGTGGAATATGTTGCAGAAGATTTCTCTAACTGGGAATGACATTTTTTTTTTTTTTTTTGAGACAGAGTCTTACTCTGTCACCCAGGCTGGGGTGCAATGGTCCTATCTTGGCTCACTACAACCTCCACCTCATGGGTTCAAGCAATTCTCCTGCTTCAGCCTTCCAAGTAACTGGGACTACAGGTGTGTGCCACCACACCTGACTAATTTTTGTATTTTTAGTAGAGATGGGGCTTCGCCATGTTGGCCAGTCGGTCTCGAACTCCTGACCCCAGGTGATCTGTCTGCCTTGGCCTCCCAAAGTGCTGGGATTACAGGTGTGGGTCACCTCACCCAGCCTGGGAATGACATCTTATATCTGTGGCAGAAATAACAAAATAAGCTTCTAAACTTCCTAAACATGGGGTGGGGCGGGTGGGGCCGAGGCTTGTATTCGCCCTGAAGCCGTGATGTTCTTGTGTTAGGGGATGGCCTTCCAGGAAGTCATTCTTACTCCTGCTCATTTTGGCCAAATTCTTGTGATCAATTTGTATAACCGTCTATCTCAAGGGAGAAAATACTTCCGCTTTCTTACTCCCTGCCAAATGGTTTTGTGAGTAATCGAGTACATAATAAAACCACAGTCATCAGAAAACTCAGGTCATGACGACATTCTGGAAGATAGGGTTTGCCAGCAGAGCAGAAGAACCATATTGCTCAATCTTCGCTATTTGCAAATTTCTCTAAAACGCATTCATCTGCTTTCCTGCAAAGAAAAGGTCAGAATGCTGAACATGATTGATAGTCTCTTTATACTCTCCTGGTACAAAGTAAACCATGGTACTTGTTTCTGTTTCAGCTGTGATGTTACAGAATCCTAGGATGGCAAAGTAGTATAGATAGGGTCCAGCCTATGCCAAGAAACAGTAAAATAATAATGGATTCTCCTGTCCTGAGCGTGTACATTTGCCAGGCAATTTGCATGCATTATCTCTTAAATCCTTACAGTAGGCCTGTGAAGTAGCTACCGTAACCAAATAGTCTAGATTGCAAATGCATTTGAAAATCTCTTTTCCTTTTTCTTTTTTCCCTAGTCTCAAGACATAACCTTGACGCTTACTGCAGAAACCTTTCTCCCCCTCCTTAGCCTTAAAATATAGCCTTGATGTGTACTTTCTTTGAAACACCAAGTCCCTCCCTTTCTCACCATACGCTCCCTTACGCCATGCACATTTATTAATAATTGTATGCTTGTATCTAATTATGTGCTTATTTAGAAGTTCTAAGGGGGCTAATCTTGAGACAGACCAAGCATAGAGACCCAGCTGCAAGATTCCAGAGATTCTCTCAAGGAAGTTAGTCAATAACTTGGCCATTGTTGAGATGATGCCAGCCCTCACTCCAGATGCCAGACCATGGCTCCAGATAGCCATGGAACAAGACACACAGACCTTGTACTCAGCACCCGTCTTGCATAACTTTCATTGCCAGTTCCCCTTTTAAGCCCCTCTTCCCAGCCTAAGGTTTGAAATGATTACTTTTAATAGGAATCCAGCCACTTCCTCATGACTAGTTTTGGTTAATAAAGTCACTTTCTTTTTTTGTTGTTGTTGTTTTAACTTTTGTTTTAAGTTCAGGGGTACAAGTACAGGTTTGTCACATAGGTAAACTTGTGTCATGGGGGATTGTTGTACAGATTATTTTGTCACCCAGGTATTAAGCCTATACCCATTAGTCATTTTTTCTGATCCTCTCCCTCCTCCCACACTCTATCCTCTGACAGGCCCCAGTGTCTGTTGTTCTCCTCTATGTGTTCTCATCATTCAGCTCCCACTTTTCCATGAGGACATGTGGTATTTGGTTTTCTGTTCCTTCGTTAATTTACTAAAGATAACGGCCTCCAGCTCTATCTATGACCTTGCAAAGGACATAATCTCATTCCTTTTTATGGCTTCGTGGTATTCCACGGTGTATATGTACCACATTTTCTTTATCCAATCTGTCATTGATGAGCATTCGGGTTGATTCCATGTCTTTGCTATTGTGAATAGTGCTGTAATGAATATATGTGTGCATGTGTCTTTATAATAGAATGATTTATATTCCTTCCGGTATAGACCTGGTAATGGTACTGCTAGGTCAAATGGTATTTCTGTTTCTAGGTCTTTGAGGAATCACCACACCGTCTTTCCACAATGGTTGGACCAATTTACACTCCCACCAATAGTGTATAAGCATTCCTTTTTCTCCACAACCTCTCCAGCATCTGTTATTTTTTTGACTTTTTAATAATAGCTATTCTGACTGGTGTTAGATGGTCTGGCATTGTGGTTTTGATTTGCATTTCTCTAATGATCTGTGATGTTGAGCTTTTTTTCATATGATTGTTGGCCACAGGTATTCTACCATACCTTGCTTTTGTTATTGGACTCTGCAAGCAGTGAGCGGTTGGACCTGCATTTGGTTACATTACTAATGCCATTCCTATTTTACAGAAGAGAAAAGTGAGATAAATTTCAATGTCATTTAATTGGCACAAGAGTTAGCTGGTTTTAAAGCCCCTGTCACTCTCTGAATCCAAAATTATTACTAGTGTCTCTCCTTCCTTTGATGACAGTGATAGGCCAAATGATGACCCTCCAAAGATGTCTACCTCCTAATTTCCAGAACCTGTGACTATGTTACCGTACAAGGCAAAAGAGACATTACAGATGCGATTAAGGTATGGATATTGTGATGGGGAGATTATTTTCAGGATCATCTGAGTGGGCCTAATATAATCACAAATACTTATAAGAGGGAGACAGGAGGGTCCGGGTCAGAGAAGGAAATGTGACAATGGAAGCAGAGGTTGGGCTGATAAAGCTATGAGCCAAAGATTGCTCTCTAGAGGCTGGAAAAGTCAAAGAATGGATGCTCCCCTAAAACTTCCAGAGGAATGCTGTCTTGCTGACATCTTAATTTGAGCCCTGTAAGACTCATTTCAAACTTCTGTCCTCCAGAACTGTAAAATAATAAACTTTTATTGCTTTAAGCCCTTAGGTTTCTGGTAATTTGTTATAGCACCATAGGAAATTAATACAATGTCCTATTACACTTTAAATGTACTCTCTGATGACACCACTTTTTATCTTGCATTATATAATTTTTATAATTATATAAATTTTAAATTTTTAAAATTTTAAATTTTAAATTTTTTTCTCTATATCTAGCAATTTTTTTTTAGTGCCTATGGTATAATAGGCACTATACAAGGCACTTTACAAATAAAGGCTTATTTAATTTTTCTAACGACCTGTGGTAGAGATAGCTAGTTTTCCACATGAAATGTGTACTTCCCTTCCATAGTAAGGAGTGGTTTCTAGAAATTGGCCGCCCAACCTGAACAATATTTCTTGTAAGTGTCGCTATAAGTTTATCTAGGCGTGGCCATGTGATTAGTTTTTGCCAGTGAAATTTGAGCAGAGCTGATGTGGTTAGGGAGCATATATGCCTCCCCACCCTACCTTTCCCTTTCCACAGCAACTTAGGGAACTATGTGTTAATAATGGCAGGACCATAAAGTGGTCCATTTTCACCACTGTAATCTTTTACGGGCAAGGAATAAACTTCTTTTGTGTAATCTTGTGATACTTGGGGATTTATCTGTCACAGCAGCTACTGGTAACCATACTCCAACTCTGTGAAGTATAACCTTGTGAAGTATAACCTCATGAAATATGAAGGATTCACCTCATGTTTAATGATAGTGAAACTAGGGCTCAGAACAATGAAGTAGCTTGACCAAGGTCACAAATTTAAGAGAGGCAGAGGCAGGGATGCTTAAACAGTGAAACTAGGGTTCAGAACTATGAAATAGCTTGACCAAGGTCACAAATTTAAAAGTGACAGAGGCAGAATTCTGACTCCAAAGACCATTGTATTTGCACGATGCTACATAGCATTTTATTGTTCAATAGTCTGTTGAAAATATCCATTTAAAAAACAATAAAGTCTCTGAATCATAGATATTAGACCTAAAAGGCACTTTACAGATTATCTTCCTTAAAATCTCCTACAGTACTTCAAAGATGAGAAAAAGGAAGCCTAAAAATGGCAAGTGGCTGGCCCATGTGATGAGACACAGCCAGGACTGGAACTGAAGCTTCCTTTTTATTACCTAAATTGCTCCTTTAGATGAGTTTGTATAGAGTCAACTCTTTTTCATAAATGGTTTTCAAATATTTGATATAAGATCATTCATGGCCATAAAGGCAGAGTTTTCTTTTTAGAATGAAAAATGGAAAAAAAATAGTTATCTTTAGGAATAAAACCCTCTGAGGCTATTGCATATAATAATTTATCTATATATTTTATAGATATAAATATGCCATATAATTACATTTTATATATAGATATACAAAAAATATAGTTTTTGTTTGTTTGTTTGTTTTGAGACACAGTCTCATTCTGTCACCCAGGCTGGAGTGTAGTGGCCTGATCTTGGCTCACTGAAACCTCCACCTCCGAAGTTCAAGCGATTCTCCTGCCTCAGCCTTCCAAGCAGCTGGGACTATAGGTGCATACCACCAGGCCTGGCTAATTTTTTTGTATTTTTAGCAGAGATGGGGTTTCACCGTGTTAGCCAGGATGGTCTCAATCTGACCTCGTGATCCATCCACCTTGGCTTCCCAAAGTGCTGGGATTATAGGCATGAGCCACCACGCCCAGCCAATATAGTTCTATTCTTAATCTCTTGTTCTACTGAGATGGAAATATCTTCATGTTATAAAAATAAAAGTGGCAGAGCACTGAACAGATGGAGAGTTAAATGAATGAACTGAGGATTCCACATCTTGGCTGCCTGAAAATATGTTCTACTACAGTAAACATATTTTTAGCAAACAAATAATGGCAACCCACATGTTGATCTCTCACCAGAATTCTCTAGCTTGGCTCATTTATTCCCTGAGGATAGCTGAACTTCTTTGCAAGAAACAGATATTTCCTACACTTTTCAAGCCTAGAAGTGAATTCAAGAATGCCAGAGAACTGAGTAAAACTGTAAAACTACCCTTAGGATTTTGCGCTGGGTGAAATGTCTCTAGTGAAATCAGGACATTTGTATAGAATGGACCATTCTGATTTCTGCTACTGTCTTAATTTATTAATTTAACATGGAAATTCTAATATGTGTGTAATTTTCTCAGAAAACCCATTATTTAATAATGACAACTCTGAACAAACGAGATGTGAAATTTTAAATATACAATGTGCCATGTGTTACTGGTAGACCCACTGCCTTTGTGATTCTCCATGTTAAATTTTGATTTCAATGCAGCATCTTAGCATCAAGGAATACCAACACTGGGATAGAACTAGAGAGCATATAACAAAGAGTGTGCCCAACTTCTATTATCTGAGAATTGTCTTCAAGCTCTACCTGCATACTAATGTTATTCATTTGTTAACAGTTTTTCTGTAAATGACTTTTAAGTTGAGTCATTCTTAAAAAATAACAACTTTCTTGAGGTATAATCTATGTACCATACAATTCATTCATTTTAAATATAAACTCAGTGATTTTTATTGAATTTGCTGAGTTATTCAACTATAACTGCATTCAAATTTTAGAACATTTTCATTATCTCTGAAAAATTCCTCATGCCCATTTTCACTGCTGGTTCCCATTGTGGGCCCCAAACAAACAATAATCTACTATCTGTCCATATGTATTTGCCTTTTCAGGATATTTCATAAAAATGGAATCATATAGTATGTGGTCTTCTGTGTCTCACTTCTTACATTCCCTCAGAGATGTCCATTAGTCTGTCCAATGAAAAACTGGGGTCAGGTGAATCCTGTGACTTTTGCAGGAGCCTGTGGCAACCCACAGGTGAGGTCTCCCTGCATGTTCCTTGATTACAGTCAGATCACAGCTCTATACCAGGTGCATGGAGAAAGAAAGAACCGATTTTGATCCTTCTCCATGTTCACCTATGAAAACCTCATTACAATGACTTTAACTTCTTTTACAAAGTCAAATTTGACCATATTCTCAGAACTCAACCAGGGTCATGGCCTTTGCAGTGGAGTCAATCCAAAGGCCTCACTGACCCATATACAGTCATCCCTCAGTATACATGGGGGATTGGTTCCAGGACCACCTGCATTTACCAAAATCCATGGATACTCAAGTCCCTTATGTAAACTGGCATGGTATTTGCATATAACTTACACACATCCTCCCACCTCTAGATTACTAGATTACTTCTAGATTATTTGTAATACCTACGTATTATAATATTAATTATAATAATTAATATTATATAATAATTTATATACATATACATATTAAATCATTATAATAGTATATAATAATTTATATACATAATCTATATAGGTATTATAATTATAATACCTATGTATATAAATGCTATGTAAATAGTTGTTATATAAGTGAATATTGGTGAATATATTGACAAACATAGATGCAAATATCTTCAACAACATACTAGCAAACCAAATTCAACATCACATTAAAAGGATCATATACCATGATCAAGTGAGATTTATCTTTGAGAGAAAAGGATAATTTAACATTTGTAAACCAATAGATATGAATACACCACATTAACAGAATGATCATCTCAACAGATACAGAAAAAAATTTTGACAAAATTCAACATCCTTTCATGATAAAAAGTCATACCAAATTAGGTATGGAAGAAATATACTTCAACATAATAAGGGCCATATGCGACGAAGCCACGGTCAACATCACTCTCAATGGTGACAACTGAAATCTTTCCCTCTTAGATCAGCAACAAGACAAGGGTGCCCATTCTTGTCACTTCTATTTAACATACTACTGGAAGTCTTAGCCTGAGCAATTAGACAAGAAAAAGAAATAAAAGGCATTCAAATTGGAAAGAAAGAAGTTAAATTGTCTGTTTACAGATGATATAATCTTATGTAAAGAAAACCCTAAAGACTCCACCATAAACTGTTAGAACTAATACATTCAATAAAGGTGCAGGACACAAAATCAACATATGAAAATTAGTTGTGTTTCTGTACACTAAGAACAAATTAGTTGAAAATGAAATTAAGATATCAATCCCATTTACAATAACATCAAAAAGAATAATATGTTTATGAATAAATTTAACAAAAGAGGTAAAAAATCTGTATACTAAATCTGTAAGATAAAATCTGTAAGATATTGAAGAAATAAACTATAGAAGTCACAAATAAATGGAAAGATATTTCATGTTCATGAATCACAAGAATTTATATTGTTAAAATGTCCATACTACCCAAAGTGATCTACAGATGCAATGCAATTATTATCAAGATTACAATAGCATTTTTCACATAAATGGAATAATAAATCCTAAAATTTGTGTGAAACCACAAAAGACCTTAAATAGCTAGTGCAACCTTGAGAAAAAAGAACAAAGTGGGAGGTATCACACTCCCTGATTTCAAAATATATTACAAAGCTGTAGTAATCAAAACAGTATGGTAATGACTTAGACCAATGGAACAGATTAGAGAGCCCCAAAATAAACTCATATATATATGGTCAACCAATCTTTGACAAGTGAACCAATAATACACAATGAGGAAAGGAAAATCTCTTCAATAAGTGTGTTGAGAAGACTAGATATCCACCTTCAAAGGAATGAAATTGGACCCCTTTTACAAGGCTGTTTTTATTTAAAAGAAAAGAAGAAATTGGACCCTTGCCTTTCACCGTATATAAACATTAACTCAAAATGGATTAAAGGCTTAATCCATTAATCATAAAATCTGAAACCATAAACTCTCAGAAGAAAATGTAGGGAAAAACTTTCTTGACATTGGTCTTGGCAGTGATTTTTGGACATGACACCAGCAGCACAGACATCAAAAGAAAATTAAACAAGCTGGATTACATTAAACTAAAAAGCTTTTGCACAGCAAAGGAAACAATCAACAAAATGAAAAGGCAATCTATCAGAATGGGAAAAAATATTTGCGAATCATATATCTTATAAGGGACTAATATCCAAAATGTAGAAGGAGCTGAAACAACTCAATAGCAAAAACAACCAAAAAACTTAATTAAGAAATGGGCAAAGCACCTAAATAGACGTTTTTCCAAAGAAGACCTACCAATGACCAAGTATATGAAAAAGTGCTCAATATCACTAATCATCAGAGAAATGAAAATCAAAACCACAATGAGATATCACTTCACACCTGTTATGATGGGTATTATCAAAAAGATAAAAAGGCCGGCATGGTGGCTGACAACTGTAATCCCAGCATTCTGGAAGGTGGATCACCTGAGGTCAGGAGTTCAAGACCAGCCTGGCCCACATGGTGAAACCATGTGTCTACCAAAAATATATATATAAAAAAAAATTTAGCTGGGCATGGTGGCACACGTCTGTAATCCCAGCTACTTGGGAGGCTGAGGCAGGCGGAGGTCGTGGTGAGCCGAGATCGCGCCACTGCACTCCAGCCTGGGCGACAGAGCAAGACTCTGTCTCCAAAAGATAAAGATTAAAAAGTAACAAGTGTTAGTGTATGAAGAAAAGGGAACCCTTATACACTATTCGTGGCAATTGGTACAATCATTGTGGAAAACAGTATGGAGGTTTCTTTTTAAAAAAATAGAACTACCATGTGATCCAGCAATCCCACTTTTGAGTACATACCCAAAGTGAAATCAGTATCTCAAAAAGATATCTGCACCCTCATGTTCATTGCAGCATTATTCACAATAGCGAAGATTTTGAAACAATCTAAATGACTATCAGCAGATAGATTTTAAAAATGTGATTACACAGGCACATGCACAAACACATATACACTAGAATATTATTCAGCCATAAAAAAGTAAGGAAATTCTGTCATTTGGGACAACACGGATGAACCTGGAGGACGGTATGCTAAGTGACAAAGCCAGATGCAGAAAGACAAATACTATATGATTTTACTTATATGTAGAATCCAAAAAAAGTCTAACTCATAGAAACAGAGAGTAGCACAGTGGTTAACAGGGGTTTGGGGGTGTCGAAAATGGGGAGACGTTGGTCAAAAGGTAAAAAGTTTTAAGTTGTAAGATGAGCAAGTTTTGGGAATCTAATATACAGCATGGATGGTGATGGATGTTTTAATTAATTTGGTTGTGGTAATCATTGCACAATGTATCCATGTATCGAGTAATCACATTGTACACCTTAAATATATACAATTTTATTTGTCAATTAACATATTTAAATAAATAAACAATAAATAAATAAAATGTGACTACCAGAAAGTTAGAAGAAGAAGAAAAAAAAAGAAGGGCCAAGGAAAACTGTCAATTCTGTCTGTGTTTGGGCTGGGCCAGGATCACTGTATGGAGTCAAAGTAAGCTGCAGGGGCCACTTCTGGGGAAAACTCTTTCATCAGTTTTTTTCAAGTTTCAGCTTTGCACCCATACTTCCATCAGAACTGAAAAATGTTGATTTCCTGGAGGCCACCGTAAGAGTCATGAGAATAACAATGTCACATGGCCTAGTCTGCACTGCTTATGATTGGGACTACAGTGCAGGTATCTGATCTCTATAGGTATCTGATCAAACCTCTGATGAAATTTCCTCTTTGATTAAGGAAAACATTCTTGGCAAATGTTTTCTTCCGGTTGTTCTGGGCTACAAGAATTTCACCTCTAGCTGCACAATGCCAAGCATCCCCAGCTGTACCTCTAAGCCTGGCTCCAGTTCTGAAAACCAATGAAACAGAGCTGCAGTCTTATTACTAATTGTGAGCTTTGGTATCCATGTGGTGTGAGACTGCTTTGAATATTCTTTTGTTTTCTATTTGTTTTTAACAATAAACACTCTGGGCCCCATGAGACACACAGCTAAGCACATTAAAAAGGTCAAAAGGAATTTGAAGAGTCAGGAGGTAGAAATAGTATGTTTTTGAGCTTCATCCATGTTGTAGCATGTACCAGTATTTCATTAAGTTTTATTGCTCAGCAATGTTCTATTGTATGTATGTGCCACAATTTAATTATCCTTTCACCAACTGACATTGTAATTACTTATTCACCATTTGGTGGGTATTAGAATTGTTTCCCCTTTTGATTATTATGAATAAAGCTGCTATGAACATCCATGTCTAAGTCTTTGTGTGAATAAATATATGTCACATTTCTCTTGAATATATACCTGGAAATACAATCACTGGATCATATGGTTTAAGTTTATGTTTAATTAAAAAAAATTCCAAACATTTTCAGTGTATTTGTACTATTTTAAATTCCCCTAACAATGTCTGAATAATTCAGTTTCTCTACATCCTCCCAGCATTTGCTGTTATTATTGTTTTTTATTTTAGCCATTTTTAGGGGTGTAGTAATATTTCATTGTAGCTTTAATTTGTGTTTCTCCAATGACTAATGATGCTGAACATCTTTTCACATGATTATCAGCCATCCGTACATCTTCTTTAATAAGTGTCTGTTTAGGTATTTGCCCAATTCCTAAGTAGACTTTTTAAAAGTAATGAGTTTTGAGAGTTCTTTATATATTCTAGATAGAAATACTTGTCAAGTGATTTACAAGTATTTTCTTCAAGCCCATAATTTGTCTTTTATCCTTTTAGTAGGGTAGTTCCTGGAGCAAGAATTTTTAATTTTGATTATCGCTGATAAAAACATATTAATTTTTCCTTTAATAGATCAGGCACTTAGTGTCAGATCTAAAGACTCTTCACTCATTTCTAGGTCCCAAAGATTTTCCCCTATGTTTCTTTCTAAAAGGTTTATAGTTTTGCATTTCTCATTTAAATCCATGATACATTTTGTGTTAATCTTTGTATAAGGTGTGGAGTTTAGGTTGAGGTTTTTTTTTTTTTTTTTTTGCCAATACATGCCTATATTAGTCAGCTTGGGCTGCCATAATAAAATATTGTACAGTGGGTGGTTTAAACAACAAAAATTTATTTTCTAGCAGTTCTGGAGGCTGAAAGTTTGAGATCAGGGTGCCAGCATGGTCAGGTTCTGGTGAAAGCCCTCTTCCTTGGCTTGCAGATGGCCTTCTCACTGTGTCATTACATGCTGAGGAGTAAGAGGTAGGAGAGAGCGCACAGGGAGGGAGACAGCTCTCCCTTTTCTTATAAGGCCATTAACCTTATTGGATTAGGATTCCACCCTTATAATCACATTTAACCTTAATTACCTCCTAAAAGCCTATCTCAGAATACAGTCACATTGTGAGTTAGAGCTTCAACATATAGATATGGGGAAAATAAAATTCAGACCATAGCAATGTCCATTGTTCACTCCTGCTCCACGTAGAAAAGGCTATCCCTCTTGTAAATTTGTTGGAGTTCATTGTAGATTCTGGATATTAGCCCTTTGTCAGATGAGTAGGTTGTGAAAATTTTCTCCCATTTTGTGGGTTGCCTGTTCAGTCTGATGGTAGTTTCTTTTGCTGTGCAGAAGCTCTTTAGTTTAATTAGATCCCATTTGTCAATTTTGGCTTTTGTTGCTATTGCTTTTGGTGTTTTAGACAAACAAACAACCCCATCAAAAAGTGGGCAAAGGATATGAACAGACACTTCTCAAAAGAAGACATTTATGCAGCCAAAAAACACATGAAAAAATGCTCATCATCACTGGCCATCAGAGAAATGCAAATCAAAACCACAATGAGATACCATCTCACACCAGTTAGAATGGCAATCATTAAAAAGTCAGGAAACAACAGGTGCTGGAGAGGATGTGGAGAAATAGGAACACTTCTGCACTGTTGGTGGGACTGTAAACTAGTTCAACCATTGTGGAAGTCAGTGTGGCGATTCCTCAGGGATCTAAAACTAGAAATACCATTTGACCCAGCCATCCCATTACTGGATATATATCCAAAGGACTATAAATCATGCTGCTATAAAGACACATGCACACTTAGTTTATTGCGGCACTATTCACAATAGCAAAGACTTGGAACCAACCCAAATGTCCAACAATGATAGACTGGATTAAGAAAATGTGGCACATATACACCATGGAATACTATGCAGCCATAAAAAATGATGAGTTCATGTCCTTTGTAGGGACATGGATGAAATTGGAAATCGTCATTCTCAGTAAACTATCGCAAGGACAAAAACCAAACACCACATGTTCTCACTCATAGATGGGAATTGAACAATGAGAACACATGGACACAGGAAGGGGAACATCGCACTCTGGGGACTGTTGTGGGGTGGGGGGAGGGGGGAGGGATAGCATTAGGAGATATACCTAATGCTAAATGATGAGTTAATGGGTGCAGTACACCAGCTTGGCACATGTATACATATGTAACTAACCTGCACATTGTGCACATGTACCCTAAAACTTAAAGTATAATAATAATAAAAAAAAAAGAAAAAAAAAAGAAGAAAAGGCTATCCCTCTTACATTGAATTGCTTTCAAATCTTTGTTAAAAATCAGTTGAGCATATTCGTAAGGGTCTATTTCTGAATTCTCTGTGCTGTTTCGTTGATCTATGTGCCTTTCTGCCAGGACTACATATTGATTACTGCAGCTATATGTTAAGCTTTAACATGGAGAAGACTGATTCTTCATAATTTTCTTTATCAAAATAATTTTGGGCCAGGCACGGTGGCTCACGCCTCTAATCCCAGCACTTTGGGAGGCCTAGGCGGGCAGATCACCTGAGGTCAGGAGTTCAAGACCAGCCTGACCAACATGGTGAAAACCCCGTCTCTACTAAAAATACAAAATTAGCCAGGCGTGGTGGTGCATGCCTGTAATCCCAGCTACTCGGGAGGCAGAGGCAGGAGAATTGCCTGAACCCGGGAGGTGGAGGTTGTGGTGAGCCGAGATCACACCATTGCACTCCAGCCTGGGGAATAAGAGTGAAACTCCATCTCAATAATAATAATAATATCTTATTATTATATAATTGTATATATATTTTATATATTATATATTATAATAGTATAATAATAATATTATTATTATGACATTCTAAGGCCTTTTCATTTTTATGTAAATTTTAAAATAAGCTTGTGTCTACACCACCATGTTGAGGTTTTTATAAGAATTGCATTAAATCTATAGATGAATTTGCAGAGAATTGACAGCTTTATCTTGTTCAGTTTTCCAGTCCATGAACACGGTTAAGTGTCTCTTAGGCTTCCTTAGGCTTACTTTGATTTCTTTCATCAGCATTTTGTAATTTTGAGCATATAGCTCCTATACGTGTTTTGTTAGATTTATACTTAAGTATTTAATTTTCTTTGGAGCAATTATAAATAGTATGCTTTTGATTTCAGCTCCATGTTGGCATATAGAAATGTAATTTATTTTCTTGTTAATCCTGTGACCTTGCTAAATTCACTTATTAGTTCCAGGAAGGGGTTTTTTTGGTGGATTTCTTGGGATTTTTGATTTAGGAAATTACGTCATATTTAGACAGAAAAAGTTTAATTCCTTCCTTTTCAATCTGATTGCCATTTTTTTCTTGTGTATTGTGCTGCCTGGAACTTCTAGTACCACATTGTATGAGAATAGTGATACTGAATATCCTTGCCTTGTTCTACATCATAGAGGGAAAGTATTCAGTTTTTTTACTATTAAATATGATGTTAGCTGATATTGATATGATTATATAATCTGTCTTCATTAGCCTATTAATATGGTGAATTACATTTATTGATTTTAAATATTGAACCAGCCTTGCACAAGTGGAATAAATCCCACTTAGTTGTGATGTATTATTCTTATTACATATTGCTGGACCTGATTTGCTAGTTTTTTTTTTTTGAGACAGTCTCGCTCTGTCACCCAGACTGGAGTGCAGTGGCACAATCTTGGCTCACTGCAACCTCTGCCTCCTGGGTTCAAGCGATTCTTGTGCTTCAGCCTCCCAAGTACCTGGGACTACAGGGGCCTGCCACCATGTCTGGCTAACTTTTTGATATTTTTAGTAAAGACGGGTTTTCGCCATGTTGGCCAGGCTGGTCACGAACCCCTGACCTCAAGTGATCCGCCTGCCTCGGCCTCCCAAAGTGCTGGGATTACAGGCATGAGCCACTGCGCCCAGCCCTGATTTGCTAAATTTTTAATGAGGTTTTTGCATATAAGTTAATAAGAATTATTGGTTCATAGTTTTGTTTTGTTTTTTGTACTGTATTTGCCTGGTTTCATCTCAGGGTAGTACCAAACTCATAAAATGACCACGGGAGTGCTTCCTCCTCTTTTATTTTCTATAACAAATTGTATAAAATTGTGTTAACTCTTTAAATGTTTGATAGAATTCTCCAGTAAAACCATATGGGCCTGAAAATTTTCTTTATGGAAGCTTTTTAATTACAAATACATTTCTTTAGTTGTATAGGGCTAGTCAGGTTATCCTATTTTGGTATGTTTTGTAATTTTTGGGATTTTGAAGATTTGGTCCATTTCTTCTAAGTTGTCATATTTATGATGAAAAGTTATTCATAATATTTTCTTATTGTTTTTTAATGGCTGCCGGGTCTGTAGTCATAGCCCCTATTTCATTCCTGATATTGACGATTTATGGTTTTTTGATCATTTTATCTTTTTCAGTCTTGCTAAAAGTTTTTCAGTTTTGTTGATTATTTTCAAAGAACCAGTTTTTTGTTTCATTTATTTTTTCCATTGTTTCCTGTTTACAATTTCATTTATTGCTTCTCTTTAATGATTTTCTTCCTTTTGATCTTCTTTGGGTTTACTTTGCTCTTCTTTTCCAGTGTCTTGAGATAGGACGATATTGCTTGAATATATGTTCCTGCCAATGCAAAATCTCATGTTGAAGGGTAATCTCCAATGTTAGGAGTGGGGCCTGTGGGAGGTGATTGGATAATGGGGGTGGATTTCTCATGAATGGTTTAGCACCATCTCCTTGGTGCTGTCCTCATAATAGTGAGTGTGTTCTCACAAGATTTGGTCATTTAAAAGTGTGTAGCTCCTCTCTCCCCCTCTCTTTCTTGCTTATGTTTTTACCACATGATATGCCTGCTCCACCTTTTCCTTCTGCCATGATTATAAGCTTCCTGAGACATCCCCAGAAGCAGACACCACTATGCTTCTCATACAGCCTGCAGAACCATGAGCCAATTAAACTATGTTTTTTCTTAATAAATTACCCAGTCTCAGGTATTTCTTTACAGTAGTGCTAGAATGACCTAGGTATTGAGTTGAGATCTTTCCCCTTTACTATTATAAATACTTAGTGCTATAAATTTTCCTCTCAGCACTGCTTTGACTGCATCCCCCAAATTTTCATGCCTTATTATTTTCATTCAGTTCTACTTTTTAATTTCCTTTTAGATTTCCTCTCTGAAACAAGAAGTAGTTGTTTAATTTTCATAGATTTGAATAATTGGCTGTTGTCTTTCTGTAAGTGATTTCTAGTTTGATTTTACTATGATCAGAGAAGTATATCACTTCTTATTTCCCTCCACCTCTCCTCTCCCTCCCATACTCCTTCCTTTATTCCAGGTTACAGGCTTCTCCAATGCCTGGAAAAAAACCAAGAAACTTACCTCAAGAAATATCTACCTTTTTTTTTTTTAGACGGAGTCTCACTCTGTCACCAGGCTGAAGTGCAGTGGTGCGACCTCAGCTCACTGCAACCTCCGTCTCCTGGGTTCAAGCGATTCTTCAGCCTCAGCCTCCTGAGTAGCTTTGACCACAGGCATGTGCCACCATGCCCAGCTAACTTTTTGTAGATTTAGTAGAGATGAGGTTTCACCATGTTGGCCAGGCTGGTCTTGAACTCCTGACTTCAGGACTACCGGCGCTTGCCACCATGCCTGGCTAATTTTTTGTATTTTTAGTAGAGGTGTGGTTTCACATATTAGCCAGGATAGTCTCCATCTCTTGACCTCATGATCGGCCCGTGTAGGCCTCCCAAAGTGCTGGGATTACAGGCGTGAGCCACCGTGCCCAGCCCAGTCCACCTTCTTTTTTACACCTTTCAGAGACCTTTCATGATTGCCTGCTGAATTATTTTAAGGGTAGTTAATTGTATTTAAAGAGGAGGAACAGGGAAAAGCGTGTTTATGCCGTCTTTAGAATTGATTTTTGTATATTGATTTTCTCCCCTCCTGGGACTTTTACTATCTATATTTGGATGCATGAGGAATTTCATATGTCTCTGAGGCTCTATCCTTTCTCCTCCTCCTTCTCCTCCTTCCTCTCTCTCTTTTTTTTTTTTTTGCTCTTGAGATTGGATAATTTCTACTGATTTAGCTTCAAGTTTGCTGATTTTTTATAAGCACAAATCTGCTGTTAAACCTTCTTTCATAAATTTTTTATTTCAGTTATGTACTTTTCAACTGTAGAATTTTCATTTTGTGTTTTTAAAATAATTTTTATTTATTAACATTCTCTATTTGATGAGTCATTATTGTCATACTTTTAAGTCTTTAAAGATCGTTTCCTTTAGTTCTGTGTAAACATTTATAAGTACTGCTTTCTTATAAGATTTGGACTTAGTCCAAATCTGGACCCTCAGAGATGGAGTCTTTTTTCTGCTTTTTTTCCTATTAATGGAACACACTTTTCTATTTCTTTAGGTTTTTTTTTGGTGGATAACTTGATATTTTGAAAATATATTGTAACAATTCTGACTTCTGATTCCCCCAAGGTATCTGTTGTTGTTGTTGTTTTTATGAAGAAAGAGGTTTAATTGACTCACAGTTCCACAAGCTGTACAGAAGCATGGCTGGGAGGCCTTAGGAAACTTACAATCATGGTGGCAGGTGAATGGGAAGCAAGCACGTCTTACCGTGGCAGAGCAGGAGAGAGAACGCACAAAAGGGGAAGTGCCATACACTTTTAAACCATCACATCTCATGAGAACTCACTCACTATCACAAGAATAGCAAAGGGGAAATCTGCACCCATGATTTAATCACCTCCCACCAAGCCCCTCCTCCAACACATGGGGATCACAGTTTGAGATGAGATCTGGGTGGGGACACAGGGCCAAGCTTTATCAACCACCACTGCAGTTGGCAATGTTCAGCAGATAACAAGACACCTGAGAGGTGGAGGCATGAGAGGCATCTTGTCTCCTCTAGCTCCTCACACCTTACACACCAGGAGAGCCCAGCCTGTTTCATATTAAGGAAGAAAACATGGGAAAAGCTACTGAATAAATGATTAAAAACTGAAATCAAGACAGCTGCCATTATAAGCCATTTGAAAGCCCCCAGAGTTGTTAAATCTCAGGCTGGGGAAGGAGTTCTGTTCACCTTCACTTCACTCATTGCCTCACTAAATTTTCTGTTTTTTTTTTTTTTTATACTTTAAGTTCTAGGGTACATGTGCACAACGTGTGCAGGTTTGTTACATAGGTATACATGTGCCCCATTGGTTTGCTGCACCCATTAACTCCTCATTTACATTAGGTATTTCTCTTAATGCTATCCCTTCCCTGCACCCCCCGCCAATGACAGGACCCGGGGTGTGATGTTCCCCACCCTGTGTCCAAGTGTTCTCATTGTTCAATTTCCACCTATGAGTGAGAACATGCAGTGTTTGGTTTTCTGTCCTTGTGATAGTTTGCTCAGAACAATGGTTTCCAGCTGCATCCATGTCCCTGCAAAGGACATGAACTCATCTTTTTTATGGCGGCATAGTATTCCGTGGTGTATATGTGCCACATTTTCTTAATCCAGTCTATCATTGTTGGACATTTGGGTTGGTTCCAAGTCTTTGCTATTGTGAATAGTGCTGCAGTAAACATACATGTGCATGTGTCTTTATAATAGCATGATTTATAATCCTTTGAGTATTATAAATCCCTGGGTAATATAAATTACCCAGTAATATAAATTCCATATATTTATATTATAAATATAATTTATAATATAAATTATATTTATAATATAATTTATTTATAATATAAATATAAATTCCAGTAATGGAATCCCTGGGTCAAATGGTATTTCTAGTTTTAAATCCTTGAGGAATCGCCACACTGTCTTCCACAATGGTTGAACTAGTTTACACTCCTACCAACAGTGTAAAAGCATTCCTATTTCTCCATATCATCTCCAGCATCTGTTTCCTGACTTTTTAATGATTGCCATTCTAACTCATGTGAGATGGTATCTCATTGTGGTTTTGATTTGCATTTCTCTGATGACCACTGATGATGAGCATTTTTTTATGTGTTTTTTGGCTGCATAAATGTCTTCTTTTGAGAAGTGTCTGTTCATATCCTTTGCCCACTTTTTGATGGGGTTGTTTGTTTTTTTCTTGTAAATTTGTTTAAGTTCTTTGTAGATTCTGGATATTAGCCCTTTGTCAGATGAGTAGATTGCAAAAATTTTCTCCCATTCTGTAGGTTGCCTGTTTGCTCTGATGGTAGTTTCTTTTGCTGTACAGAAGCTCTTCAGTTTAATTAGATCCCATTTGTCTATTTTGGCTTTTGTTGCCATTGCTTTTAGTGTTTTAGTCATGAAGTCCTTGCCCATGCCTATGTCCTGAATGGTATTGCCTAGGTTTTCTTCTAGGGTTTTTATGGTTTTAGGTCTAACATTTAAGTCTTTAATCCATCTTGAATTAATTTTTGTATAAGATGTAAGGAAGGGATCCAGTTTCAGCTTTCTACATATGGCTAGCCAGTTTTCCCTGTTACCCATATGTAGGGATTAATTAAATAGGGGATCCTTTCCCCATTTCTTGTTTTTGTCAGATTTGTCAAAGATCAGATGGATGTAGATGTGTGGTGTTATTTCTGAGGCCTCTGTTCTGTTCCGTTGGTCTATATCTCTGTTTTGGTACCAGTACCATGCTGTTTTGGTTGCTGTAGCCTTGTATAGTTTGAAGTCAGGTAGGGTGATGCCTCCAGCATTGTTCTTTTTGCTTAGGATTGTCTTGGCAATGCAGGCTCTTTTTTGATTCCATATGAACTTTAACGTAGTTTTTTCCGATTCTCTGAAGAAAGTCATTGGTAGCTTGATGGGGATGGCATTGAATCCATAAATTATCTTGGGCAGTATAGCCATTTTCATGATTTTGATTCTTCCTATCCATGAGCATGGAATGTTCTTCCATTTGTTTGTGTCCTCTTTTATTTCGTTGAGCAGTGGTTTGTAGTTCTCCTTGAAGAGGCCCTTCACATCCTTTGTAAGTTAGATTCCTAGGTATTGTATTCTCTTTGTAGCAATTGTGAATGGGAGTTCACTCATGATTTGGCCATCTGTTTGTCTGTTATTGGTGTATAGGAATGCTTGTGATTTTTGCAACATTGATTTTGTATCCTGAGACTTCGCTGAAGTTGCTTATCAGCTTAAGGAGATTTAGGGCATACAGGGACAATTTGACTTCTCTTTTCCTAATTTATGCCCTTTATTTCTTTCTCTTGCCTGTTTGCCCTGGCCAGAACTTCCAACACTGTGTTGAATAGGAGTTGTGAGAGAAGGCATCCCTGTCTTGTGCCAATTTTCAAAGGGAATGCTTCCAGTTTTTGCCCATTCAGTATGATATTGGCTGTGGGTTTGTCATAAATAGCACTTATTATTTTGAGATGCGGTCCATCAATACCTAGTTTATTGAGAGTTTTTAGCATGAGAGACTGTTGAATTTTGTCAAAGGTCTTTTCTGCATCTATTGAGATAATCATGTGGTTTTTGTTTTTGGTTCTGTTTATATGATTATGTTTATTGATTTGCTTATGTTGAACCAGCCTTGCATCCTAGGGATGAAGCCAGCTTTATCATGGTGGATAAGCTTTTTGATGTGCTGTTGGATGTGGTTTGCCAGTATTTTATTGAGGATTTTTGCATCAATGTTTATCAGGGATATTGGTCTAAAATTCTCTTTTTTTTGTTGTGTCTCTGACAGGCTTTGGTATCGAGATGATGCTGGCCTCATAAAATGAGGTAGGGAGGATTCCCTCTTTTTCTACTGATTGGAATAGTTTCAGAAGGAATGGTGCCAGCTCCTCTGTGCACCTCTAGTAGAATTTTGCTGTTACTCCGTCTGGTCCTGGACTTTTTTTGGTTGGTAGGCTATTAATTATTGCCCGTTATTTGTCTATTCAGAGATTCAACTTTTTCCTGATTTAGTCTTGGGTGGGTGTATGTGTCCAGGAATTTATCCATTTCTTCTAGATTTTCTAGTTTATTTGCATAGAGGGGCTTATAGTATTTTCTGAGGGTAGTTTGTATTTCTGTGGGATTGGTGGTGATATCCCCTTTATCATTTTGTATTGCATCTATTTGATTCTTCTCTCTTTTCTTCTTTATTAGTCTTGCTAGCGGTCTATCAATTTTGTTAATCTTTTCAAAAAACCAGCTCCTGGATTCATGGATTTTTTGAAGAGTGTTTTGTGTCTCTATCGCCTTCAGTTCCGCTCTGATCTTAGTTATTTCTTGCCTTCTGCTAGCTTTTGAATTTGTTTTCTCTTGCTTCTCTAGTTCTTTTAATTGTGATGTTAAGATGTTGGTTTTAGATCTTTCCCACTTTCTCTTGTGGGCATTTAGTGCTATAAATTTCCCTCTACACACTACTTTGAATGTGTCCCAGAGATTCTGGTACATTGTGTGATTGTTCTCATTAGTTTCAAAGAACATCTTTATTTCTGCCTTCATTTCATTATTTGCCCAGTAGTCATTCAGGAGCAGGTTGTTCAGTTTCCATGTAGTTGTGCAGTTTTCAGTGAGTTTCTTAATCCTGAGTTCTAATTTGATTTCACTGTGGTCTGAGAG
Organism: Pongo pygmaeus; assembly: GCF_028885625.2. NCBI lineage: Eukaryota > Metazoa > Chordata > Mammalia > Primates > Hominidae > Pongo > Pongo pygmaeus. The sequence goes on along the minus strand of NC_072373.2, from coordinate 162,276,704 downwards.
ACAGATTGTTGTGATTTCTGTTCTTTCACATTTGCTGAGGAGTGCTTGACTTCCAATTATGTGGTCAATTTTGGAACAATCGTGATGTGGTGCTGAGAAGAATGTATATTCTGTTGATTTAGAGTGGAGAGTTCTGAAGATGTCTATTAGGTTCACGTGGTGCAGAACTGAGTTCAACTCCCAGATATCCTTATTAATGTTCTGTCTTGTTGATCTGTCTAATATTGACAGTGGGGTGTTAAAGTCTCCCATTATTATTGTGTGGCAGTCTAAGTCTCTTTGTCGGTTTCTAAGGACTTACTTTGTGAATCTGGGTGCTCCTGTATTGGGTGCATACATATTTAGGATATTTAGCTCTTCTTGGTGAATTGATCCCTTTACCATTATGTAATGGCCTTCTTTTTCTCTTTTGGTCTTTGTTAGTTTAAAGTCTGTTTTATCAGAGACTAGGATTTCAAGCCCTACTTTTTTTTGCTCTCCATTTGCTTAGTAGATCTTCCTCCATCCCTTTATTCTGAGCCAATGTGTGTCTGCACGAGAAGGGTCTCCTGAATACAGCACACTGATGGGTCTTGACTCTTTATCCAATTTGCCAGTCTGTGTCTTAACTGGGGCATTTAGCCCATTTACATTTAAGGTTAATATTGTTATGTGTGAATTTGATCCTGTCATTATGATGTTAGCTGGTTATTTTGCTCATTAGTTGATGCAGTTTCTTCGTAGCATTGATGGTCTTTACAATTTGGCATGTTTTTGTTGTGGCTGATACTGGTTGTTCCTTTCCGTGTTTAGTGCTTCCTTCAGGAGGTCTTGTAAGGCAGGCCTGGTGGTGACAAAATCTCTCAGCATTTGCGTGTCTGTAAGGGATTTTATTTTTCCTTCACTTATGAAGCTTAGTTTGGCTGGATATGAAATTCTGGGTTGAAAATTCTTTTCTTTAAGAATGTTGAATATTGGCCCCCACTCTCTTCTGGCTTGTAGAGTTTCTGCCCAGAGATCTGCTGTTAGTCTGATGGGCTTCCCTTTGTGAGTAACCCAACCTTTCTCTCTGGCTGCCCTTAACATTTTTTTCCTTGATTTCAACCTTGGTGAATCTGACAATTAAGTGTCTTGGGGTTGCTCTTCTCGAAGAGTATCTTTGTGGTGTTCTCTGTATTTCCTGAATTTGAATGTTGGCCTGCCTTGCTAGGTTCAGAAAGTTCTCCTGAATAATATCCTGAAGAGTGTTTTCCAACTTGGTTCCATTCTCCCCGTCACTTTCAGGTACACCAATCAAACATAGATTTGGTCTTATCACATAGTCCCATATTTCTTGGAGCCTTTGTTCATTTCTGTTTACTCTTTTTTTCTCTAAACTTCTCTTCTCACTTTATTTCATTAATTTGATCTTCAATCACTGATACCCTTTCTTCCACTTGATCGAATCGGCTATTGAAGCTTGTGCATGTGTCACGTAGTTCTTGTGTCATGGTTTTCAGCTCCATCAGGTCATTTAAGGTCTTCTCTGCACTGTTTATTCTTGTTAGCCATTCATCTAATCTTTTTTCAAGGTTTTTAGCTTCCTTGAGATGGGTTCAAACGTCCTCCTTTAGCTCGGAGAAGTTTGTTATTGCCAACCTTCTGAAGCCTACTTCTGTCAGCTCATCAAAGTCATTCTCCATCCAGCTTTGTTCCATTGCTGGTGAGGAGCTAAGATCCTTTGGAGGAGAAGAGGTGCTCTGGTTTTTAGAATTTTTCTGCTTTTCTGCTCTGGTTTCTCCCCACCTTTGTGGTTTTAGCTGCCTTTGGTGTTTGATGTTGGTGATCTACAGATGGGGTTTTGGTGTGGATGTCCTTTTTGTTGATGTTAATGCTATTCCTTTCTGTTTATTAGTTTTCTTTCTAACAGTCAGGTCCTTTAGCTGCAGGTCTGTTGGAGTTTGCTGGAGGTCTACTCCAGACCCTGTTTGCCTGGGTATCACCAGCGGAGGCTGCAGAACAGAAAATATTGCTGCCTGATCCTTCCTCTGGAAGCTTCATCCCAGAGGGGTACCTGCCTGTGTGAGGTGTCAGTCAGCCCCTACTCAGAGGTGTCTCCCAGTTAGGCTGCAAGGGGGCCAGGGACCCACTTGAGGAGGCAGTCTGACCATTCTCTGAGCTCAAACACCATGCTGGGGGAACTACTGCTCTCTTCAGAGCTGTCAGACAGGTATTTTTAAGTCTGTAGAAGTTTCTGCTGCCTTTTGTTCAGGTATGCCATGCCCCCAGAGGTGGAGTCTACAGAGGCAGTAGGCCTTGCAAAGCTGCAGTGGGTTCTGCCCAGTTCAAGCTTCCCCAGCCGCTTTGTTTACCTATTCAAGCCTCAGCAATGGCGGTTGCCCCTCCCCCTGCCAGGCTGCTGGGCAATCTCAGACTGCTGCGCTAGCAGTGAGCAAGGCTCCATGGGTGTGGGACCTGCCAATTCAGGCACTGGATATAATCTTCTGGTGTGCCATTTGCTAAGACCATTGGAAAAGTGCAGTATTTGGGTGGAAGTGTCCTGTTTTTCTAGGTACCATCTGTCACAACTTCCCTTGGCTAGGAAAGGGAAATCCCTTGACCCCTTGTGCTTCCCAGGTGAGGCAACACCTCGCCCTGCTTCGGCTCACCCTCCATGGGCTGCACCCACTGTCCAACCAGTCCCAATGAGATAAACCAGGCACCTCAGTTGGAAATGCAGAAATCACCCATCTTCTGTGTTGATCATGCTGGGAGCTGCGGACCGGAGCTGTTCCTATTTGGCCATCTTATAATGGAATCCATTTGTTGTTGTTTTTGTTTGTTTCTTTATTTTTTGAATTAATTCTTTTTTTTTTTTTTGGAAGTGTTGTTTTGCTCTTGTTACCCACTCTGGAGTGCAGTGGCATGATCTCGGTTCACTGCAACCTCTGCCTCCCAGGTTCAAGCAATTCCTGCCTCAGCTTTCCAAGTAGCTGGAATTACAGGTGTATACCACCACGCATGGCTAATTTTTATATCTTTAGTAGAGACGGGGTTTCATCGTGTTGACCAGGCTGGTCTTGAACTCCTGACCTCAGGTGATCCACCTGCCTCAGCCTCCCAAAGTGCTGGGATTACAGGTGTAAGCCACTGTGCCCAGACATTTTTTGAATTAATTCTCTGGAGTCTGTTTCTCTCATAGTATAGTCTCTGCTGGCTGCTCAGCTGCTCTCTAAAAAAAATCATTTAAAAAATTTTACATCTGGCTTTCATGGGTTCACCCCTGAGTTGGCATAGCTTAGTGGCCAGCCAATAATTCATCAGAAGTTTTGCTTAAACACCTTTGCTGGGGTCAAAAAGGCCTCTACCCTTTGAATCTCATCTTATGAGTTATGATGAGTGTATAAATCAGTGTTCAATCACAGAAACAGAACCAGTAAGATATATCTATCTATCTCAATAAATATATTAAGAGATTTAATGCAAGCAATTGGCTTAAGTGATTGTAGGGGCAGGCTAGACAAGCCAAAACCTGAAGGACAGGCCATGATAAGAGAAGCCTGGACATCTAGGGAATAAGCTAAAACTTCTGTATATAGGAAGAATTTCTTCTTCCTCAGGGAAGCCCCAGTTCCGTTCTTACAGCCTTTCAACTGATTGAATCAGGCCCACTCAGAAGAACTGGGATAATCTCCCTGAATCAAAGTCAACTGATTATGGACTTTAATCGTATGTATGAAATACCTTCCACAGCAACACCTAGATTTGTGTTTAATTGAATAACTGGGGAGTATAGGCTAGTCAAATAGGTAAAATAGAATCACAGAGAGCCATTGAATGGTTTAAGCAAGGTAGTAATATAATCATGCTTGCTTTAGATAAATACACCCTCTGGTGGCTAGGTAGAGGAAGAAGGAGCTGGAGGTTCTTGTAATAGACAAATTAAAGAGATATTAATTGCCTAAATTAGCACTATAACACTGAGTTTGAAGAGGAGGGTTGAATTACCATAAATATTTTGAAAGTAAATATTTATAAATGTATTTATATATAATTGTAGATTCAGTTACACAGACAGTGTAGGGTTGGTATTATAGAGTAAGAGTAATAATCTGTCTCACATTTTACATTACATCCTGTCTACCGATCATCTATTAACCTCTTGGAGTTTCCATTTTCTTATCTGTACCTTTTTCCCATCAACAAATACGTTTTTTTCCAAGTTCTGACAATAAGCCCCATGCTGAAAGCCCTGGTTATCTGAATTGCCTTCCATTTATCCTTGTATTTCCTGCACAAAACAAAGACCACAGGAAGTGAGTTAGAATACTCTGGAAGCTGAGCATATCTCATTTCCTTAGGAGTCTGTTGCAAAAACCTGTCTACAGAAAAGTGACACTTATGGACTGACTAAATGCATGCCCAAGCTTAGAGAAGCTGCAAGAACATGCATAAGCAATGCAAGAGGCCCAGGTGGCCTAGAATGCATTAATTTGCATTTATCAATAGGAGCTCTGCTCCTGGATGAATGCAGGAGTTGAAGCTGACTCTGCTTCCCTGCCCGTGCTTCTAGAGCCTTTTGTGGGCTCCTGTGTTAGCAGTGCCAAAGTCCCAGAGAAATCGATCACAAGACCTGAATTTGAGTCCTCCTGTTTCTTTATGTGGTCCTGGGAGGTGGCAACTCTAAACTTCAGGACAAAGGACAATCTCCATCTACCACTGACCTTGGACTGCTAAGTTTCAAGGGCAAGATACATAGAAAATGAACCTGAACAAATGGTTTCTTTTCATTATCAGCTGTGATTTGAACCTAATTTCTCTGTAGAGCTCTTAGTCCCAATGAGCAGAATGGGGAAAATGTTAAGGACCCTCTTTGCACTTTTAGCTTAAGGTCTAGGCTAGGAAATGCCTCAGCAGACAAATGAAGCCTCCCTTCCCCTGATCCCCTATGTTGTGGTACCCTTGTGGTGTCTACTTGACCTTCCCAGTACATGGATACCCCTTCCTTAGCCTCATGAGAGAAGAGATATTTCCAAAGCCAAATGTAGAAGACAAAAAAGGGAAAGCTGAAGATCTAACATTCAGATTCCGGGGTTGCTTTTTTTAAAATCATTTTCCTTATCACACTGAAAGCTCTGCTCCAACCCTGAGCCTCTATCCTCCTTGGTCTTGATCCAAATCAGTACTTTAGTGCTCCATAGAGATGGAGTCGGGGCGATGGAGGGGGTAGTCTTAGCCTCTCTCTAGAGGCTGCCTTTCCCCCAAGCCCTCTCTAACTGTAACTAAATCTGTTTGCTTGTGTTAGTGGAGAAATTAAGTTTCATAAATCATTATGCAGTTCACGTGGGTGCTAACATTTAGGTAAGCTGCCTGACAGCTGAGCTATAACAAATCATTGCTTATTGCTATGCCACTCCTTAGAGTCCTGAGAGAAAGAGTCTATAGGCTGCTGTGTGTCCTTAGGGCAGCCAGAGCCACAGCTTTCGCCTTTCAGTGGCGTTGTGCAGGTTGCTGTCAATTTTTTTAGAGGGACCCCTCTGTTCACCACCAAACCCAGCCCAACCCCCTTCTGTGAAGTCTTCACCGCCCCCATTGCTGCTCCCCCAGCAAAAGTATAATGAATCACCTCCCTCCTCTGCCATTGCTGTAATAGCACTCTTTTATTATTGTGCTTCAAGCATGATTGCTTTCATTCTTTACTGAGCTACTGTCTACTTAACACTAGATAGGTTATTTAAGCCTTAAAAGAGATTGTCTCTGCCCTCACAAAAGTCCACAGTCTTTAGCATGACTCATCTGCCAGCCTCATCTTGTACCATGCCTCCCTCACTCTCTGTTAACTTAACTTCAGGCACTGGGGAGCCAGGGAATGTTTCAAAGCAGAGAAGAAACCCAATCATGTTTATGCTTTTTCCAGATGACTCTGGTGGTAATGGAGGATGCAATAGTTGGGAGGAAGACCGGAGTCTAAGTTACTGTAAAGTGGTTCTTATCATGTGAAAGACGATGAGGTTGGATCCAGCATGGGGGCAGTCAGAATAGAGAATACATATACTTTGATTCTAATATGTTTAGTATTTTTAATGTAAAAAATGCCACTTAGATCTCTTAATCAGCAAAACAGGAAAGGAATTGCTGTGTATGGATGAAATGAGATAGGGCATAAACAGCACCTGGCATGAAGCCTGGCGCATAGTCGGTGCTCAGGAACTGCTTCTTGTCTGCTGGCTTCCACCAGCAGCAGGCACAGCTCTGGGCTCTCATCCTTCTTCTGGAGGAGAGAAGAAGGGAGAAAAGTGATGTGGCAGCAAACCAGGGCAGCGACCTCATCAGTTACAGGTGAAAAAGATGGACCTAAATTGTTCGAGCAAATGAATGAATGGCCTTACTGCTCTTGCAGACCAGTGGTATATCTATTCATCCAAGATTCAGATTTTAGCTAGGAACAGCAGGAGGACAAGTTTCTACAGTAAAGACAGTTGTTAGAATTCACAGAGCAGAGAAGCTCTTTAAGAGACAAGATTCCTGATAGTGTTTTCACAAGGAAGAAGAATATTGATTACAAGAGAAGGTTCTACGTGTGTTAGGCCCTATGCCCTCCTGCCTCAGGAGAGGAGAGGATGCCCTGTGAGCATCAGTTCCATTTGGTAATCTCTTTCATTTCTCCCTGTTTCCTTCATTCATGGCTACTTCAAGCCAGGACAAGGCAAAAGAAATTCTGACCTTCAGCAACTTCTTTATGCTCTCAGAATCTGCTTTTTCAATCTGTAGTTTAGAAATAATCATATTTGCCCCACAAAGTTTTTGTTAGAATTAAGGCAGAGGAAAAGAAGCTATGCAACATTATGTATCCACCTTAAATCCATGCATTGGCTACAGAGGTTCCTCCAAAAACACTAAACAGGTTGCTTAACTTAAAGTATAATAAAATATATATATATATAATATATATATAAAAAAGGAAATTGCTAAATCAAAATGAAAAAAAAAAAAAGAAAAGAGCTTCTCACTGCCCTTACAAAAGTCAACAGTCTACAGCATGACTCATCTGCCAGACTCATCTTGTACCATGCCTCCCAGGCTCTCTGTGCTTTGGCTGTATTGGCCTTTGTCGTTTGTGAGAGATGCCATGCTCTTGCCAGCCTAGGCCTTTGCACATACTGTACCCCTGCCTGGCACATTCTTGCCTCTCCTCTCCACCTGACCATCTCTTATCCCTCTTTTAGGATTGATATGGTTTGGCTTGGTTTGGCTTTGTGTCCTCACCCAAATCTCATCTCAAATTGTAATCCCCAGGTGTTGAGAGAGACCTAGTGGGAGGTGGTTGGATCATGGGGGCGGTTTCCCCCATGCTGTTATTGTGATAGTGAGTGGGTGAGTTCTCATGAGATCTGTTGGTTTTACAAGGGGCTCTTCCGTCTTCACTCTCTTTTGACTGCTGCGCGTAAGATATGCCTGCTTCCCCTTCTGCTGTGATTGTAAGTTTCCTGAGGCCTCCCCAGCCATGCCGAACCATGAGTCAGTTAAACCTCCTTTCTTTATAAATTGCCCAGTCTCTGGCAGTTCTCCATAGCAGTGTGAAAATGGGCTAATACAAGGATCCAGGTTAAATTCACTTCAGTCATTTAAATCACAAAAATTTATTGAGTGCCTACTATGTGCCAGGCACTTTTCTAGACAATGGGGAAAGTAGCAAATAGCAAGGCAAAGTCCTATGAATCTCATATTGTAGCACTGGGGAGACAGAGGGAAAACAAGCAAGCAATGAAGGAACAAGATAATGTTTTAATGGTGGTATTGAAAGGCAATACAAGGGTAATCAGATGGGGCAGGCCAGGCTCTCTGGGGAGTGGTGGTTGGGTGGGAGAGGGTGGTATACATTAGATTAGATCACTTCTTAGTGATATGAGCTGTGAGCTGAAAGATTAAAAAAGGATATTCCTGAGAGAGGTAGCAGCATATATAATGGCCTGAGGCAGAGATGAGCTTTGTACAGTCAAAGGGAAAAAAGGCCGTGGTTCCTAGAACACTGTGATGGAGTTAGAGAAGCACAAGATAAATCAAAGAGGTGGGTGGGGCAGAACATCTAGGGCTTTCTAGGCCCTAGATATCAGGGCTCAGATATTAAGTCTAAATGGAAACCATTGGAACATTTTAATTTATACTTACATTTAAAAAATATTACCCTGGATGCTAAATGGAGAATGCCTGGTAGAAATGACAGAGGGAAATCACAGGGTGGCAGGGAGAGGGAGAGGGAGTTAGGAGGGGCGGCAAAAACTTTTGGATGATCTGTACAGGATGCAATGTGGAGATATTGGTGACTCAGATGATACTACCCTTGAGGGGGTAATATCAATATCTTCATCTGGTAGATAAGGCAATTGAAGAGAAGTGGGGTACACTTTGGAATTAAATCCTATAGATCTTGCTCATGGATTGGGTGGTAAAGGTGAAGAAAGGAGATGAGACAATAGGAAGAGCAAGGAAGGAAAACACTCTGGGGAGAAATGAAGATTTTGGCATCTGCTATATTAAATTACTTTTTTATGGAAGACTTCCCTGATCCCCAGTCCTGGTTAGAGCTTTATATTGGTTGCTCCCAGAGCAACCTGTAGCTCTCCTTTGTAACACTCCAAACATTTTATCATTTGTCATTATTTGTTCCTTCACTAGACCTGATGGAGGAACCTACCTTTCTTGTTTAATGGTGTCTTTCCAGTGCTTTGCACAGTACCTGGCATATAATTATAATATAACATAACAAAACATATTATTATAATAATCTGACATCTAATATAATAATATTAATAACAAACAACACTTAAAGAGTAGTTTCTCTGTGTCAGGTCCTATTCTGAGTGCTTTACAGGTGATTTTCACAGCAGTCCCCTGAAGTGGGTACTGTTATGTTTGACAGATATGTAAACTGAGGCACAGAGAGAGTAAGTAAACTTGACCAAGGTCACACAGCTAGCAAATGCCAATAAGTGAATATTTTACAAATGATACATTGTTTCTACATCATACCACCACAGTGAGGCATGTTTTTGTGTTCCTATTTTAGGTTTGAGCAAAGTGAGACATAAATCTGTTTGAGGTGTTGATACTGGGAAGTAGGGTTGGCAGGATTTGAACTGTCCAGAAGCTGAGTGAGACAGGCTCACTCAGTGTGTGAATATTGAGAGCATTCACTGTGGGGCCAAGCTGACTCAGTCTGAAATGTGTCCCTGCCACTTACTAGCTAGGCATGTGAGACTTTGGCTGAATTAAATGCTTTGTACTTCAGTTTCTTCATCTGTAAATTGACACTATTAACAGTGCTTGTCTTCATGAGGACTGGATGTAATATTTGAAGAGCCCTTAGAATACATGTAGACTTTATGGAAAGGACCTACAGTTTGTCTATAGTTAAAGCCAAGGCAGGAAGGTCCACTGCTCCCCAAGTCTTCTCCATGGGTCATTGATCCTGGATTAAGATGTTAGAACTAAACAATCATTGTGGTTACGGTTGACAGTCATCTAATTCACTGCCTCCATTCATTATATAGATAAATAAGCTGGGGAGTGCTACAAGGGTAAGTGAATGAGATGGGACAAAATCCTGGGGAGCCTCCTGGAAAAACATGATACCTTCTGTATGTTCGAGGTTTTATAAAGATGAGTTATATAATCTCCAGAGCTAGAAAATCAGGCAGGCCCTTTTTATGATTGAAAGAAAAACCTTCCTAATCATTTCTAAGACAAGCTCTCAATTTTCTTTGATTTGGGAATCAAAGAGAACAGGGAATATTATGCTCTTCACTGATGTTCTATTTTTTTCCTTCTGCCAGTCAAAAAGGAGGCCTAGGCAGTGTAGATTTTTTTTTCTTTTACTCTTTCTTCCAGACCTCTGGTGGAGGTGTTAATAAAAAGTGAATCGGTCAAATCCCAGCTTATCAGGAGGAGACAGAAAAGGGATAAAAATTCAGGGTAGTCAAGCTCCACATAATAGGGATTACCTATTTTGAAGCTAATTTGACAATAAGGTGTCTGAAAAGTCAGTCTTCCCATTTCTTTAAAGCGCTTTCTCTGAGTTGTATGCCTTTCTGTCAGGCAGTGAACTAACTCAATGACGTCAGACTTTGTTTCTACTTCCAAAACATAAGTGGTAACTTACCCAGTCCCTGGTCCACTGAGCAAATCTGGCTTCAAAAAGAAACTGTCCTGATCTGACACAATCCAAGTGAAAATATTTGAAACTCAATTTGAAACTGTGGTCTGGCATAATCCACATGATTCAGGGCTAGGTTCTCATAAACTGACTCAAAAAACATGCAATCTTCTGGTAGAACTTTTGCCCAGGGCTGGTAGACATGCAAATTATTGCAGTCTTTCCAGAAAGCAATTTGGAAAAACAGATCAAGAAGCTTTAAAAGGCTCATATCTTTTAACCCAGGCTTGAGAAAATATTCAGAGACAGGACTAAGTTTTATACACAGGTTCTTCCTTGAAGCACTATTTGCAACTACAAAAACAAAACAGGAATCAAAGAAAATATCCAATAATTAACAAATTGCTTACATCATATTTCAATCATTCCAATATGTGTTTTCTTAAAAGAAATGTTTAATGGCATGCAGAAAACATTCCCAACATGAATAAAGAGAGAGAAAACTCAGGGTTACAAATTACAAATAATGTGATTTTAATTTTGTAAATCAATCCCATCCATCCATCCATCCATCCATCCATCCATCCATCCATCCATCCGTTTGTCCATTCTTTATCTCTTTATCTATCTAGGGGATATAGGCCTAGAAAAATAATTGAAAATAAATAAATATGTTAACAGTAATTATCCCAGTATATTGGCCTCTTGAGTATTTTTCATCTTTGCACTTTTCCATATTTTCCAAATTTCCTGTGGTGGCCATGTCCTACTTTATAATAAGGAAAAGAATGATAAAGACTATCATTTACAGAAGCAAGACAGCCCTTATCTCTTCTTCGAACTGCAAAAACACCTAACAACATATTCTCCTTCTCCTTCAAATTGTGTGCTACACGAGCTGCCATATTGATTTTTCTGAACCATTCTTTTTATTATAACATCCTTTCCCTTAAAGATTCTCTGGCTCCTCACTGCTTATATAAATAATTGTTAAACTACTTAACCTGGCTTTCCCGGCCTTCAGAAATCTGGTCCTGTTATACAATCTGTGGATTTTTATTAGTATTTTTTCTCCTTAAATCTCCATTCAACAGGTATTTATGAAGCACCAGCTCTGTGCCAGGCTGGCTTTTCTTCTCACCTCCCAAATTCTCCACAAGTAGCCTCTTCCCTGGCCCAGCCTCATGTGCTCCCACCTGTAAGTCTCTGTTCCTTGGCATGCTCCTTATTGCACCCATTGCAAAAGATGCAATGCATGTGCACCATCCTCTCAGAGACTTCTGTTTATCCACCCAACTCAGGCAACATGCTCTAGGGACTTAGGCAAGTGCCTTAATCCCTCATTGCCTTCATCTTCCCATTTGTATAATGGAAACTATAGTGGCAATATGTAATCTATTCATTTGTTGTGAAGATCCAAAGAGCTGATATGTGTAAAATGCTTAGAACAGTGTCTGACACAATGTAAAAGCTCAAGAAACATTTCTTATTTGTCTTGTAACTTCCTTCAAGGTAGGATCCTAGTCTCATTCCAATTTACAACTCCCATGGAACCTAAACACCTTGCTCTGTCTCTAGTTGGATACTGAAGAAATTCTTGTTGAGTAATGTACGAATGAATGGCAGCTGCTATTGACTGAAGGTTTATGTCTCTCCCCACTATTCATATATTAACACCGAATTCCCAATGTGATGGCATTTAGAGTGGAGGCTTTGGGAGGTGATTGGGTCCTGAGGGTATAATCCCTCATAATAGGATCAGTGTTCTATAGGAAACAGCCCAGAGAGCTCCCTAACCCCTTCTACTGTGTGAGGATACAGTAAGATGGCCATCTATGAACCAGGAAGCAGGCCCTCACCAGACACTGAATCTGTCAGTCTTGATCATGGACTTCCCAGCCTCCAGAACTATGAGAAGTAAATTTCTGTTGTTTATAAGCCACCCTGTCTATGGTATTGTTATAGAAGCCTGGATGGACTAAGACAAAATTTATATGAGCTTTTACTGACCATGTATATCCCTTCTCCTTTTGGACACTCTGTCCCTGACTATAAACCATACCCATATCATTCATCACTTGTGTGGTCAATGTTGGTGCTATTCATTGTGATTATGGCCAAACCCTCTGCTGTAGCTGTATAACTTGGCATCAGATTTCTTCTGTTCCTGAAGCATTGTGGTGGTAGATGCTTAATAATCTTGCTCACGGATTTCTATACTGTTCCTATTTTTCCATAGCAAGTTGCAGAATAGTTACCTTATGTTTTCCAACCTTAATTTTCTTGGCCACAAGCCTGAAGGAAATTGCATTAAGTCTTTCAGTTTAAGCCCATGCATTGCATTATCCCAGATGAATGTCACTAATTCATTTGAAAATTAGAGAAAAATAGTATAAAAATGATGGTATTAAAAAAAAAGTAACTGATTTATTTAGGGATCACTATGCGCCAGGTTCTGCAATAATTCCTTTCATACATTTATCCTGTTAAAAATGTGAAACACATTTAGAAGCTGTGTGACCACAGTCAAATCAAGTTGTCCCTCTAAGACTTGGCTTGAGCTTTCCCAGGCTATACTATTGCCTGTCCAAATACCACTCCTGTTTTCTGCCCCATCTGTCAACAGTCTTCTAGAAAATTCTATTTACATATAAAAAGTGGTGTTAATTATTTCCTATTTCAAACCTATTCTTCCTTCTATGTCCCTGCCATCCATTCAGCTGCCCAGGTCAGAAACTTAGGAGTCACCCACCCGCCTTTCCTACCCCCACGTGACTGCCCTGACTGCAATTTCGGCCACTTTCATGTCTCATATGCTTTAGGGCAACAACCTCCTAATTGGTCCCCCTTTCATAACCCCTTCTTGGCTGATTTAATCTACTTTTCTCATTATAGCCATGATCTTTGCAAAATAAAAAAGTGGCCCTGTCACTCTCTGGCTTTTAAGCCCTCAACAGCTCTTCATGAACTCCATAAGATATCATCTGGCCCCTGCTTCTCTCTCAAGTTTTATCTTTTCAACCCATCAGTTTTTCGATTACATACTTTGAATTTTATGTGCTACATGAGAGGTTCTCAGAGTGTGGTTCTAGGACCAGTGGGGTTTCCGGGCCCTGTCAAGGAGTCTTAGGTTGAAACTATTTTCATAATAATAGTAACACATCATTTGCTTTATTCACTTTCATTTTCTCATGAGTTTATGGTGGCATTTTCCAAAAGCTACATGTGTGCTATTGTAACAGATGGAATGCAAAAGTAGATATGAGAACCCAGCTAACTGTCTTTGATTAAGCCAGACATTACAGAGATTTGCAAAGATGTAAATCTATACCAGCCTCTCACTATTTTTTTTGTTTTGAAAAATATACTTGTTTTTTATAAAAGATATTTTTGTTAGCACATAATGCATAATGGGTTTATTATAAATTAATAAATATACAGATTTAAAAATGTTTACAGTTTCAACATTTAATATGGTAAATACCAATGAATATTTCCCACATGAACAAAATATTTTGAGGGTACTTTATAATTTTTAATATTATAAAGGGGTCCCAAGACTAGAAAGTTTCAGAACCACTGCTTTAGCAGTGGACCCATTCAGAGTACCCCAAAATATGTTCTCTCTCTTTCTCTCCCAGCCCACTTGGTGCTTCTCCATCACCATAATCGTTTCTCTCTGCTGCTTCTTTGTCTGCTTAATTCTCCTGCACAAGAGTCACCACTTAGTGAAAGCTTTCCTTTGAGCTTTACAAGAGTAGCTACAAGGCTGACTTTTGCTGAAGGCCTCTTGTATGCTAAGCAAATAATTGCTTTACCTGCATTTTCTCCTTCTTTATTTTTTCTTTTTTTTTTTGAGACAGGGTCTCACTCTGCCTCCCAGACTGGAGTGCAGTGGCACAATCTCGGCTCACCACAACCTCTGCCTCCCAGGCTCAAGCAATTCTCCTGCCTCAGCCTCCCAAGTAGCTGAGATTACAGGCATGTGCCACCACACCTGGCTAACTTTTTTGTATTTTTAGTAGAGACAAGGTTTTGCCATGTTGGCCAGGCTGGTCTTGAACTCCTGGCCTCAGGTGTTCCGCCCACCTCGGCCTCCCAAAGTGCTGGGATTACAGGCGTGAGCCACCGCGCCTGGCCTTCTCCTTTAAGTTAGGCTGAGGCAAGGCCAGGGAGGGTCAGGGAGGAGGAAAGATAACATCAGTTCTAGTCTAGACCTAAGAAAACTTAGGCTCAGAGAGGTTTAGAAGCTGCTCAGGTCACACAGCTAGTGAGTAGCACAGTTGATTTGAATTCATCGTCTTCCCACTCAGTGGTTCTTATAGTTCAATGTGCTAGTGGTGTGCTGGTGAATAATAAACAACTGGGTCTCCAATGGCACAAAGCCTTCATTAGTAGTGTTTGGCAATTTCCACGGTATAAATGCTCCTGCAGTGGCCAGTTTCAGGCCGCCAACATGACATCATTGAACAGAGAGATCAAAAGGGGTGTGCAGTCGTCTACATCATAGAGCATTTTCACCACACACATAAAAATGATGAAAAATTCAAGAGCACAGGTAATAGTTAAGGTTGGTAAAATAATTAGGAATTACAGTGATGAATTCTGAGTATTTTGAATTTGAGCATATTTGTTTTAAATATAATTTCTGTAATTATAAGTTGATCTAATCTACTTGTTTATAATTGTTAATAATTGCTGTGTTTAGCAACCAACTTGCATAATTCCCTAATATGTAACAATTGACTCTTGGACCTCAGAATTAACTTTCAACCTTTGGACATCACAGATGTTCGAGCCCTCTTCCAAACCAACTGAAGCCACCTCTCCACGCTGGTGTCCAGGCAGCTGTGTTTTTACCAAGCCCTCCAATCTCATCTCATCATGCACACAGAGAGTCATTTGTTCATTCTTCCCTCATTCACCGAGTCAGCACACATTGACTAAAGGCCTACATTATGTCAGATATTGTTTCAAGGTGCCTACCTCATGGTCCACGTTCCTACCAGACGGTATCCTCCCTTAGAGCAGGGATGGAGCCTATCTCCCAGAGCTTGGTGCAGAGTCTAATGCATCATACAAACTTAATAAATGTTTGTGCTGGAACAAAATAATAACAAGCCAGGTTTTGCCTGGCTCAGCTCTGGTCAGCCCAAATCTCTGGGATTGGAGAGCATAAGCATCAAATGTGGGTTGGCATGAGATAGGTTTGGGTTTGAGTCTGATTCTTGGACAAGTAAGTTAGTCTACTACTTTTCCATTTCCTCTGCTGTAAAAATACTAATACCCACTTTAGAGGGTGGTTATAGGAATTACACACAATCATGTTTTTGTTGCATGCTTAGCAAAGTGTCCTGGTCACATTATCTGAAGAGCATCCTTGGTCACTCTTGGTTCCTTCATCCTGTGTTATTTTTCTTCATTACGCTTATCATTGTTTGATGTTATAGTATGTATGCATGCATGTATGATATTTAGGTATTTGATTATTGTGTCTCCTCCCCATACTGCCCACCCACTAGAATGGTGTTCTATTAAGGGAAAGACCCAGTTTGTTACATTCATCTCTGTATCCTCAGTACCTAGAAAAGTCCCCAATACCCAGTAGGCTTCCAGTAGATATTCGACAGATAGATGAATGGATGGACAGAGAGCCTAGTGTTTGTTGGTTATTGGTAAAAACATTATGTTTTTTAAAAATACCTCCCTCTGAGGCTGCAGTGAGCCGAGATCATGCCACTGCACTTCAGCCTGGGCGACAGAGTGAGACTCCATCTCAAAAAATAATTAATTATTTAATTAATTAAATAAAAATAAATAAATAAATAAATAAATTTTAAAAAATACCTCCCTCTGGATTAGGGACCCTGTTGTGTGTCTCACTTGTACTCCAGGATCTAGAATCTGCTTCCTTCTTGTACATGTGGCACATGCCATGGCCTCCTCCAGCTCCTGGCCTGTCCTCATCCTTGTAGTTCTAAGTCTTATAGCAACATCATCTTTTCTCCTATTGTGTTCCGGTATTGTAAGAAGGTTACTTGTGAACTTTTCTTCCTGATTCTGCCAGGAAATTGTTTGGTCTCTTACTGGTATCTGATGCCCCTGGAAGCTTTTCTGCTTCAGACCCGATGAAGTCAACCACAAAGTGACAAGTTTCCCTGCAACCTGAGGGTCATTGCATTTCTAAGCATATGTTGAGTTCTTATTTTTGATATGCACAGAAAAGTCAGTTGATTATTCTAACTTAAAAATAAAATTCCCTTTCGGCCGGAACCGCCATCTTCCAGTAATTCGCCAAAATGACGAACACAAAGGGAAAGAGGAGAGGCACCCGATATATGTTCTCTAGGCCTTTTAGAAAACATGGAGTTGTTCCTTTGGCCACATATATGCGAATCTATAAGAAAGGTGATATTGTAGACATCAAGGGAATGGGTACTGTTCAAAAAGGAATGCCCCACAAGTGTTACCATGGCAAAACTGGAAGAGTCTACAATGTTACCCAGCATGCTGTTGGCATTGTTGTAAACAAACAAGTTAAGGGCAAGATTCTTGCCAAGAGAATTAATGTGCGTATTGAGCACATCAAGCACTCTAAGAGCCGAGATAGCTTCCTGAAACGCGTGAAGGAAAATGATCAGAAAAAGAAAGAAGCCAAAGAGAAAGGTACCTGGGTTCAACTAAAGCGCCAGCCTGCTCCACCCAGAGAAGCACACTTTGTGAGAACCAATGGGAAGGAGCCTGAGCTGCTGGAACCTATTCCCTATGAATTCATGGCATAATAGGTGTTAAAAAAAAAATAAAGGACCTCTGGGCTACAAAAAAAAAAAAATAAAATAAAAATAAAATAAAATTCTACCTTCATATTAGCTTGCCTTTCCTCTCCTTTGGGACAGGTTGGGAACTTGGGAAGCAGAATATGGGTCTATGATCTTGGCTTATGGTGGTTCAGAGATCAGGGCTTTTGGAATTGGGCAAATCTAGGCTTGAATCCCAATTTTGCTCCTTCCTAGCTCTGTGCCCTGGGAAGATAGTTAACGTTTCTGAGTCTCAATTTCCTCTATAAAATGTGGCTTCCTTCCTTAACATGTACTTATTCAACCCCTAGTGAGTTCATACATTGTTCTAGACATTAGGGATACACCAGTGAGCAAGCATCACACATGACCTCATGCTCATGAGTTGTCTTCTCTATCTGGTTGGTAAACTATTAAACGATGCTGCAAAGGGGAAGGACAGGGTTTGATGGGAACTTACAATGGAGATATAACCCAGTCTGGACAATCAGAGAAGGTCTAACCGAGGCAGTGTTAACCTGAGTGGCAAAGAACAGATGTAGCTGAGTGGGCTGTAAGGAAGGAGGAAGGAAGGTTGAGTCTTTAGAGAGCTATGGTTTAGAACTAGAGGTGAAGGCTCTGTATTCGAAACAGGTTTGGCAAGACAAATGGAATACAACTTGGAATATAACTCCTCATATACCATCATTTAAACCCCTACTTGCCTGCTATGGACCTTGAGTTTAAAATTCTATCATTTTAAAGATGAAAAAACTGCAATCCACGGAAGTTTCCACAGGCCACCAGCTAGTTAAGCATGGCAGAGCTGATATTAAAGTTAGCACCTTAAAGTATATCCATACCATCAGGGCAGCGGGCATTTTCACTCTGGTGGGCATTTTCAGGCAACAATTCCAAATACGTGAACAACTGCCTTGTCCTCAAATAGCTCAGCTTCACAGCATGGCTCATTTCACATTTAAATTGCACTGGGAACAAATACATTTCACAATGTTCAGCTTCAGGTTGCGAAGAATAACATGCTAATAGAGAGTTGCAGGTACCAGTCATTTTCCTCCAAATCAGTCTCTTTTGGTCCCACTCTGGATTAATGACCACCTTTACAAAGAGGGCACATGAGCTTTCAAAGAGAAGGGAGTAAACAGGAGGACATGCGTTAACATGGCAGGCTAGTCACCTCCCACACCTGAATGTAGAGCTTTTAGAAATGGAATTGTTAAGATGTGCTTCTTTTACAAATATCAGATAAACATAATCTCTGAGGGTCCAGAGGTAGTGGGTGTTGGGTAGAATGATATTTTAGCTATGGAGTGAATATCTAGGGCAAGTAAAAAGTGAAGGAGACATCTAATTCACGTAATGGGTGGAGGATTTACTAGGTGTCAGGCACTGTAAACAATGATTTCATAGGTGTTTTATTTCATTTGCACAACTCACTAGGTCACACACCAAGAAAGAAAAGACGTGAGATTAAACCCACGTCTTCTAACTCTGGGCTCGTTTTGGTGACGTCAGGTGATTTGGGTGAGAATCCCAGTTCCAGCGATCTCAGCATGACTGGTACCTGCAACTCTCTATTATAAGTAATCTTGGGTTACTTATTTAACTGTTCTGAGCTTCATCTATTTCTCATCTGGTAAATGCCACATGCAGATGTACAATACATTTACAGTTTATTTGTTTTAATTAGACCATGTGGCTCCTCACTGGGATTACTTTAATATTAAATAAAATTAATAAATAATAATATAATATTCAATAAGATTAATATTAAATAATATTAAATAAAATTGAAAAACACATCGTGAATGAAGGGACCACAAAGAAAAGACTGCATGGGATATTTGGGGGACAGCTAATTTTCCAATGTGGTTGGGGAAAGGGTATATGGAGTGATGTGCTCAGAGGGAACTATAAAGGAAGTCTTGAGGCATGACATGGGGGACTCCAGTGCTGTTTTGAGTTTGGGAAATCTTCTCTAGCCCATGGCCATTCACTCAGAGGATAGAACAGATGGCATTTATGAACCTACCCACATACACCCACAATATGTCAAATAGTTAAATTTATTGACTCACCACTTGCAAAATTGTGTTCATCTCCACACTAGGTTTCTTTCCACCACTTCTCAGTTTCAAATGGATGGCAGCTTTGGGATTCAGTATCAGATACTGACTCTATAACAGTGCAATGGAAATACTTTCAGTTTTCAATCATTTTCAACCTTACCAATGCTCTGGAATCACTAAATCTGAAGTTTTTTTTTTTTCTAAGCTCTGGGCCTGTGAGCCCAGGTTTATAGATGTAGCTTATAGATATGCTATTCAAATTCATTTGTATGCAAACATATCTCAGTGGATTTTGTTATACTTCTGTTCATCTTGAAATTCATGAAATTCCTCAGACATCTGACAATGCACAGAATTTTAAATATATGCTATCATTTTTCTAAGACACTTGATTTTTGATCCTGTCTAATGTATTTAATCAAACTCAAATTAGAAATTGGTTCCAACAGGCAGTCTTATAGATCAGCACTGATCGGTAGGAACATAAAGTGAGTCACAAAGATGAGCCATGTATATAATTTTAAATTTCCTGATGGCCATATTAAAAAAAGTAAAAAGAAACATGAAAGTAATTTTAATAGCATATTTCGTTTAACCCACAGTACTCAAAATATTATCATTCAACATGTAATAAATATACAAAATGATGAGATATTCTACATTTATTCTTTTCATACTAAGTCCAGACTGTATTTTATACATACAACACATTTCACTTTAGCCACATTTCAAGAGTACAATAGTCACATAAGGCTAAGAGCTGTAGATTCCAGCTCCTTAGAACAGTTAGTTCCTTCAAAGAACTGGAAGAATGATTTATATCCCCCTTCCTCTTGCTCCCATCCAAGCAGTAATACTGCAAAATTTCTCTCTCATCTATGGATTTTTGGGGGGATAGGCCTAAGAGGTTATCTTATCCCAAACTTTTGTATTATGGTCAATGAAGCTGAGATCCATGGAGAGAAAGAGTCTTGGCCAATTCAGCTATGTCTCCTCTTGTGTTGCTGCAGTCTCCACTCCATGAAGCATGTCCATAGTGATTAAAGAGATGAGATAGTCTGAACTGAGAATTGTAATAAGGAATGGCTTCTTCGGTTAATAGAGTTTACAGAAGTATATAATGTAGATTTGGGAGGTTTCTTGTGACAGAAACCGCTAACTGTATCCACATATATTCTCTTCTTCCATGGTAACAAAACCCTTAGCTTGGCAGGGCACATATCTTCTTTATCCTAAGAAGATAAAGGATATATGTGCCAACCTCTCTGAAGATATGTGCCCACTTCCCTGAAACCTGAGGAGAAGGGCATGAACTAAATTCTGACAGTGGGACGTTTAGGGGAAGTGATGAGTACAACTAAAGGAAATGTACATAAAGGGAAAGAACAGTGCTCTTCCATTCTCCCCCTTCTTACTGACTGGAATGTGTGAGTGATGTTACAGCTTCAGCAACCTTCTTGAATCATGAAAAGAAGAGAAGCAAAGTGGGTGGAGAAAGAAGATAGGAAGAGTCTGATCCTTGACACTGGAGCACCACACGAGTCCTAGACTGACTAGCTACAGACTTTTTGCCTATGAGGAAGAAATAAACTTCTATTTCACCTAAGCCACTGTCATTTTAGATTTTTCCATTACTCATAGCTTAACCTATATAGCCTTCACCCTCAAAGTTTTCCTTGATTGCACCACATACCCCTCTGTCCTACTACTGTAGGTTGGGTTTGCTGCCCTTCCTCTGCATTCATAGTCTGCTGTATTACCATCAAAATAACTTACCACACTGTATTGTAATTATTTATGCATGTCTCTCATTTTATTCATTGCATGTGTACTGTGTATTTATTGATCACTTGTGGCAGATTATCCACAAAATCTCTACACACTTGGAAATGAAACAAAATACTTCTAAATAATCTATGAGTTGAAAAGGAAGTGTCAAAGGATGTTAAAAACATACATAGAACATAATAAAATTGAAAATATAATATATATCAAAATATGTAAGATGCACCTATAACATTGCTGAGAGAAAATTTTATAGCACCAAATGCTTACATTAAAAGTCTCAAATCAAAAATTTACATTTTTACCTCAATAAATTAGAAAAAGTATAATAGAAACTGAAAGCAAGTTTAAGGAAGGAAATAATAATGAGCAGAAATCGAAGAAATTGAAAATAAGAACATAATTAAACCAGTAGGTAGTTCTTCAAAAAATTCAATAAAATATATAAACCTAAAATAATACTGACAAAGATAAAAAGAAAAAATATACAAATCATCAATATTAGAAATAAAAACTGGCTTATCACTAGAGAACCTATAGTGATTAAAAGGATAGTAAAGGAATAATATACACAGTTTATGCTCAAATTCAACAACTTAGAAGAAACATACGAATTTCTCAAAAAACACATACTGCCAAAAATCATCTAAGATGAAACATATGAATGGTCCTAAACCATTAAATACATTGAATTTGTAATTTAAAATTTCCCTCAAAATAAATCTGCAGGCCTAAATGATTTCCCTAGAGAATACTACCAACTATTTAAAGAAGATTTAACACAATTTTACGCAGTCTACTCCAAGAAATGGAAAAAGAGGAAACACTTCCTGAGTCATTTTACATAAGGCCAGTATTATCCTGATGCCACAACCAGACAAAAAGAGTACCAAAAAACCTCAAAAAACTCTCACGCAGTATCTCCAGTATATCTCATGAACTTAGACATAAATCTTCAACAAAATATTAGGAAATGGAATCCAGTAATATATGAAGAGAATTATACTCTGTTAACAAGTAGGATTTATTCCAGCTATACATGGTTGGTTCAACACTTAAAAATCAATAATGTAATTCACTGCATTAACAGGCTAAGGAAGGACAACATGATTATATCAATTGAAGCAGAAAAAGCACTTTATAAAGTCTGACATTCAGCAAATTAGTAATGAAGGAGAACTACCTCAACATGATAAAGGGCATCTACAAAAACACTGCAGCTAACATCACACATAGTGGTTAAAGATTGAATGCTTTCCACCCAAGATCAGGGCTAAGACAAGAATGTCTACTGTCACCATTCCTAGTCATCATAATTCTGGAATTTCTACCTACCAAAATAAAGCCAAAAAATAAGTCACAATAATTAGGAAAGAAATTAAACTGCTACTATTTCTAGATAATATGACTCTCTATGTAGAAAATTCCAAAAAACATCCTAACACTAATAACTAAGTATATTAGTCCGTGCTCATGCTGCTATAAAGAACTTCACAAGACTGGGTAACATAAAGGAAAGAGGTTTAATTGACTCACAGTTTTGCATGGCTGGGAAGCCCTCAGGAAACTTACAATCATGGTGGAAGGGGAAGCAAACACATCCTTTTTCATATAATGGCAGGAGAGGGAAGTGCCTAGCAAAGGGGGAAAAGCCCCTTATAAAATCATCAGATCTAGTGAGACCTCACTCACTATTACAAGAACAGCGTGGGGATAACTGCCCCCATGACTCAATTACCTCTCACCAGGTCCCTCCCACAACATGTGGGGATTATGGGAACTACAATTCAAGATGAGATTGGGTGGGGACATAGCCAAACCACATCACTGAGTTTAGCAACCACCACAGGATGTAACATCAACACACAAGAATCAATTGTATTTCTATATACTAACAACAAAAATTTGGAAGCCAAAATTTAAAACACAGTACTATTTACAATTGCTCTAAAGGAAATGAAATAATTATAAACACAATAAAAGACATGCAGGATTTGCATACTGAGTTACAAAATGCTTATGAAAGAAATTATAGATGACCTAAATAAGTGACATGACATATTATGCTCATGGATTGGAACACTTAACATAGTAAAGATGTCAGTTCTCTCGGAAATGAGCTATAGATTTAATGTAATTACCATCAAAATCCCAGCAAGATTTTTTGTAAATGTAGATGAACTGCTCTAAAATTTATATGGACAAACACAAAACCTAGAATAGTTCAAACAATCTTGAAAAAAGAAGAAGAAATTTTGTGTTAGTTTCCTGTGACTGATATAATAAGTTAACCCAAACTTGGTGACTTAAAACAATGCACATTTATTATCTTACAGTTTTGGAGGCCAGAAGTCCAAATTCTGTTTCACTGGACTAAAGTCCAGGTGTGACAGCAATGGTTTCCTTCTGGAGGCCCCAGGAGAGAATCTTTTTCATGCTTCTTCCAGCTTCTAGATGATGCTGGCCTCATTGGCTCATGGGTGCATTACTCCAATTCCGCTTTCATAGTCATACTGCCTTCTCCTCTTCTGTAGTAAAATCTTCCTTTGCCTCCCTTGTATACGGACATATATAATTCATTTACGACGCACACAGATAATAAAGAATAATTGTCCCATCTCTCAAGATCCTTAATCCCCTCTGCAAAATCCCTTTTCCTATATAGTTGATGCTTGAACAATGTGAGGACTAGTGGTGCTGGCACCTTGCACAATACAAAATCTGCATATATCCATTTTTTAAATTATTTCAGTAGTTTTTGGGTGTTTGGTTACATGGATAAGTTCTTTAGTGATGACTTCTGAGATTTTGGTGTAGCCATCACTCAAGCAGTGTACATTGTACTTGTACACCTTTATCCCTCACCCCCCTCCCACACTTTCCTCTGAGTTCCCAAAGTCCATTGTATCATTCTTTTGCCTTTGCATCCTCAAAGCTTAGCTCCCACTTATGAGTGAGAACATACAAGGTTTGATTTTCCATTGCTGAATTACTTCACTTAGAATAATGGTCTTCAATTTCATCCAGATTGCTGCAAATGCCATTATTTCATTCCTTTTTATGGATGAGTAGTATTTCATGGTATATATGTACCACATTTTCTTTATCCACTTGTTGACTGATGGGCATTTGGGCTGGTTCCATATTTTTGCAATTGTGAATTGTGCTGCTACAAACATGCATGTGCAAGTATCTTTTTTGTGTAATGATTTATTTTCCTCTGAGTGGATACCCAGTAGTGGGATTGGTGGTTCAAATGGTAGATCTACTTTTAGTCTTTAAGGAATCTTCACACTATTTTTCCCAGTGGTTGTACTAGTTTACATTCCCACCAGCAGCGTTAAAGTGTTGCCTTTTCACCACATCCATGCCAACATCTATTATTTTTTTATTTTTTTATTATAGTCATTCTTGCAGAGTAAGGAGGTATTGCATTGTGGTTTTAATTTGCATTTCCCTGATTATCAGTGATGTTGAGCATTTTTTCATATGTTTGTTGGCCATTTGTATATCTTCTTTTGAGAATTGTCTATTCATGTCATTAGCCCACTTTTTGATGAGATTGTTTTTTTTCTTGCTGCTTTGTTTGAGTTTCTTGTAGATTCTGCATATTAGTCCTTTGTCAGGAGCATAGTTTGTGAAGATTTTCCCCCACTCTGTGGGTTGTCTGTTTACTCTGCTGATTATTTCCATTTTTTGCAGAATCTTTTTAGTTTAATTAAGTCTCATCTATTTATCTTTGTTTTGATGCATTTGCTTTTGGGTTCTTGGTCAGGAAATATTTGCATATAGCCAATGTCTAGAAAGGTTTTTCCAGTGTTATCTTCTATAATTAATTTTTATGGTTTCAGGTCTTAGATTTAAGTATTTCATCTATCTTGAGTTGATTTTTGTATAAGGTGAGAGATAAGGATCCAGTTTCCTTCTTCTACGTGTGGTTTACCAAGGATCTGAGCACTATTTGTTGAATAAGACATCCTTTCCCCATTTTATGTTTTTATTTGCTTTGTTGAAGATCAGTTGGCTGGAAGTATTTGGCTTGATTTCTTGGTTCTGTATATTGTTCCATTGGTCTATGTGCCTGTTTTTATACCAGTACCATGCTATTTTGGTAACTATGGCCTTATAGTATAGTTTGAAGTAAGGCAGTGTGATGCCTCCAGATTTGTTCTTTTTGCTTAGTCTTGCTTTGGCTATGTGGGATCTTTTTTGGTTCCAAATGATTTTTAGGATTGTTTTTTCTAGTTCTGTGAAGAATGATGGTGGTATTTTGATGGGAATTGCATTGAATCTATAGATTGCTTTTGGCAGTATGGTCATTTTCACAATAGTTATTCCACCCATCCATGAGCATGGGATGTGATTCCATTTGTTTGTGTCACCTATAATTTCTTTCAGCAGTGTTTTGTAGTTTTCCTTGTAGAGGCCTTTCAGGGATTCAGGGATGGTTTAACATACGAAGTCAATAAATATGATACACCACACAAACAGAGCTAAAAACAAAAATCACATGATTATTTCAATAGACACAGAAAAAGCACGTTTGACAAAATCCAGCATCCCTTTATGATTAAAACTCTCAGCAAAATTGGCATAGAAGGAACATACCTTAAGGTAATAAAAGTCATCTGTGACAAACCCACAGCCAACATTATACTAAATGTGGAAAAGATGAAAGCATTCTCCCTGAGAACTGGAACAAGACAAGGATGGCCACTCTCACTACTTCTATTCAACATAGTATTGGAAGTCCTAGCCAGAGCAATCAGACAAGAGAAAGAAATAAAGGGCATCCAAATCAGTAAAGAGGAAGTCAAACTGCTGCTGTTTGCTGATGATATGATCGTATATCTAGAAAACACTAAAGATCATCCAAAAACCTCCTAAAACTGATAAATGAATTCAGCAAAATTTTAGGATACAAAATTAATATACACAAATCAGTAGCAGTGCTATACACCAATAGCGACCAAGCTGAGAATTAAATCAAGAACTCAACTTCTTTTATAATAGCTGCAAAAATAAATAAATGAAAATACTTAGGAATACACCTGCATGTAACTTTTGACTCCCCCAAAACTTAACTACTAATAGCCTACTCTTGATGGAGGCCTTACTGATAACATGAATAGTTGATTAACACGTATTTTGTACATTTTTATATATTTTGTTCTTACAATAAACTAGAAAAAAGAAAGTGTCATTAAGAAAATTATTTAAAAGAGAAAATATATTTACTATAAATTAAGTGGAAGTGGATCAACACAAAGGTTTTCATCCTCATTATCTTCATGCTAAGCAGGCTGAGGAGGAAGAAGAAAAGGAGCATTTGGACTTGCTGTCTCAGGGGAAGAAAAGGAGAAGTTGCACTTGCTGTCTCAGGGGTGTCAGAGGTAGAAAAACAAGAGGAGGTGGAAGGGGAGGCAAGAGGCAGGAAAGGCAGGCACAGTCAGTGTAACTTTGTAGAAATACAACATAATTTCTGTCAACTCTTTTGCTTTTTTATTTCTCTGGTAACTTTGCAGAAATAGAACATAATTTCTTCCTGACTTTTTTGCTTTTTCATTTTTCTAGAAGTGCTTCTATAATACCAATCCTTCTTTCACCATTTGCTTTAGTTTTAATGCCCATTAGAAGGATCTACATCACCAAAAAAAGTATCAAAAGAGGTCTTGAATAATCAGAACTGTTGTGGAAGATAATTTAATGTCAATTTGTTTTCTGGCACTGCTTCTTCTACATCTTCTTCCTCATAATCTGGCACCAGTTCAGAAGCACTCATCAAGTCATCATCTGTTAATCCCTCTAGTGTAGTGTCTGTTAGACCTTGAATTTCCCCAAGATCCATATCTTGAAATCATCCTCTACCTTTTTAACCATATCCACAATCTGTTTCATGATTCCACTGACTGGCTCTTTTGTAAATCCTGTGAAGTCATGCACAACATCTGGACACAGTTTTCTCCAACAGGAATTTATCACTTTGGATTTGATGACATTCATGGCTTTTTCTGTAACAATGATGGCATGTTTAATGGTGTAATCTTTCCAGAGTTTCATGATGTTCTCTCTGTTGGGGTTTTCCTCCATAGAGTTGACAATCCTTTCCATAGTGTACCATGTATAATCAGCCTTAAAGGTCCTCATGACCCATCTGTGGAGAATGAGTTAGGGATGTTGTGTTTGGGAGTCAAGGAGACCATTTCACAACTTTCAGTGTTGAACTCATGGGGTTCTGGTGGCCAAGGGCATTGTCCAGTATTAAAATAACTTTAAAAGGCAATTTTTAACTGGTAAGGGACTTCTTGATTTCAGGGACAACGCATCAATGAAACCAATCCAGAAAAAGGGCCTTTATTGTCCAGGCCTTCTTGCTGTACAACAATAAAAAAACTGGCAACTGGTGTTTATCTTTTACTTTCAAGGCTTGGAGGTTAGCAGCTTTATAGAGAAGAGCAGTCATTATCATAAACCCAACTGCATTTCCACAAAGCAGTAGGGTTAGCTCATCCCTTCCTGCCAAAAATCCTGGTGTTCACTTCTTTTCCTTACTAATAAATGTCCTCTGCAGCATTTTTTTCCTCCAGAATACAACACTTCTGTCTACATTGAGAAGTTGTTCAGGCAAATTTCCTTTCTCTTCTTTTAGTGGCATCTGGAAACTTGTCTGCTGCCTCTTGGTCAGCAGGAGTTTCTTCTCCTGTAACCTTGACATTTTTAGAGCCAAATCTCTTTCTAAAATTATCAAATTGTTCTTTGCTGGCATGAAATTCTCCAACTTTAGATCCTTCATCTTCTTTTTCCTTAAAGTTGTCATATAATGACTTTACTATTTCTCAAATCACATTAGAGTCTATAGGTATGCCTTTCTTATAGCAATCCTGCACCCACATAAAAATTGGATTTTCAGTATGAGAAAGATGTTTTACAGAAAGTACAGGTTTTCACACTTGAAGCAATAGCTTCACAAGTGTACTTTTCTTTGTTTACAACAGATTTATTTATGCTGGATTTATTTATCTTGAAATGGCAGATAGAGGTCTCAGTTGCAGCCCTCAAGCTATGGTACATATCGAACAATTCAACTTTTTTTTTGTAATGTCAAGACTTTTCTCTGCTTCTCAGGAGCTCTTCCAGCATCACTAGTGACACTTCATATAGTTCCCATGGTGTTATTTATGGTATTGCACCAAACATGATAAAAAATACATGAGAACCACAAGAGATCACTTTTTACTGTGATAGGCAATTTACTGGAAAGACACAAACTGCTCACATGGAGATGCTTAGCATCATCAACATTTTAAGTGGATGGGTGCAACACTTGAACTCACAACAATAGCAACAGGAAGTGGCCACAAAATTATTAAAGTATTATGTACTATAGTTAATTTTATGCTGTTACGATTGAATACTGTTGTATTAGTCCATTTTCATGCTGCTGATAAAGACATACTGGAGACTGGGGTAAAAAAAGAGGTTTAATTGGACTTACTGTCCCACATGGCTGGTGAGGCCTCAGAATCATGGTGGGAGGCAAAAAGCACTTCTTACATGGTGGTGGTAAGAGAAAATGAGGAAGATGCAAAAGTGGAATCCCCTGATAAAACCATCAGATCTTGTGAGACTTATTCACTACCAAAAGAACAGTATGGGAGAAACCGCCTCCATGATTCAAATGATCTCTCACCAGGTCCCTCCCACAACACGTGGGAATTATGGGAGTACAATTCAAGATGAGATGTGGGTGAGGACACAGAGCCAAACCGTATCAACTGTATCTCCATGTTTGTTTACATTTCTCTCAACTGTAAGTTGTCTGTTTGTATAGATTTTGATAAATTTTAACTTTTTATAATAAATTTGTATATATTTTATTGTAGCAAATAATCAAATAGACTAGCATTTATAATGTTTTATGCATTTAGTACATGCCTGTTTCTTAATTTTTTTGATATTTCTAGACTGTGTGGTTCATCTTCAATTTTTTTCAAGTTTTCAGAAATCCCCCAAATTTTTTCAATATCTTTATCTTGAAAAATCCACCTATAAGTGGACCCACACAGTTCAAACTAATGTTATGTAAGGGCCAACTGTATAAGGAACATTCACAGGTTTCAGGTATTAGGACCTGGATAGTTTTAGGGCCATTATTCAGCCTCCCAAAAAAAGTGGCAGAAATAACTCTACCTAATATTAAGGCTTACTATATAAGCTAAATAATCAAGACAATGTCAAATTGGTGGAGAGATAGACACATAGATCAATGGTACAGAACAGAGAACTCAGAAATAGACACACACAATTGTGTTCAATTAACTGTGCAAAAGCATGCACTAGGTGCAAAAGCAGTTCACTGTAGGGAAGATAGTTGATATGCGTATTAGTCTGTTTTCATACTGCTATAAAAAAAAGCAGCCGAAGACTGGGTAATTTATAAAGGAAAGAGGTTTAATTGACTCACAGTTCAGCATGGCTGGGGAGGCCTCAGAAAACTTACAATCATGGCAGAAGGTGAAGGGGAAGCAAGGCACCTTCTTCATAAGGCAGTAGGAAGGAGAAGTGCTGAGTGAATGGGGAGGAGGCCCTTATAAAACCATCAAATCTCATGAGAACTCACTCACTGTCATGGGAACAGCATGGGGGAAACCACCCCCATGATTCAATTACCTCTACCTGGGCTGTCCCTTGACACATGGAGATTATGAGGATTTACATTTCAAGATGAGATTCATATCACATCTTGAATTGTAATTCCCAGTGCTTGGGGAGGGACCTGGTAGGAGGTGATTGGATCATGGGGGCAGATTTCCCCCTTGCTGTTCTCATAACAGGGAGTGAGTTCTCACGAGATCTGATGGTTTAAAAGTGTGTGGCACTTCCCCCTTTATTCTCTCTCTGTCTCCTGTTACCATGTGAAGATGTGCCTGCTTTCCCTTTGCCTTCTGCCATGATTGTAAGTTTCCCGAGGCCACCCCAGCCATGCATCCTGTACAGTCTGCAGAACTGTGAGTTAATTAAACCTCTTTTCTTTATAAACTACCCAGTCTCAGGTAGTTCTTTACTGCTATGTGAGAATGGACTAATACAATAGTCTTTTAAATAAATGGTTTGGGAACAATTAAACATCCATAGGCAAAAAAAACTTAAAAAAAAACAAACTCAACCTAAACCTCACACCTTATACAAAATTAACTTAACATGGATCATCCACTTAAATATAAAGCATAAACTATAAAACTTAACAAAAATAGGAGAAAATCTTCAAAATCTAGGTGAAAACTTCTTAGACTTGACACCAAAAGCATAATCCTTAAAGAAAAATTTGATAAATTGGACTTCATCAAATTTAAAACTTCTGTGAAAGACCCTGTTAAAGAATGAAAACAGAACCTACAAACTAGAAGACATTTGAACATCAGATATCTGAAAAAGGAATAAAATATAGAGTGTTTAATGAATTCTAAAAACTCAGAAATAAAAAACAAGCAATCCAATTAGAAAATGGGCAAAACCCCTAAATAAGCATTTTATTAAAGAGGATATATAAAGATGATAAATAAGCATGTGAAAAGATGTTCATCTTTATTAGCCATTAGGGAAACAAAAATTGAAACACAATAAGACATAACTACACAATTATCAAAATAGCTAAAATTAAAAAAAATAATTACAACACCAAATGCTGGTCGTCACAATGCAAAGAAATTAGATCACTTACACATTGCCTGTGGGAAAGTAAAATGATTTAGCTACTCTGGAAAACATTTGGCAGTTTGTTATAAAACTAAACATGCAACCACCATATGATCCAGCAACTGTTCTCTTGGGCACTTATTCCAGAGAAATGAATATTATTTTCTCACAAAAACCTGCATGTGGACACTTATAGCAGTATTATTTGTAGTAGCCAAAACTGAAAACATTCCAGATGTCCTTCAATGGATGAATGATTAAACAAACGACAGCACATCCACATCATTCAGCAATAATGAGGAATGAACTATTGATACACACAACTTGAGGGAATCTCAAAGGAATTATGCTGAGTGAAAAAAAACCAATCCCACAAGCTTACACACTTCATGATTCCATTTATATAACCTTCTTGATATGATAAAATTATAGATATACTAGAACTGATTAATAGTTGCCAGTGTTTAGGGCTCAAAGTGTAGGGGGAGGGATATGAGTGTGATTACAAAAGAGTAGCACAAGAAATCGTTCTGTATCTTAACTGTGGTGGTAATTACATAAATTGTGACATATGATAAATTGCATAGAACTAAATACATGCACATACACATACAGACACAAGGATATAAAACTGGTGATAATCTGAATAAGATTGATAGGTTGTATTCATGTCAATTTCTGGGTTGTGATATTATACTATAGTTATTCAAGATGTTACCATAAAAAATTTAGAAGTAACTCTGGAGATAATATTTTAATAAAAGGCATAAGCACACCTTAACTATGAAATGTTTTATCTTCAGAAAACATTCTGAAATGTAATAGAAATTTAACAAATGTCGAAAGGGGAGAACATTCTGTGAAATTATTATCAACTCCTGTACAAAAATGTTAGGGCTCTGGCCAAAATCTCAACTCAGAATTGCCAACTTTCAAAAAGTCTGCAAGTAGAAACTTGTCACTTCCATAAATGTAAATAACACTTCTTTCTTTCACCTAACCTGATTTAAAATTATTTACTTGCACTTTTCTTATACTTTACAAAGTATTTTCACATGCAAATTCTATTCCATTTTCCTAGTCACATGATGTGGCAGACAGAGAAGAACTTTTTATCCTCCGTTATAAAGATGAGGAAATTGAGTCTGAGAGAAATGATTTGTTCTGACGTGAGGCTAAAAATTGTAAAGTTAGGAGTAAAATATGAAATGTGAATCTTTTGACTCCTGATTGATGATGCTACTTGAAGGCAAGGAATAAGTCTTATAATTCTTAGAGGGTTAGTCTGGTGTAGGGGCAAAAACAACACCAGATTATTAGTCAAAAAACATTGTTTTAAGCTTCAGCATTGAGCCAGGTCCAAGCTAAAGTTCAATGTAAGTTAGAGGCATGTGGTGAGAGAGGTGCTACCAAGTTCCATTAAGGAAAGCAAGGAAGGCTTTCAACAGATTTGGCATTTGTTGAGTCCTGAAGAATGCCTTGAATTTTAATATGTGACTTTATTAAGAGAAGGAAAAATCCAAGCAGAGGTTAGTAAAGATAGGGGATGGGGGCAGTGAGCAGCAGTATGGGGAAAAGAAAGTGTAATGGATCCAGTGCCCCTCCATTACCCACCTCCACCTTGACAGCAGCTGTATTCCCCTGTAAATTGCTCGTCTCTCTTTCTTCTCTCTTTCTGGGACTCTGATAATATGAATGTTGGCCCTTGCGACACTGTTAATTTTCTTTGTTCTACTTTCTCTCTCTTGTTCAGATTGGGTAAATTATATTCATCTGTCCTCAAGTTCACTGATGGTAGTTTCTCTGTCATCTCCACTCTACTATTGAGTCCATCTAGCAATATTTTTATTTTGGTTATTGTACTTTTCAGTGTTATAGTTTCCATTTGATTCTTTTTATAACTTCTACTTCTTTGTTAAGGTTTTCTCTTTTTTTATTTGTTAAAGAGAATTCATAATTGCTGCTTTAAGATTGTCTTCAGATAATTCCAACACCTTGGAATTCATCTTGGTGTTGCCTGTTCATTTCTTTTCTCATTTAAGCTGTGATTTTTATTTACTTATTTATTTAGTTAGTTAGTTTGGGTTCTTAGTTTGATGAGTGATTTCCTGTGGTATTCTAGACATTTGGAAGACTCTAGATCCTATGTAATCTTTTTTACCAGGCATTATCTCCACTGACATGTAGTTTGAGGGCCGAGTGGGTGTGTATTTTCAATGGAAGTGGTGTGCTCACACTGCCTCTTTGCAGAAGGGTGGACTGAAAGTTGAACTTCCTTCTCAGTTCTATAGAACTCTTCCCAGAAAATGTGGGTGCAAACTCATACTGCCTTATTGGGGTATTAGCTCAGCTCCTTAGTGAGCCATAGTGATGAGATGAGAGAGGGAGGGAAGTATTAAGTAGCTCCAGCTTGCATAGCCTGATTCATTTTCACTGATGCCACTGACACAAACCTGTAAAGGGATTCAGAGCATGAACTCCCTGATCAGCTCATTTTAGATATAAGGCTAAAAAATTGTAAAGTTGGGAATAAATTATGAAATGTGACTCTTCTGATTCCTGATTGATGATGCTACTTGAAGGTGAGGACTGAGTCTTACAATTCTTAGAGGGTTAGTCTGGTGTAGGGGCAAAAACAACACTGGATTATTAGTCAAAAGACATTGTTTTAAGGCTCGGCACTGAGCCAGGTCCAAGCTACCACATTACCACTTACCACCACACTACCCTACCAGCAAGGAAGGGATAGAAGGAATCTGAAATAGAGGATTAGCTCTGTTGGGGTGCAGAAAATGATTTCCCAAAATATGGCAGTTGAGTATGTTGCGTGCTTTTAAGAATTGCAAGGACTCAAAAATAAACCCTAGAATCAAGATCTCTCTAACTTGTCTCATTTCTCTCTCCCTTCAAATGCAAGGTGGGCCCCTGTCTCCTCCCTCCTCTATGAAAAAGGGTATGTAAGCTTCTGTGCCCCATTGGGGGGTTGGAGTAATCACTCTGATATGGTTTAGCTGTGTCCCCACCCAAATCTCATCTTGAATTATAGCTCCCATAATTCCCATGTGTTGTGGGAGGGACCTAGTGGGAGATAATTGAATCATGGGGTGGTTTTCCCCATACTGTTCTCATAGTAGTGAATAAGTCTCACGATGTCTGATGGTTTTATAAGGGGTTTCCCTTTTCACTTAGCTCTCATTCTGTCTTGACTGCCACCAAGAAAGACGTGCCTTTTGCCTTCCACCATGATTGTGAGGACTCCCTGGCCACGTGGAACTAGGAGTCCATAAAGCCTCTTTTTTCTTTATAAATTACCCAGTCTCAGGTATATCTTTATCATCAGCATGAAAACAAACTAATAAACACTCTGATTCTCTCCCATGCACATTAATAAATATGTATGCATTTCTGGCTATTAGTCTGCCATTTGTCAACTGATTTTCAGGGAACTTTTAGAGGACAAGGTGGAAGTTTTTCCTTGGCCCTGCAAAAGTTGTCAGGGCCAAAATGGTGTCACCAAAGTTAAGAGAACTCTGGCAAATAAGAGCTAGGGAAGGCCATGAAGAGAGGGTTCTCATGCTTGTATGCTTGATAATAACAGAAAAAAATCTCTACAAAAAACACAACCTGGCACGAAGGCCATCACAATCACACAAAAAAATACTTCTGCAGGACATATGACCAGCACTGTCTGTCCAACCTCAGGCTGGTGTCATACTTGTCGCTGATCTTTGTAGCCAAGGATAATTATTTCAAGAACAATTGTGTAATGCTCCTCATTTCTTTTTTCTTTAGAAACCTTTGTCTTCCTTTACTTCAAATATACAAATAGTTTACTATTGCATGTATATTCCCTTTGCAATGCTCTATTCCCAAATAAACATAATTTTCTTTTAGAAAGCCTCTCTCTGTCATTTAGGTTGACAGCCTCTATAGTTTCCTATTCTGTCCTGCTGGTAACAGTACCAGAAGAGGAAATCAAATCATTAGCATCTGCGTCTTCAGGGAAGAGTACAGTGTGGTGGAAGACAATCTTCCTCTTGGTGGAGGAAGAATAGAAGAGGTTTTGTCGTTGCTGTTTATCTGGAGTAGCACAGATATTGCCAAAAAGACTTTCTCTTGTTAATTTGTCCTTTCTTGGCTAGGGGAAACATGCTTTTGTCAGCACTGTGTGTGTGTGTGTGTGTGAGCGCACACGCATGCGCATGCTCATGCATGTGTACATCTATTGGTGGTTCTAGCCTGGGGGTTTCTGCAGTGTCCTATCCAGGATACACGGACACAATAAGGATACCCAGAGAATTCACTGTCATAGCATTCCTTACATCCTGAGGTTCCTAGATCGCCCACATTTTTCCACCTTTAAGTATTTTCCTTTGCTAATCTGTTATGCTATTTCCAGGGTTATTTTAGTTGTAAGACAGTATATGGGAGAAATGAGGCTTCTCTCTCTTGGCTTGGACCAGAAATCTCTGCTAAGTATGAACAAGACTTTCTAATCCTCATATTATTACTTTTTTGCTATGATGGACTACATGCTTTTCTTTGAAACACATTTCTCTCTCAGTATTTACTACTGTACATTGTGAGTTTCCTCCTATCTTTTGGTCACTTCAAAGTGCCCTTCACTGTTTCCTCTTTGTCAGTAGCTCAGTGCTTCTGTTCTCCAAGATTCTGCCCTAAACACTTTCATCTTGCCTCCTCTTCTCTTCCTCCACAGCCTTACCATCACCATATGTTGAAAACTCACAAATCATGGTCTCTAGTCTCTAATCCCAGTCCAGTTTGCACTGGAAACCTTCACCTGGTTGTCTCATAAACACCTTGCAACTTTGTTATCTAGAATGTAATTTATTGTCCACATGTGCATGTGCAAATAGATTTTCTCCCAAATTGAGCCTTCTTTGTGCATTTCTGGACTTGGTCAATGACCTCATGACCCACCCAGGAATCCCACTCAAAAACATGGCAGTCACCTTGTTTCTCCCTTTATTCTAAACTCCAACACATCACCAAGCTTTGGCCATTCTCCCTACTAAGTGATTCTCAAGTCCATCCCCTTGTCTCTGTTCCCTCTGGCAATGGCCAGAGCATTTGTTCAAAATCTCATTCCTGGATGATTCTAATAGTTTTCTAATTGGTCTACCTGTCTTTCTCCATTCCCACAGAGGCTCTAGAGTGATCTTTTCAAAATGCAAGTATGATCAAATCTGCCTAAATCCCTTCCTAATTCCTCATTAGCTCTAAAGAATGAATTCTAAACTCTAATTTCTCCAGCTCATCTTCCACAATTTCCTCCATCCATTTCCGGAATCATGCTGTGATGTCTCAGACCCTACATTTTGTCTGTGATTTTTTCACTGTCCTGTCTGCCTGAAGTATGAAATATCTTCCTCTCCTTCCCTCACCTGCACCCACCCTACCTAAACCAATCCTACTAGACCTACAAGATTCCAGTCACATAATCTCTTCAGGGAAAATATTTCCCACTCCTCATTAAAGGTGCTTATCTTCCCTGTTTCTAAAACACCCTATGCATGTTAAATTGTTGACTTGCTTCTTTGCCTCCCATCTGGGATTCGGGAGAAACTCTGAGGAAGGTTCATTTTCCACCTTGGCATAATATGAATAGAGAACAGAAAGGTGAGCTCCTCTGCCCTTTGACTAGTCATCTTGGAGAAGAAGTGTACTACAGGCCGGGCGCCGTGGCTCACGCCTGTAATCCCAGCACTTTGGGAGGCCGAGGTGGGCGGATCACGAGGTCAAGAGATTGAGACCATACTGGCTAACACGGTGAAACCCCGTCTCTACTAAAAATACAAAAAATTAGTGGGGCGTGGTGGCGGCGTCTGTACTTCCAGCTACTCGGGAGGCTGAGGCAGGAGAATGGCGTGAACCCGGGAGGCGGAGCTTGCAGTAAGCCGAGATCGCGCCGCTGCACTCCAGCATGGGCGACAAAGCCAGACTCCGTCTCAAAAAAAAAAAAAAAAAAAAAAAGAAAGAAAAGAAATGTACTACAGTGGTCAAGAGCACTGACCTGGAGCAGAACAGTTGGGTTCAAATCCTGGCTCTGCTACTCACCGGTTTTGTGACATTTATCAGTGTCCCCCCATCTGTAACATAGGCATAACAGTATCTTTTTTATTGGATAGCTGTGAGGATGAAAGTAAGAGCATGTCAACGTGTAGAAAGATTATATACGTTCTACAGTTCGGAAACATTGGCGTGTAGATTATAAATATTTGCTATCTTAAAATATTTTTATTTGGGGGCAGGACTTTGAGCTGCTCCACCCCACCCCCACCTCCTGCTGCCCACGCAAGAATCAGAACCACTGCTGGGCAGAGTGGCTCACGCCTGGAATCCCAGCACTTGGGAGGCTGAGGCAGGCAGATTGCTTGAGCCCAGGAGTTCTAGACCAGCCTGGGCAACATGCAGAAACCCCATCTCTACAAAAAATACAAAAAGTAGCCAGGAATGGTGGCTGTAATCCCAGCTACTTGGGAGGCTGAGGTGGAAGCATTGCTTGAGCCTGGGAGGTGGAGGCTGCAGTGAGCCAAGACTGTGCCACTGCACTTCAGCCTGGGCAACAAGGTGAGACCCTGTCTCTGAATGAATGAATGAATGAATGAATCAGAACTATAAG
The DNA here is from genome assembly GCF_028885625.2 of Pongo pygmaeus. Taxonomy (NCBI): domain Eukaryota; kingdom Metazoa; phylum Chordata; class Mammalia; order Primates; family Hominidae; genus Pongo; species Pongo pygmaeus. The sequence goes on along the minus strand of NC_072373.2, from coordinate 162,239,603 downwards.
AAAACCTGCTAACCTCTCCACATTGTCCCGAGCCCATTAATTTCCCAGCTGTTTTGTGGCCTGAAGCCTCTGGCCACCACAGAAACCAAGATTTGCCAGACAATGGTTCCTCCCAGTTCAAGCATGGCAGATTTTCAGAAGTTTTTTGCAAAAGCAAAGTACGTGGTCGTCATTTCAGGGGCTGATGTTATTGCGGTAAGTGGGGTTCCATCCTTCAGACAAGCCGGAGGTCATGGGGAAAATGTCACCCCAGGCCCTGGCAGCTCCTGGGCCTCTGCCCACGCTTTTCCTGGTGCGGGAGCTCCCCACTGCGGGTGGGAGGTCAGGCCGAGCAGGAGCCCAGCCCTGCACCTCACCACCACCCAATATGACGCCCTGCTGGGTGGACAGGGCCGCTGGGGCATGATCATGACAGAACATCCATGGACGACACCCAGGGCTGGCGCCAAGAACCTTCTGGAAATCCACCGTAGCTTATGTTAAACTCCATGTACCTCTTGAGGAGTCGTGTCTGAGAATTATGAGAGTCGGTTGGTCCACCTTTGTGAGGAGAAGGTGCTCCAGGACCTGGAACTCAAGATGCCAGAATCCCAGTTGAGAAACTTGCCAGGTGTGAGAGGCAGAGAGCAGGGGCTTGCCACAACCTCACGCCCTGTGGTTTGGCAAAAACTTGGATCCTGCCTTTCTGGAGGAGGTTGACAGACAGCTCACCCTTGTGACTATGTCTAGTGGCACACCCCCTGTGGTGTACCCCGCAGCTGTGTTTGCCCACCAGATGTCTGCCAAGGGAGTGCCAGTGACCGAATTTAATATGGAGACCACCCCAGCCATGAGCAGATTCAGGTTTCATTTCCAGGGACCCTATGGTAGGATGCTTCCTGAAGCCCTTGCTGGTCATGAAAATGAAACTGTTTCTTAAGCATCCTGGGAAGAAAGAAATTCTAGTATATCTAAGTATGTCTAGGTGGCGAGCTGCGTATTGGATGATCCAAAAATATTCTGATTCCCTGGCTGGAATCCAACCTGTTGATAAGTGTTTAAGGCTCAGAAGTAGCAAGAGCAAAGGTATTTAGAAGTCAGAGAACTGTAAAGTTAATGCATGTTATTTGATTTGAACTGAAACATAAGAGACCTTTGATGTATTTAGTTGGTTATTGGGAGGGAAAAATATTGTAATTAGATTGTCTTAAAAAAATGTAATTATTCTATTTTTCCTACTTGGGCAAATATAGAAGTAGAGGGGTAAAATCCTGTTATTCAGCACAAGTTTTAATGGAAAATAAAATCATTCTCAACTACCTACTTATATAAAGATGTTACCCCAGGAACAAAAATTCTTTTTTTAACTATTACTTATAACATTAAAAACATGTTCTTCCCTTTCTCAAGGTTAGTATTTGCCACTTGAATTTTAATAATCCCTTTGCTCACCTATTAGGAGCAACAATAAATGCAATACATTTTGAAGGAGAATTATCCTGGAGAATAACCAAGGCAGAGTATTTTCTTTTAGAAGTAGATTTACTCCATTAGGTACTTCAGCAAAGAATTGGGTTTTAGGAAAAGAATTCATAAAAAGCTATATGGTAGAACCATTTGGGTATTTTCCAAGTGGTTGAGAATAATTGCTATGAAAATGAATAGGGACATTTAAAAATAATTATTTAAAAAGGAGCCACTGAATAGATTTTCTAAGCTTGAAACTCTCTATAGTACCATGAAATCATGTTTATGGCCGGGCATGGTGGCTCACGCCTGTAATCCCAGCACTTTGGGAGGCCAAGGCGGGCGGATCACGAGGTCAGGAGATTGAGACCATCCTGGCTAACAGGGTGAAACCCCGTCTCTACTAAAAATACAAAAAATCAGCCGGGCGTGGTGGCGGGCACCTGTAGTCCCAGCTACTCGGAGGCTGAGGCAGGAGAATGGCGTGAACCCGGGAGGCGGAGCTTGCAGTGAGCCGAGATAGCGCCACTGCACTCCAGCCTGGGCGAAAGAGCGAGACTCCGTCTCAAAAAAAAAAAAAAAAAAAAGAAAAGAAATCATGTTTATGATTCCTTCTCAACAATGTGCTTCTCCTCTAGAAACACATACATTGTTCAACAGATATTTGTTCAATAATATTTTGTGGGGAAAAAAAATCACTAGATTAAGAGCCTCCCCTGAACCTCTCCCAAGTTAAAAAAAAAAAAAAAAACCTCTCAAAAGCAAGGATATGTATACTTTATTCCCTCGCTCAAAAAATTATGTTCAAATATAAAATTAATCTCTTAAAAAACTCCCTTATGGGGGAGTCTCTCAAATATCATTCCTCCCCTTGTCTTTCATTCTGCTTCCTATTGCCTATATCCAGTATTTCAGAATATAGGAAGAGGCAGAAGGCAGAGGCTTCCTTTTCACCTGCTTCCTCTGAGGCAGCAACACTGTGACCATTTTCCTCAAAGATGCCTGGAGTTCTTCTGGATGTCAGTCCAGGGAAGACACAAAACAGCTCTGCATTGCAGAGACCTCCCTAAAACACCTCCCTCCCATACTGGATAATTTCAACATGGCAAGAACATCCATGTGTGAAGTTCTTATTGGAAACTTTTAACAGATATGGTTTAAATTTTAATACAATGGGCAATGTTTTGTTTTCTGGTGAGACAAATTCTTACAACTGATTGCATGCAGGAAAAGCTTTATTAAGTCAAGAAGCTGTTACACTTTTACAAACTGCTATGCAGAATACTCAAACATTTTGAAATGACATGGGAAACTACTAACATCTTTAGTGAAAGAGTTCCACTTTCACAATTTTCTCTGCTCCCACACCCCTAATGATCAGCTATAGCATATTCATTTTTTTATTTAGTATATGTCACGCAGCAATTTATCAAAAGCTTTTGTTGTGAAAACAATTAAATACACAATTAAAAGATATGATTAAACACTTACAGGATGTGAAATGTTTAAAGGTAATACACAATAATAGGGTTACCAAAAGGACACCTTCCAATTTTTCTTTCTATTCATTTTGATATTTTGTTCTTTTCAAAACATTTTCTCTCATTAAATTCATTACTAAAGGCCTTACTTTAAAATACATCATGCTACTTTTTGTTCTCCTCTTCAAACGCCAATGTTTTAACAATTTGAATTCTCTGGCCTGGGAAAAAGAAAAGTTATCCACTTACAAGGTATATTTATTGACAATATGGATGTTACAGTCCAAACAACAGCACAAAATCAACCATGTACATGTAACACAGTGAAATGAGTCCACGTTTTCTACACGCTACAGGATAGGAAGAGCTGGCTCTTAAGGCTCAGGGCTCACATGATTATGCACTTGTCAAGCAGCTTCTCAGTGGTGCTGGGCATCTGGGATTTCTTCTCGGGCTCCTGGAGGCCGGTGGTGGGCTTTTTCTTGTAATTCAGCAGCATGTGGAACAGCTCCTGCACATTCACATCGGTCTTGGCTGAGATCTCCATGAAGGCGCAATTCCACTCCATCGCACAGGTGGCACCATCATTCAGGGCCACCTCCCGGTGGGTGTCATCACTTTTATTGCCCACCAGCACGATGGGGAACTTATGCAGGTTGTTACCTTTGATCTTGCAGATCAGCTCATAGAAGGCCTTCAGCTCTTCCAGGGTTTCCTTCTTGGTGACTGAGTAGACCAGGACGAAGGCGTGGCCCCGGGCTATAACGTGGCGCTGCAGAGCGCGGTTGCCGTCGCCACTCTTGCTGTCGGTGATGTGCAGGGAAAGCACACCGTGGCTGCAGCCCAGCAACTGGCAGTAGGTATTTTCAATGGTCGGCAGGTACTCATGACGGAAGTTGCCGCTCGCCCACTTGTGCAGCAGCGTACTTTTCCCCACACCAGCGGTGCCGACTACCACGACGCGGTAATCTCTGATCTTCCTGTGGGGCTTGAAGGCGCGGAGGATAAGCAGGGCGGGCAGAAGCCGCAACCGCTTCAGCAGCTTCTGTTCCTTGGAGCCAAAGCTGGCGTTACCCATCGTTGGGATTCGGAGGGGAGATACGTGCACAAGTTCTCCCACACTTAGCTGGCAGCAGGAGACCCCTAGGAAGAAAGTGAGACGGTAAGAGATGGTAGTGGTAACCTACAATGTTGTCAGATCACGTCAGCCTGGCCAGGTGCTCCACTAGGACTCTGGAGAGAGTCCACCCTGTGACGTAAAGGGGCGCACACAGCGAGAAGAAAATTCCCAGGCACACAGTTCAGCCTGCTAGACCGAGGGACCAGCAGGTGATATATATTAAACAGACATGGTGGTTTGCTTTTTACCATCTAGAAAGTGCAACAATACTACCTTTTGTTTTCTTTCCTTAAACTGTTTTATTAAATTCTCACTACACCCCTACAAGAAACACTTCCTCTCATTTCCTCGCTTGTAAAATTAAGATTTTAATTGAAGAGGACTGAACAGTCAAAGAGAAACAGATGAGGGAATTTTCCCCACTCTATGGGGCTGAATGCCAAGGTGACATTTAGAGTGACACCGCCGCCCTGGTTAAAGCTACAGAGTCGTCAGTACAGGGGAAAGGAGGGGTTTTTGGCATTAGTGGTGTGGGATGTAGACAGGGGAGGTACCTGCAGTCAGCGCAGCCCCAGAAGAGGCATGGGGAGCACCTTTGCTCTGAGCATGCTGTCACCATGTGCCACCAAGAGCTGAGGGAGGGGTCTTAGTTCATGAATCCTTAGTCACAATGACAGTGGAGTTGAAAAAAAAAAAAAAAAAATATATATATATATATATATATATATATATATATATATGAACCTTTCTTTTCAGGATCTCATCTCTGCTTAGAAAAGATTGTAAATATTGAATGAGTTTTTCTACAGAACAGTGGTTTTTCTTTTGCCATGGCTACTACCTTTAACAAAGTACTTTTAATTCAGCCTTATGGAAATAGAGGAAATTTCAGGATTTGAACAGTCAATGAACTTCTTGAGTTCAGGAATAAACATAGTAGATTATGTTTGTAAGAAACTTTTCTCATAGGTATATCCTAAATACCAGACAGCTGCCCAGGGGGACTGCTTCAGAAGCATCCTAGGTCAGATGGAAAAAGTTCTAGGCACCGTCCAGACAGACCACATAGCTGGCCTCTGGACAGAGGCAGGAGTAGTACAAGGCAATGTCATTCCTGTGGCACTAAGTATAGACATTTATACATGTTTTTAGGTGATGATGGTCCTTAAAATGCACTTCTCTTCAGGTACAGCTACGATTGTGTCATGTACAATACCAGAAAGAGAAGACAGGCTTTTTGTGAATAGCACACTCCGTATATAAACTAGCCTTTCTTGCTGGCTGCGTAGTTGAACACATACTGTCCCAGTACTGGGGAAAAGGACCCTTTTTAGAATGTTCAAGTCCCATGAGAGTAATATGTCCATATTAGAGTTTTGGTGGTGGTTTTTTTTTTTTTTTGAGTCAGGGTCTTGCTCTGTCCCTCAGGTTGGAGTGCAGTCATGCGATCGTGGCTCACTGCAGCCTCAACCTCCTGGGATCAATCAATCCTCTCACCTCAGCCTCCCGAGTAGCTAGGACTACAGACATGTGACACTATGCCCAGCTAATTTTCTTATTTTTTGTAGGGACAGGGTTTTGCTATGTTGTCCAGGCTGGTCTTGAACTCCTGTGTTCAAGTGATCCTCCTGCATCAGCCTCCCAGTGTTGGGATTACAGGTGTGACACAACATACCCACCCCATATTAGAGTTTTCATTTGAAAAAAAAAAATGTTGTTGCTGGTTGTTATATCTTCAGACTTACTTGCTTCTAATTCTAGTCTGGCTTCTTTAAGATAGTGTGATTCTAAGAGTGTTCTAAACTTAAGTGGCAAAATTTAAGTAGATGATTTTATATTCTTGATTAAAGGGGGCCAGGGAGGTTAATACAATAAATATTTGAAATTGATATAAAATAAATACATACATATATCTAAACCATTCATTTTTGCAGCTTTCAGGTAAAATCTAGCACTTTGTTCTAGTCTATGAGATGTGGTTAGTTGATATCATCTAATATTAAGTAATGACATCAGCTATCCGAATCCTGGGCACAATTCCTTTAGCAATGATGACCTTTAATAGAATTTAGCTTAAAAAACTAGGAGATTTCTGCTACAGTGATGCAATCTTTCACATCTTATTTATTAACAAAACCCAACAATCCAGCTTTCCTTAGGTCTTCACGCACTAAGAGTTCTCTAGTCACAGAAATCCTAGCCTTCTCTGCACTGTCCACAACTATTATAAACTCCATGTTAGTATCAAGAGTTCCTGTAAAGACCAAATATCTCTTGGCCACCAACATCCCACATTAGGAAATGTGCATTACTAATTACTCTGTTTTACATTACTTCCTGCTCTAGGGGATGTATGTACAAATTCATTCATAGAAAATTGGTAAAGCAGACGGGCGCGGTGGCTCATGCCTGTAATTCCAGCACTTTGGAAAGTCAAGGTGGGAGGATCGCTTAAGCACAGGAGTTCAAGACCAGCCTGGGTAACATAGGGAGACCCCCTTCTCTATCAAAAAGAAAATAAAAGAAAAAGAAAATTGGTAAAGGACACACGTGATAACTGAAGTTTCCAGATGTGAAGAGAATTCTCATTCTCAGGCAGTGGACCCCCCTCCCCTCCACACTCCTTCCACCTTCCCAGGCCACCTGGCCTCAGGCTGAGGGGGAGGTGAAAGCTTCCAGGAACCAGAGGGCGTCCAAACCCAGCGGCCGTGCCGAGCTCAAGGTCCCGCCGCTGCTGCTGCGGCACCAGCCTGGCTCATGGACATCACCACGCACCTGCAGGATCAGGTTTCTCTCTGGTGGCTGTGGCGGCAGCTACCCTCCTCGCCCATTTCAATCTTACTTTCACACTACATGACTCCACTATTATTTGTTGAACACTAGCTACCTAAGCAGCTGTAATAGTGGACACTGTGTCAACCTTTAAGCTCGCACACTTACCAAACCTCGTTTTTCTATATTAAAAAGTGCTAGCTTCCCAACGGGACTATCCGAAGTGCAGTTGCAGGACCTGCCCGGAGCCCGCAGGGCTGCGGGTGGCTCTTGCGTAATCGCGCCAAGAAAGACCTGGTGCCAGTTTCAGGGACAACTCGCCCATAAACTTCTACTGCGCAATAGCATCTGCTGCTTTGTCTGGCACTTGTTGTTTTCAAGTACCCCTAAAAAAGCGAAAGAAAGACTTACCTTTCTCGGAGGCACGAACCAAGCAGCCTAGAAGACAAATGCGCTGCTCGCAGAGACTGCCGCGCAACCAACTGGACACCCCGAGAGCTCACTCCTCCGCGGTTTTATATTCCGACTTGCGCACAGGAGCGGGGTGCGGGGGCGCAGGGAGTGTGGATAACAGGCATAGATTCCGCTTGCGCGATGCGTGGTGAGAAACCAGCCGTAAGGGGCTGGCCCAACGCAGAGCGGCCCGAGGTCCGCTTGGCATCTACAACAATCGAGGGGCTAGTCCAGAAGTACAAGGTGGGGTTACAGGTTGGGGAGAAACTGTTAAAGTGTGGACTTTTTCTCACCTGTTGGAATAAGCTTCAGGCAAAACTTTGCCAACAAAAACCGGTCCAACTGATTTTTGACGAAAGTCCAAAAGCAGTTTAATGCAGGAAAGATAATCTTTTCCACAAGTGATACTGAAAAGATAGGACATCTATAGATTCCTCCTCGCCAAAAAAAAAAAAAAAAAAAAAAAAAAAAAAAAAAAAAAAAACCCTTAAATAAAAATTAAGTGGCTAGATATAACTGTGACGCGTAAAATTACAAAACGGTTTTAAAAAACAACAAACTATTGTCTAAGGCTAGGCAAAAGGTTCTTAAATTGACATTAGTGGCATGACCGGTAAAAAGAAATTTTGATGAATTAGACCCCATAAATTTAAAACTTTTGCTTTGTGAAAGACCCTGTAACGATACTGAAAAGGTTTACCTAGGAGAAAATATTTACAAGCCACATATCTGGCATACAACCAGTATCTAGAATATGTAAATAACTCAAAAATCAATTATTCTTAAAAATCCAATTAGAAAATAGTCAGAAGAAATGAACGGACATTTCACTGAAGATATGCAGATGGCAAATAACCATATGAAAACCTTTAATGTCATTAGCCATTAGAGAAATGGGAATACGAGGCTTTCGTTGTTCCTCGCCTCCCACTAGGGCGGGTTGAGGGTCTGGCTCCAGTAGCCCCGGGTGCCTCTCACTCCTTGGGGGCACTGCTACTATCCTGGCAGAACCCTTGCCGAACCCTCGCAGGACGCCCCATCGGGTCCGCCAGCAGCTAGGAAGCCCGATTGTGTCGTTCCTTTTTCCCTCTGCGCCTCCCACCGCCAGTCCCTCTTCCAAATGCGCCTGCGTCTGCCCTCCACATCTCCGAGCTCCGTCTGGCTTCTTTCTCCCTTGCCTGTGAGCGCCTGGTGGCGGATGCACTGAAAGCTGCGCACCACCGCCTACCGAGCGTTTTGGGGAGTGTGTGGAAGTTGTTGGCAGCAGGTTTTGACAGCAGTACCCCATGGGCCTAGTCGTTGGCGGTAACACCTGCTTTTGTGTGCCCCAGCCAGCTGAGGCCAGAGTGTGTGGTGTGGGCCGCTGGTACTGCTCTTCCGCCACTATAATCCCTCCCCCTACCAGGTACCAGGTGCGTAGAAGTCTAAGGACCTGTGAGGTCTAGCCTGACGCCTGTAATCCTAGAGAATAAGGAGGTTGAGGCCAGGAGTTAGAGACCAGCCTGGGCAACATGAGGAGAACTTGTCTCTAAAAAAAATTTAGCCCCTTGTGGTGGCGGCCGCCTGTAGTCCCAGCTATTTGGGAGGCTGACGTGGGAGGATCACTTGAGCCTCCCACATCAAGGAGATCGAGGCTGCAGTGAGCCATGATCACAGCCACTGTACTCCAGTCTGAGCAACAAAGTGAGAACCTGTCTCAAAACAAACAAATTCCAACCTGATTCTGGTATAGCATCACATGACAGGTAGCAGCCCTAAAGGAGATCAAAGTATTTTACCCCAAAATATATTTCTGACATATGGAATGGTCCTGTGCAAAGCTATCTTTTGCGAGGGAAATTTGCGTTCTGTGGAGAATCTCCTTCCCTTTCCAGGTCTTTCCCTGATCCGGGAGAGACTTAACTAAGAGTCTGACACCGTTTAAGGTCATTTACCTTTTGAGGTACATATGCCATCTATTCTTTCTGAAGCATATTACAGGCTTCACATATGTAACAAGAAACCCTGGCTTCCACAACCTGCCTCCTGCCACCACTGGCCAAACCCTTCCTCCTCCAAAATGTACCAGCTTTCCAGGTCAAACTAATGTATACCTTACATGAATTGACTGATGTTTTTGCTTGTATCTTCTGTCTTCCTAAAATGTATAAAAGAAAACTATAGTCCAAACACCTTGGACACATGTTCTCAGGACCTCCTGATGCTGTGTCACAGGCCATGGTCACTCATATTTGGCTCAGAATAAACCTCTAAATATTTTACAGAGTTTGGCTTTTTTCATTGGGTTTCCCCACTCATTTTATTAGCATTAGCTCATACTCTTTCTGTCCAATCATGTTTCTACATGGCTGTCTATATTTTGTTAATCCTAAGTTAAAAATAGACAATTTCCTCTATATGCTTGGGTCATCATTCTGCAGGCTCCCATGTATACATATTAAATACATTTGTATGCTTTTTCTCCAATTAATCTGCCTTTTGCAGGTTGATTTTTCCGTGAGCCTTCACTGAAGTTTCCCTTTGGCCCCTACACTGGTAATTAACTCAAACTGTTTTACCAAAATATGATTCATAGCCTTTATCTCATTTTGCCAGAAAAATAATTTGGATCCAACTGTTTTCTATAAACCAGCAAGTTTATACGTTTTACCATCTCACAACTAAAATTCTAAAATAAAAGCTAGAAGACCTTTATGTGTATATTTGTTTAAATATATTTACACATATGTACATGTATTATGTTATATGTTATGTCTACGTAATAAAATTCAGTGTAGTAGGCCAAAAATCCCTTAAGAAATGTTAATCTGATTGGTTTAAATAGATGGGCACTCATACAAAAATATAGTAATTAACCTAATTTTTTTAGTTCATGTGACTTAATCTTTAAAAAAGTAATTGGTTTTAAAATTGTTGATAAAATAAAATTAAAAATGTCTTTCTAATTGTCAATATATATTTTTGCCTGTGTTTACTGGTGTGGGGGCTATGGCTCTCAGCCCCCCAAAGATTTGCTGGAAAATCACTGACATGGGCCAGATTGATTAGTAAGAGAAAAGACATACAAATGTATTTAATGTTTATACACAGGAGCTTTCAGAATAAAGACCCAACTTCTCAATGAGTTATAGAAGCTTATACACTAGTCTTGAAATTACAGAAAGGATGGGGGGCTTGGATTCTGGTAAAACAGATTATGGGAGGAGAAGAGGAATTTATTGAGGGGCAATGAATGATTGGTGAGAGAATGATTGGATTGAGGAACAGATATTAACTTGTAAATAGTTTTCTTTGGAATTTAAATAATCCTTGGAGGCAGTCATTGTACTTCTATAAAGGTCTGCTTGGGTGTGGTCACATCTGGGTCTTCTTTTCTTTAACAGATGAGATAACAGGAGGAGGAGAATCAACAATTGCTCTCCTTGGTGGGTCTGGTTGTTAGGCAGATAAAGGAACTTCAGCTTCTTTGGGAAGGATGGTGGGGGTAGAGGAAAAGTCAGAGAGACCTTGAGGCTTCTTTAGTTTAGCGTGTCAAATGCCATGTTTTAGTGTATCAGTTTCTGAGCACCAGCACTGGTCAGTTTTATATTTGCCTATGCCTAAAGCAAAGTGATATTTGTTTATGCAATTCTTTGATAAATAAGATTAATTTAACATTATTTAACAAAAACAGCTGTGGCTGGGTAGTGACTCCCACCTGTAATGCCAAAACTTGGAGAGGCCAAGGTGGGAGGATCACTTGAGCCCAGGAGTTTGAGACCAGCCTGGGCAACATAACAAGACCCTATCTCCACAAAAAAGTTTAAAAATTAGCCAGGCATGTGCCTGTGATCCCAGCTACTCTTAAGGCTAAGGAGGGAGGATCCCTTGAGCCCAGAGTTCAAGGCTAGAGTGAGCTATGATCACACCACTGCACTCTAGCCTGGGCAACAGAGTGAGCCTTTGCCTCTAAGGAAAAAAAGAAAAGTTGTATTTTCTGAGTTATCTACAGATACCCATGTATTCAACTTTATGGCTGTTATGTGGGTAAACACCTCATGTTAACAGGCTATATAATTATTTAATTAGAAAAAACTTGAAATAATGACCAGCTCCATCTAATATCTCAATTTTTGTAAGAAATCTAGGTATAATTGTTAAAAAATAAATTACCTGTAAATGAAATAAATGTTTATAAATGAACTCATGTAATTTAAAGTCTGAAAATTTATGTTAAATTAAATCATATGTACAAAATAAATGTCTGTATCATAGTCAGATAAGATAAAATAATTGGTTATCCCACATTTTAAAAAAAAGAAAAATTATAGGACTAAGAGGTAGGGGTTAGGAAAATAAAAGGTCTAAAGTTGAAGAGGACTTATAAAGGATGAGCTAATAAAAGAAGTTTTATGTGTTATTGACTTGGCTGGAATTAAAAACAAATTGTGTGTTTTTCTAAAAATTAAACGTTGTCGGGTAGGGGGCTGGGGGATGGGCACTGATACAGAACCAGAGTCTGGTTCCTTATATTTAAAACCACAAAATTTCTTGAAGTATTGATCTGATTTTAATAAAATTTTAAGGGGTTTTGATTTTTAAATTTATAATCTGTTTTTAAACAGGTATCTTCTCCTTGACATCTATTTAATTTTCCTAGTTTTGGGTTAAAAATGTTGTCTTCTTGATTTAAAGTGGTATTTTCATTCCTTGAGGTAAAGTTTTTTTTTTTTTATTTCTCAAATTCATATTGCAGAAGTTCATCTTTTGCAGTTTCTTGCTGTACATGATCTGCAGGTCAATATGTCATTTCCTTCAGGTTTTTCTCCCCTGGAGAAGGCCTGAGATGATCATTCTCCTCTTTGACTTTTTCTGGTTCTAACATTGCTGTTTTGGCCTGACATTGGAATATTTATCTTGAAGGCCTAGAAAAGCAGCTTTTTTCTCCAGTATAACTTAATTTTGTGCTCTTGGCTTTTCTTGATATGTCTGAATTGTTCCATATAACCCAGGAAAGTTACTGTGGTAAGTAACAGCATGCTGTTACTAAGAACCATGTATTTCCCTGCTCAAGGTACTAGTTTTCTTGTTTATATTCCTCTATAATATAGTGTATACTTATAACCTTGGACATATTCTTCCTGTGTTTCATGACATTCAAGTACGCTTTTCATCAGGTTCAACTTCCAGATTATCGGAATGAGCTTCCCATAATGAAAAACAATCACACTGAAGAGGGCTTTCTTTACGTTTTTGGTAGCAAGTCTAAGAAACAAAGATTTTGTGTTTTAGCAAACTAACTTTCTATGTTACCTTTATTAGGCTTTTGATTACTTAGAAAAATTGAGTTTTAAAAAGGTTAAGGTTTCTAAATCCATGTGACTTTCTTATTGCTTTTGAAGTCTTTTGATTATGACACTGGTTAAATGAATAACTGTTATTCCACAGCAACCTGTGATTCTGTTTTGAACCTTTTAACATCTTTGACAAATGTCTCCCAGGTCAAATCCTATTTTAAGTCTTTTTGACCTAAAATTAACTTTGAGATTTTTCATTTAGGCTCCTGGAAAACCTTAAAAGATGTATTTCTCATTTTGTAGCGATGACTAGGCTTATTTGGTGAATTGTATAAAAACATCGTCAAATAAGTGATACTAGATTTTCTTTTAGTTACATTTATGAACATGTTGACATGAATGTTTCAAAAATTAGATACATTCATAAAAATTGAGTATGTTATCACAGTCATAATTCTAACATAACCTTTTGTTCAAATTATACTCATCATCCCTTTTGTAGAGCTGAACATTCTCTGCTATAATTCAACCCAGTCATAAAATGTTACCCAATGGCTACAAAAGGACTCAAGACTCAACCAGTTTCCCACACGGTTTTTTGATTTCTTCAGTTGGTTACCTTCAACAGTAGGTTCATGGTTTAGCACCAGTATTTAGACCAGACTGATTATATTAGTGGGTTTTTTTGTGTGTGTGTTATGATTTTTAAACTTTTTTTTATTACTTGACTAGTCTTTGTAAAGCCAGCTCTCCCAACAAGATAATGTTAGCCCAGCAAGATGATTGACTAGACATAGCCAGGTAGAACAGCTTCTACCAAGGGACAGAGACAGCTGGTATACTCCTAACAGATCTGCAGAGGGAAGGCTGTCCCTACAACTTCCCTCCAAAAGTGGATGTAGGGAAGACACAGAAGCTGGGCTGAAGTGGGGAGAAACCTGGGAATACTCTATGGGGCTACCATGCACCTGGACTCTTTCCTTGACCCCAGTGGCTCTGAGGGCATGGGTGAGTCGAACTTGCAAGGAGCAACCCGTTCTTGCCATAGGCCTCTGGAACCCTACCAGGAGGAGACCTCTCAACCACCATGGTCACTCGAGTTGGCAGGAAGGGCTACTTAGAGAAGTAGTAGGGGCAGCAAGTGAGCTGATGTGGAGCACAGAGGGTTTGGAGCAGGAACATCTGTAGTGGAGCATGGCCAGGGACACCCATCCCCCTTGGATCAACTTACTTCCATAGGAGACTTTAGCCCCAGGGGAACTGTTGGTCCTGAACTCTGTAGGGCGATCTTGCCCATCAGTTGGGGCTGGTCCAACCTAAGCACCCCTTGCTCTGCTGGCCTCCCCAAAGGCCCTAGCCTAGCCACACCTGCTTGCAGGGCAACCTCAGGTGCGTGGGGGCCCACATCATAGTTTTGTGCTGGCGGACTGTGCCTGAGTGGCAGAAAGCTCTAGCTGGGTGGCCCTCACAGCCCACACACTCCCTCCCCACATTTCAGCTTCCCTGAGGCCCACAGCAAGTCCCAACATTGCTTCGCGGGTGCATATCTTTGCAGGCAGGTTTTGCTTTCCTTGCCCTGCCATCTCACCAGTGTGTGTGCACCTTACCCTGCCACTGCTGCACGAGAGTGCAGTAGTCTGACCATCTCTCACTGCTGACCATCATTGCAGATGGAGCCTTGATGAGCACAGAGCCAACTCCGCCCCGACGGTGCCCTGCCCTTGCACTAACACTGCTGTGGGAGTGAAACTAGGTTCAGAGAACAACAGATCTCTCCCTGGCCTGAGCAATTACTCCTGCTTGTGGGGCACAGAGAAAGCTCACAGACCTGTACCTGCCAGCATCCAGCCCCCAAGCCAACACCACAACCAGTGCAGCCATGCACACCCTCACCAGCAGGGGCCCCTACTCCCCCTAGCTGCATTGCCTCCACCACTGTGGTGAACACCCTCAGGGAGGCAGGCACCCTAGTACCCTGCCACAGTTGCCACTACCACTGTTGCTGGTACCTGTGAATGAGAATGGATCCCACTATCACTGCACTACAAATGCTTTGGTTGACACTGTGGGCAGCAAGCCACCCAGGTGCCAAGGCAAGAGACTGAGGGCACGAGCTGTTCCAGTATAATAAAATATATAAAATAAGAATAGTTATACTAGATATAGATCTTAGATATGATTATATATGAATATCATTAATCATTAGTTTGTAGTAATTATTCTTTATTCCAATATTATAATAATCCTCACTCTACAATCATAACCTACGAAAAACCAGGCCATACAGAGATAGGTGCTGAGGAGACATAGTGAGAAGTAGAAGTGATCAGAAGACAAGAGTGTGAGCCTTCTGTTATGCCCAGACAGGGCCACTAGAGGGCACCTTGGTCTAGTGGTAACGCCGGCATCTGGGACAACGCCCGTTGCCAAGTGGACCGTGGTCTAGCGGTAGCGTTAGTGTCAAGGAAAAACACCTGCTACTTAGCAGACAAGGAAAGGAAGTCTCTCTTTCCCTGGTGGAGTTTAGAGAAGACTCTACTCCTCCACCTCTTGTGGAGGGCCTGACATTAGTCAGGCCCACCTGCAGTTATCTGGAGGCCTAACCGTCTCCCTGTGATGCTTTGCTTCAGTGGTCATGCTCCTAGTCTGCCTTCATGTTCCATCCTGTACACCTGGCTCTGCCTTTTAGATAGCAGTAGCAAATTAGTGAAAGTACTAAAAGTCTCTGATAAGCAGAAATAATGGTGTAAGCTGTCTCTCTCTTTCTCCTCTCTCTGCCTAGGCTGCCAGGCAGGGAAGGGCCCCTGTTCAGTGGACACGTGACCCACATGGCCTTACCTATCATTGGAGATGGCTCACACTCCTTATCCTGCCCCTTTGTCTTGTATCCAATAATTATCAGTGCAGCCTGGCATTCGGGGCCACTACCAGTCTCCGCATCTTGGTGGTAGTGGTCCCCCGGGCCCAGTTATCTTTTCTTTTATCTCTTTGTCTTTTGTCTTTATTTCTACGATCTCTCATCTCATGGGGGGAAACCCACTGACTCTGTGGGGCTGGACCCTACAGACACTACCCACTGGAATGTAGTGACCAGTGGTCTCGGAGTCTGGGAGCACCTTGACCACCCCCCCCCCCAATCCCACTGCAGTGGGTTTCTAACTTTGAGGAGCCAGAAAATGAAGTCGGAGCCCAACACAAGTCCCCCAGATTAGAACACATAGTACAGGAATTGGGAGCTGAGCCTCAGCTCTGTAAAATCTTCCAGAAATGAAGCCAGTCAGCTGAATCTGCCTTATACTATGAGCAAACCCTCAAGGACATCAAATAGAATAAAAGATTAAAAAAAATTCAAAGGTCAGCAGCCTCAAGGATTGAAAGAACATAAGCCCACAAGGATAAGAAAGAACCAGCATAAGAACCCTGACAATTCAAAAAGCCAGAGTGCTTTCTTTCCTCCAAATTACCTCATCACCTCTCAAGCAAGGGTTCAGAACCAGATTAGATGGTTGATATGACACAAATAGAATTCAGAACATGGATAGGAATGAAGATTACTGAGCTACAGGAATATGTTGAAACAGTCCAAGGGAGCTAAAAGTGATGATAAAACAATGCAGAAGCTGACAGACAAAACAGCCAGTATAAAAAAGAATGTAGCCAACCTGATAGTGCTAAAAAACACACCACAAGAATTTCATAATGCAATGACAACTATTAATAGCAGAACAGACCAAACAGTGGGAAAAAAAATCTCAGAACTCAAAGACTGGTTTTCTGAAACAAGAGAGTCAGACATGAGTAGAAAAAAAAAATGAAGAGGAGGGAACAAAACCTCCGAGAAATACGGGATTATGTAGAGATCAAATCTACAACACATTGGTGTCCCTGAAAGAGAAGGGGAGAATGAAACCAACTTGGAAAAAATATATCAGGATATCATCCACAGAACTTCCCCAACCTAGCTAGAGAGGCCAACATTCAAATTCAGAGAACCCCCAGAAAGATACTTCACAAAAGGATCATCCCCAAGACAAATATTCATGAGATTCTCCAAGGTCAAAATAAAAGAAAATGTTAAAGGCTGTTAGACAGAAAGGTCAGGTCAACTACAAAGGGAAGCCTACCAGATTAACAGTGGACCTCTCAGCAGAAACCCTATAAACCAGAAGAGATTGGGGGCCAGTATTAAACATTCTTGAAGGAAAGAAATTCCAACCCAGAATTTCATATCCAGAAACTAAGCTTCATAAGTGTAGGAAAAATAAGATCCTTTCAGACAAGTAAATGCTGAGGGAATTTGTTACCACCAGACCTGCCTTACAAGAACTCCTAAAGGAAGTACTAAATATGGAAAGGAAAGGCTGTTACCAGCCACAACGAAACACACTGAAGTACACAGACCAGTGACACTGTAAAGGAACCACAAACAAATCTGCAAAATAACCAGCTAATATCATGATGACAGGAGCAAATCCACATGTATCAATAGTAACCTTGAATGTAAATGTGTTAGATGCCCCAATTAAAAGGCACAGTGTGGCAAGCTAGATAAAGAACCAAGATGTACTTGTATGCTGTCTTCAAGAGACCCATCTCACATGCAATTACACACATAGGCTCAAAATAGAGAGATGAAGAAAAATCTATCAAGCAAATGGAAAACAGAAAAAAAGCAGGGATTGCAGTTATACTTTCAGACAAACAGACTTTAAACCAACAAAAATTTTAAAAAGACAAAGAAGGGCATTAATGGTAAAGGGTTCAATTCAACAAGAAGACCTGACTATCCTAAATATAGGAGGAGGACCCAGATTCATAAAACAAATTCTTAACTTTAAAGATATTTACACTCCCATACAATAATACTTTTGGAGAATTTAACACCTCATTGACAATATTAGACCATCGAGACAGAAAATTAACTAAGATGTTCAGGACCTGAACTCAGCACTGGATCAAATGAACCTGCTGACATCAACAGAACTCTCCACACAACAACAATAGAATATACATTTTTCTCATCACCACATGGCAAATACTCTAAAATCAATCACATAATCAGAAGTAAAACACTCCTCAGCAAATGCAAAATAACTGAAATAATAACAAACAATCTCTTGGACCACAGTGCAATCAAATTAGAAATTAAGACTAAGAAATTCACTCAAAACCATAGAATCATGGAAATTTAATAACCTGCTCCTGAATGACTTTTGGGTAAATAATGGAATTAAGGCAGAAACCAATAAATTCTTTGAAAATAATGAGAACAAAGACATAACATACCAGACTCTCTGGAACACAGCTAAGGCAGTGTTGACAGGGAAATGTATAGCACTAAATGCCCACATCAAAAAGTTAGAAAGCTCTCAAGTTAACAACCTAATATCACAATTAAAGAACTTGAGAACCAAGTGAAAACTAACCTCAAAGCTAGCAGAAGACAAGGAATAACCAAAAATTAGAGCCAGACTGAAGGAGATTGAGACACAAAAAACCATTCAAAAGATCACCAAATCCAGGAGCTGATTTTTTTTGAAAAAAATACTAAAATAGATAGACCACTAGCTAGAATAATAAATAAGAAAAGAGAGAAGATCCAGATAAACACAATCAGAAATGACAAGGAGGATATTACCACTAACTGTACAGAAATACAAATAACCATCGGAGAATGTTATGAACAATCTTATGCAAATAAACTAGAAAATCTAGAAGAAATGGTTGAATTCCTGGATGCATACACCCTCCCAAGACTGAGCCAGTAAGAAATTGAATCCCTGAACAGACCAATAACAAGCTCTGAAATTGAGTCAGTAATAAATAGCCCACCAACCAAGAAAAAGCCCAGGACCAGATGGAATCACAGCTAAATTCTGCCAGATGCACAAAGAAGAGCTGGTATCATTCCTGCTGAAACTATTTCAAAAAATTGAGGAAGAGTAACTCCTCTCTAACTCATTGTATGAGGCCAGCATTATCCTGATACCAAAACCTGGCAGAGACATAACCAAAAAGAAAAATAATAATAAAAATAAATTTAAAAAAAAACTTCATGCCTGTATCCTTGATGAATATAGATGAAAAAATCTTCTACTAAGTAATGGCAAACAGAATACAGTAGCACATCAAAAAGCTTATTCACCACGATCAAGTAGGCTTTATCCCTGGAAAATCAATAAATATGATTCACCACATAAAGAGAACTGAAACCAAAAACTACATGACCATCTCAATAGATTCAGAAAAGACTTTCAGTAAGATTCAACTCCCTTTCATGTTAAAAACCTCAATAAACTAGGCATTGAAGGAACATACCTCAAAATAATAAGGACCATCTCCAAAATCCCACAGCCAACATCTTACTGAAGGGGCAAAAGCTGTAAGCATTCCCCTTGAAATGCGGAACAAGACAAGGATGCCCTTTCTTACCATTCTTATTCAACATAGTACTGGAAATACCAGTGGGAACAATCACAAAAGAGAAAGAAATAAAAGGCATCCAAATACGAAGAGAGGAAGTCAAACTATCCCTGTTTGTAGACAATGTAATCCTATATCCAGACAATCTTATAGTGTTGGCCCAAAAGCTTCTTAATCTGATAAACAACCTCAGCAAAGTCTCAGGATACAAAAATCAATGTGCAAAAATTACTAGCATTCCTGTGCAGCAACAACAGTCAAGCTGAAAACCAAATCAGGAATGTGATCCCATTCACAACTGCCATAAAATAAAATAAAATAAAAACCTAGAAATGCAACTAACCAGATATGTGAAAGATCTCTACAATGAAAACTACAAAACACTGCTGAAAGGAATCAGAAATAACACAAACAAATGGAAAAACATTCCATACTCATGGATAGACTCAATATTGTTAAAACAGTCATACTGCCCAAAGCAATTTATAGATTCAATGCTACTTCTATTAAACTACCAATGACATTTTTCACAGAACTAGAAAAAAACTATTTTAAAATTCATATAGAACCCAGAAAGATCTCAAATAGCCAACACAATCCTAAGAAAAAGAACAAAGCTGGAGGCATTACACTATCCAACTTCAAACTATACTATAGTTGGGCAAAAGTATACTATAGGGCTACAGTAAACAAAACAGCATGGTACTGGTACAAACACATACGCACAGAACAATGAAACAGAATAGAGAGCCCAGAAATAAGGCTGCATATCTACAACTATCTGATGTTCAACAAGCTGACAAAAACAAGCAATGGGGAAAGAACTCCCTATTTAATAAATGGTGCTTGGATCACTGGCTAGCCATATGCAGAAGATTGAAACTAGAATCTTTCCTTATACCATATGCAAAAATCAACTCAAGATGGATTAAAGACAATTTTAAAATCTAAAATTATAAAAATCCTGGAAGACAACATAGGCAATACCATTCTGGACATAGGGATGGGCAAAGATTTCATGATGAAGATGCCAAAAGTAACTCCAACAAAAACAAAATTGACCAATGGGACCAAATTAAACTAAAGAGCTTCTGCACAGCAAAAGAAACTATCAATAGAGTGAACAGACAACCTACAAAATGGGAAAACATTTTTTGCAAACTATGCATCTGACAAAGGTCTAACATCCAGCTTCTAGAAATAACTTAAATATATAAAAGAAAAACAAACAACCCCACTAAAAAGTGGGCAAAGGACATGAATAGACACTTTTCAAAGAAGACATATATGTGGCCAATAAGCATATGAAAAAAAGCTCATCAGTGATCATTAGAGAAATGCAAATCAAAACCACAACAAGATACCATCTTACACCAGTTAGAATGGCTATTACTAAAAAGTCAAAACATAACAGATGCTGGCAAGGTTGTAGAGAAAAAGGAACGTTTATACACTGTTGGTGGGAGTGTAAATTAGTTCAACCATTGTGGAAAACAAGACAGTATGGTGCTTCCTCAAAGACCTAAAGGCAGAACTACCATTCAGCTCAGCAATCTCATTACTGGGTGTATGCCCAAAGGAATATAATCATTCTCTCATAAAAACATATATGTACATGTATGTTCACTGCAGCACTATTCACAATAGCACAGACATGCAATCTACCTAAATGCCAATCAATGGTATACTGGATAAAATGTAGCACACATATACCATAGAATACTATGCAGCCATAAAACAGAATGAGGTTGTGTCCTTTGCAGGAACATGGATGGAGATGGAGGCCATTATCCTTCATGAACTAATGCAGGAACAGAAAACCAAATACAACATGATCTCACTTATAAGTGGAAGCTAAATGATGAGAACACATGGACATTTAGAGGAGAACAACACACACCAGGGCCTATTGGAGGGTAGAGGATGGAGGAGGGAGAGGATCAGGAAAAGTAACTGATGGATATTAGGCATAATACCTCAGTGATGAAATAATCTGTACAACAAATTCCCATGACACAAGTTTACCTATATACAAACCTGCACATGTACCCCTGAACTTAAAAGTTAAATTTAAAAATATTTTTAGAAGATAATGTTAGCCCAACACTTCAAGGTGATTGCTGTTGTCCATGGTATTGATAAGAGGAAACTTAATACTTTCCAGAGAAACCTGCCCTGAGAAAATTTTTCCTTCTGGACTTTTTGTTATTCAAATGTGGCCCAAGTCCCTGACATAGACCCTCATGCCTTCTTTCCAACATGGGACAGAGACAACCAGGACAGGCTTATCCCAGCACTGAGAAACAATTAAGCCAAATTCAAGATGATTGATCAGTGATGCTTTCAGAGAAAGATCTTGATCAAAAGAAGAAAATGGGAAATTGATCACACCAGTTGGGTCAATTTCGTCATACCCAACTAAATCATATTCAAGGGATCGAAGGGGAAAATCACTCAGAACATATAACATTGCTCCAAGAATGTAATTTTCTGAAATCTTGGCTTATGAAACTGCCAGTTGTAGCCTGAAGCCAGTTTTATCTAATAGCTACTGAAACATCTTGCTGAAATGCTAGACTAGGTTTATCCACCACCATCACTCACCAATCAGTACTTGCCAGCTCCCTAAAAACTGTTACTAGTGCCAATGAACTTTCTTTCAAAATAATATAAAACATTTCTCCTTTTTGTGGAAACTCCAACCTTTTTTTGCCTTCACACAAAAAAGACTGAAGATCAACCAGTCTGTATGTGTGTCCCAAATTGTAATTCTTACTTCCCTAATAAAACATTTTGAATTTAGAGATTTGTCTCTATATTTTATTTGACTTCAACATATTCATATTATGGGATACTACTCAGGAATAAAAAAGAATTATTGATATATGAAACTACTTAGATGAAATACAAAAAATTATGCTGGGTGAAAAAAGCCAATCATGAAATATACTGTATGATTCTATCTTTGTAGCAATCTTGAAATGACAAAATTATAGAAATCGTGCATTATTAGTAGTTGCCAAGGGTCAAGGATGAAGGAGGCATGGGAGGAATGTGGATATGTTTGTAAAATAGCAATATGAGAAATTATTGTGTTGAGAGAACTGTTCTGTATCTTGAATGTGGTTGTAGAGATACAAACCTACACGCATGGTAAAATTCCATAGAATTAAGTACATACACAAATGAATACAAGTAAAACTATCTGAATAAGATCAGTGGGCTGTATCGATTTTAATATTCTGGTTGTAACATTGACTGTAATTTTGCAAGATATTACCATCAGGGAAACTGAGCAAAAGTTACCTGGGAGCTCTCTGTATTATTTCCTACAACTGCATGTGAATCTTCAATTATCTAAAAATTTTTTAAAAGGTAAATTTTAGAAAGCACTTGCAAAAAAAATAAAAACAGCCCAACTCTGATGGCTGTCCATTGCCTACAGAATTAAAGTTCAAACTCTTTAGCTTCATACTCCCTGTTCCCTGCAAACCGACTTTAAATTCCCTTTCGAATCTTACCTTCCAAAAGCCTTGTGCACAAACTGGCTATTCTTGGGAGGTCCTTGTGGCAGCTTGACCACTCAGCTTATGCATTCCTACTGCCCTGCTCCCTTCCCCACCCCCATCTTCATCTCCTCATCCGCTTACCCCAATCCTACTCTCCTTCAAGCCTCGCCTCTAAATGGCACCTTCAGCTGGAAAGAGCTTCTCCCTCCTCGGAGCTCCCACCTTGTATTGCAGTTATGTGTGTATTGTTTCATGTTCTCTACAAAGCAATGAGCTTTTCTTGGACAAGATTGAAATTCATGTATCTCTGATCCCTTCATGCTAGTAAGTGCCAGCATGTGTCACTCAGAGGCAGCCAAGATAGTGGGGAACATACATTCCACCCAGAGGGGTGGAGATCTCTGAAGGAAAGCCAGCTTTGGATCTGGCCTGACTTCCTCTCCAGGCCCGGTTCCACCACTTCTTTACAGTTTGGCCTTTGACTCTATCCTAAGTTTCCACAATTGATAATAGCAGTGTGTGAAAAAAACACCTTCCTCAATACCTAGCACATAGTAGACACTCAGAAAGTGCAGCTGGAGTTTGGGGACTTGGTTTCCAGTTTGTGTTTGGTCACATACTAATTATATAGGCTTAAGCAAACAACTTGTTTTCCTTTTACATTCAGTTTCTCTGCCTGTAGAATGGGCACAAAATATTTATGTCTGAAGTAAGATTGAGTTATCTGTGTAAAAGTACTTTAGAAATGTTAGAGGACAATATTCAAGGAGAGTACTGATTGTGGAGTATGAATGAGCTAACAGTCACTTGAGTGTTGACCACAAGCCAGGCACTGCTCTAACAATTTTACATGTGTTAACTATTTAAATCTTACTATGATTGTGTGAGGTGGAGACCACTGCTATCCCTATTTTATAAATGATGAGACGGCATACAAAGGTTAACTAAGTGGCAGAAACCAGGAGGGGCTAGCTAGCTCCAGGTGTAGAGCATTTTACACCATGCTGCCTTTCTATTAGGTGTTGTTGAAAGGGCGTTGTTGGACCTTCATAATTATAATTTTGGAAATCTGTTTCTTTTCATTTCCTACATGGGTCTCCTTACAAACACCTTTGCTTAAGCTCTATAGAAAACTAACGGCAGTTATATTTCTCACCCTTCACAACCAGTTAAGTATCTTATTTACAATTTTTGACTTCCTGGATCTGGGTTACTTAAGAATCCCTTCCCTAATCCCGTTCAAGTGTCTTCTACTCCCTCCAAGTCTGTTCCCAACCTGTCTGCTTTCGCCTAGCACCCAGCTGCTCCAAATAGCTCCTCATTGGTAGAGATATTATCTCCTACTTCTTAGAGAAAGGAAGCCACCAGACAAAACTCACCAGCTCCTGGGCCACGCACATTCTTGGGCATTTTCTCTTTCCTTAGTCCATGGCTAATAGCTTCATCTGAGCCATGGATTGTTTTTCAATATGTAGTCCTAGTATCACCTGTATTGGAATCACCAGGGATGCTTGCTAAACCACCCGGCTCCAGTCTACAGAATCAGAATCTGGAGGTGGGGCCTGAAGCTGGGTGGGAGGGGTGTCTGGATTTTAATAAGCCCCCTCAGGTGACTCTGATACAGAGGCAAGTTTGAGGCAGCTCCTTTAGAACCTTGCTTAATCAATCATCTCTTTTCTAACCTACCACTCTCTCTGTCAATTAGATTCTTTCTCCTAGCCTGTAAATATACTCAGGTCTCGACTATTCTAATAAGAAAAAATGTTACATCATGGGGTTGTGGTGATGAACAGTGTTAACATACATAAAGCCAACAGCACTAGTACATACAGTACATATGTTGGCTATCTTTTTTTCTTAAATTTTTTTTTAGTTAACTAAAGCCCATAGTTTATTCAGATTTCCTCAGTTTTTACCTAATGTTTTTTCTGTTTTGCAATCTCATCCTATGACATGTAATTGTCATGTCTCCTTAGGCTCCTCTTGGCTATGACAGTTTCTCAGACTTTCCTTGTTTTTGTTTGTCTTGACAGTTTTGAGGAGTTGTAGTCAGGTACTTTCTAAGAAACCCCTCTATTGAATTTTGTCTGATTTTTTTAAAAAATCGTAATGAGACCAGGATTATGGGTCTTTGGGAGGAAGATCTCAGAGGTAAAGTACAGTTTTCATTACATCACATCCAGGGTACATGTACATACTATTGACATGATTTATAACTGTTGATGTTGATCTTGATCACTTGGCTGACGTGTTTGTCACGTTTCTGCACTGTAAAGTTATGCTTTTCCTGCTTTGCATACTCTTTGGAAGGAAGTCAGTACGTGCAGGCCACTTAAGGAGGGGAGATTTATGCTTACCTCTTTGAGGGCGAAGTAGCTACATAATTTTTAAAAATTATTTGGAATTCTTCTGTGTGGAAGATTTCTCTCTTTAACCCATTTATTAATCATTTATTTATATCAGTATAGATTTAAGGATACTTATTTTGTACTTTGGGTTATAACCCAATGCTACTTTATTAGATTGTAATGATTTGTTCAAATTGTTCCAGCTTTAGCCATTGGGAGTTCTTTCAGCTGGTTCTTACGCTCCTTTGACATTCTCATTAATGGACTGCAGTTTTTTGTGTGTGTTTCAGCAATTCTTGGCATTATAAGATGCTCCAGACTCATCTTGTATATTTTCTACCCCAGTGCTAGAATTAACCGTTTCTCAAGTGGAATGGTATTTAAAAAAAAAAAAAAACTCTATTATGCTGGTTTGTACTGCGAAGTCATTGTTCTCAGACTCCCTCAACTGAGAGGGCAAAGAAATATATGCATGTACATTTGTCCTTGTCTATACGAATATCTATAAATATTTCTATCTATATCTATTTGCATCTATATTAAGTTAAATATGAGTTCTTACTGATGTCTCTGACTATACCCACTACTATATGCATCATTCTAGCCATCCTCTTGCAGATCTAAAAATTTCCATTCCAACAGTGAGACATCTTGCTCCCATCTTCTGCCATGTTTCCTTAGTCATCCAATCCCAGTATATGTGTATAGCAGGCTCAGAATTGTTAACTTCATTTCCCTGGGAAACGTCTTTATCAACTAGTACAATGTTTATGTATAAGTTCCTTGACTGTTGTCTTACATACTCCATTTATTTCCAGAATGACTTAGGTTGGTGTTTTCCAACCCCTTCAGTGGAGTTATAACAGAGTCTCTGGTTACAGTCTGCATTCTTTCCTAGAGGAATGTAGTGATTGTCACAATCTTAAGTAACACATCCATTGCCACCCATGATGTACATTAGATTTCAGAATATAGTGAGTCTTGAAATCTAGTCAGTCCTCCAACATTGTTCTTCTTCAGTACGGTAAGTTATTCTGGTTTCTTTGCCCTTCCACGTGACTTTTAAAATCAGTTTGTTACTATCCACTAAATAGCTTACTCAGATTTTGATAGGGACCATGCTGTACCTGTAAATCAAGTTGGGAAAAATTGACAACAATATTAAGTCTTCTAATCCATGAACATGGAATATCTCTCCACTTATTTAGATCTTCTTTGACTTCTGTCATCAGAGTTTTGTAGTTCTCTGCATACAGAACCTGTACATATTTTGTTAGATTTATGCCTAAGAATTTCAAGTACATCCAAGTATTTTGATGCTAATTTAAATGGCACTGTGTTATATATTTCAAATTCCAATGGTTCATTCTTGGTATAAAGAAAAGTAATAGGGATTTGCATATTAATCTTGTATTCTGCAGTCTTACTATTGTCACTTATTAGTTTTAGAAAAGTTTTTGTGGGTTTTTTAAATTGATTCTTTGGGACTCTCTATACAGACATTCATATCATGTATATCACATATAAACAAAAGCAATTTAATTTCTTCCTTTCCAGTGTGTACACTCCTTGTTTCTTTTTCTTTGCACTAACTGGGACTTCTAGTACAATATTAATCAGGAGCAGTGAGCAGGGACATTGTGCTTTGTACTCAATTTTAGGGGGAAAACATTCAGATTTTTTTTTTTTTTTTTTTTTTTTTTTTTGTGAGACAGAGTCTCACTCTGTCACCAGGCTGGAGTGTAGTGGTGCAATCTCGGCTCACTGCAACATCTGCTTCCCAGGTTCAACTGATTCTCCTCCCTCAGCCTCCTGAGTAGCTGGGACTACAGGCACCTACCACCACGACTGGCTAATTTTTGTATTTTTAGTAGAGATGCGGTTTCACTATGTTGGCCAGGATGGTCTTGATTTCTTGACCTCGTGATCCACCCACCTTGGCCTCCTAAAGTGCTGGGATTACAGGCGTGAGCCACCGCACCTGGTCAACATTCAGATTCTTATCCATAAGTACTGAGCCACCGCACCTGGTCAACATTCAGATTCTTATCCATAAGTACATCAGGTGTGAGTTTTTGTAGATGTTCTTTATCAAGTTGAAGTTGTTTTTTCTTTCTAGTTTGCTGACAGTTTTTATCATTAGTTACCATGAATTATGGATTTTGTCAAATGCTTTTGCTGAATCAGTGGTGATATGGTTAAGCTTTGTGTCCCCACCTAGATCTCATCTTGAATTATAATCCCCATAATCCCCACATGTCAAGGGAGAGACCAGGTGGAGGCAATTTTATCATGGGGGGGTGGCTTCTCCCATCATGTTCTTGTAATAGTGAGTGAGTTCTCACGAGATCCTATGGTTTTATAAAGGGCTCTTCCCCCTTCTCTCAACACGTCTCCTTCTTGCTGCCTTGTAAGGAGGGTGCCTTGCTTCCCCTTTCCCTTCCACCATGATTGTAAGTTTCTTGAGGCCTCCCCAGCCATGCAGAACTGTTAGTCAATTAAGCCTCCTTCCTTTACAAATTACTTAGTCTTGAGAAGTTCTTTACAGCAGTGTGAAAATGGACTAATACAAGTGTTTAGAAGAATATTTTTCTTCTTTAACCTGTTGATGTGATATATTGATTTAAAAAAATTTAACCCAGCCTTACATAACTGTGATAAATGCTATTTGTGACATATAAATCTTTTTACACATTGTTGCATTCAAATTGCTATTATTTTGTTGAAGATTTATAATCACAAGTGGTCTGCAGTTTTCCTTTCTTGTAATGTCTTTATCTGGTTTTGTTATTAAAGTAATGCTTTCCTGATAAAATGAATTAGGATGTTTTCTCTGTGCTTCTATTTTCTGGAAGAAATAATAGAAAATTGGTATTCTTTCAGTATTTAGTAGAATTCATCAGTGAAACCATCTGGAGTTGTTGGTTTCTTTAATAGAAGATTATTCATTATTGATTTAATTTCTTTAATAGAGACACATTCATATTATCCTTGTATGAGTTTTTTGTAGTTTGTGTCTTTAAAGGAATTTATCTATGAAATATAAAACTTGTGGGCATGCAGTTGTTTACTGTAAGGCTTTGTTAACCTTTTAATGTTCATTGGAGCAGTAGTTATAATCCCTATTTCATTTCTGATACTGTCAACTTGTGTTTTCTCTCTTTTTTTCTTGGTTAGCCAGGCTAGATGCTTATCAGTTATATTGATCTTTTCAAAGAGCAAGTGCCTGGTTTTGTTAATTTTCTTTATTGTTTTACATTTTTAAATTTTATTGATTTTTATTGTAATTTTTATTATTTAATTCTGTTTGCTTAAGGCTTAAATTTCTTTTATTCCCAAGTTTCTTAAGGTAGAAATTTAGATGACTGATTTTTAGAGTTTTTCTTTTTTCCAAGATGACAATTCAATGCTATAAATTTCCCTGTAATCACTGCTTTCATTGCACCCAACATATTTTGATAACTTTTATTTTTATTTTTTAATATATTTTTAATTTTTCTTAAGACTTATTCTTTCATCCATGTGTTATTTAGAAAAGCATTGCTACATCTCCAAATATTTGGGAATATTCTATCTTTTTGTTATTGATTTCCAGCTCAATTACATTGATGTTTGAAAATATAATTTGTATGATTTCTTATCTTTTGAATTTGTCCAGGTATGTTTTGTGACCCAGAATGTGATCCTGGTAAACATTCCATTTGAGAAGAATGTGTATTCTGCTGTTGGGTGAGATACTTTTTATATATTAATTAAATTGCTAATTGGTTAATGAAGTTGTTCACTTCAGCTGTATTCTTACTGATTTTCTACCTCCTGGAGATATCAATTACTGGGAGAGTTATTTTTATTTAAGTCTTCAACCATAATAACAGATTTGTCTACTTCTCTTTTCAGTTCTATTAGTATTTGCCTCATGTCTTTTGGTGCTTTGCTATCAGGTGCATGCACGTTAATGATTATTATGTATCTTGAAGAATTAGCCCTTTTATCATTATGAAATGTCCCTGATAATTTATCCCTGATGATTTTCCTTGTTCTGAAATCTGATTTATTTGAAATTAACAAATCTACTCCAGCTTTCTCTTGCTTAGTTTTATTATGGTATACATTTCTGTATCACTTTACTTTTAACCTATTTGTGCTTTTATATTTTAAATGGGTTTTTTTTTGTAAACAATATATAGTTAGGTCTCCTTTATCTATTCTGACAGTCTCTGTCTTTTAATTTATATATTCAAACCATTCACATTTTAATATGATTATGGATATAGTTGGTTTAATAAGTACCATGTTTGTAACTGTTTTCTATTGTACTTTTTATTTTTTATTTTTTCCCTCTTTTTCTGCCTTCTCTATTTGTAGAACATTTTATATCATTTCATATTTCTTCTATCTTAGTACAACAGTGACAATTTTAAAAAATTTTAATAGTTGCTCTAGAATTTGCAATGTATATTTATAACTTTATGTTCACCTTTAAATAAGACTATGCCACTTTACATTCAACTCAAGTACCTTATAACATAGTATTTCCAGTTCATTCCTGCCATCCTTTATAGTATTGGTGTTATTCATTTCATCCGTCCATATGCTATAACTGCTTGATACATTGTTAATATTATTATATTGAACAGTTATCTATTAGATCAATGAAGAGTAAGAAAATAAAATATTTTATTTTACCTTCATTCTATCTCTAGCATTCTTCCTTTCTTCATTTCTTTCTTTTTCCTTTCTTTCTTTTATTTATTTTTTTAATTTTTATTTTACGTTTGGGGTACATGTGAAGGTTTGTTACACAGGTAAACTTGTGTCATGGGGGTTTGTTGTACAGATTATTTCATCACCCAGGTATTAAGCCCAGTACCCAACAGTTATCTTTTCTGTTCCTCTCCCTCCTCCCACCATCCACCATCAAGTAGAGCCCAGTGTGTGTTGTTTCCTTCTTTCTCTTCATAAGTTCTTATAATTTAGCTCCCACTTATAATTGAGAACATACAATACTTGGTTTTCTGTTCCTGCATTAGTTTGCTAAGGATAATAGCCTCCAGCTCCATTCATGTTCCCACAAAAGACATGATCTCATTCTTTTTTATGGCTGCATAGTATTACATGGTGTAGAGGTATCACATTTGCTTTATCCAACCTGTCATCGATGGGCATTTAGGTTGATTCCATGTCTTTGTTATTGTGAATAGCACTGCAGTGAACATTCATGTGCATGTGTCTTTATGATAAAATGATTTCTATTCCTCTGGGTATATACCAGTAATGGGATTATTGGGCTAAATGGTAATTCTGCTTTTTGCTCTTTGAAGAATTGCCATACTGCTTTTCATAATGGTTGAACTAACTTACATTTCCACCAACAGTGTATAAGTCTTCCCTTTTCTCTGCCACCTCAGCAGCATCAGTTTAAAAAATTTTTTTTTTAATAACCATTCTGACTGGTGTGAGATGGTATTTCATGGTGGTTTTGATTTGCGTTTCTAATGATAAGTTACATTGAGCTTTTTTTCTTGTGCTTGTTGGATGCGTGTATGTCTTCTTTTGAGAAGTATCTATTCATGTTCTTTGCCCACTTTTTAAAGAGGTGGTTTTTCTCCTGTAAATTTAAGTTCCTTCTAGATGCTGGATATTAGACCTTTGTCAGATGCATAGTTTACAAATGTTTTCTCCTATTCTGTAGGTTGTCTCTAGTCTGGTTGGTAGTTTCTTTTGCTGTGCAGAAGCACTTAAATTTAATTAGATCCCACTGGTCAATTTTTGCTTTTGTTGCAATTGCTTTTGGTATCTTTGTTATAAAATATTTGCCCTTTTTTATGTCCAAGATGGTAGTGCCTAGGTTGTCTTCTAGGATTTTTATAGCTTTGTGTTTTTTTCATTTATTTTTAATATTTTAAAAGTTTATTCCTGTTCAGGGGTACATGTGTAGGTTTGTTATACAAGTAAATCACATATTTCAAGGGTTTGGTGTATGTTTTGTTTTGTTTTTTTCACACAGGTAATAAGCATAATATCTGATAGTCTTTCAATCTTCACCCTCCTTCCACCCTCCACCCTCAAGTAGGCCCCAGTGTCTGTAGTTCCCTTCTTTGTAACCATATGTACTAAATGTTTAGTTCCCATTCATAAGTGAGAACATGTGGTATTTTGTTTTCTGTTCCTGTGTTAGTTCACGTAGGATAACGACCCCCAGCTCCATTTATGTTGCCACAAAGGACATGATGTCATTCTTTTTGTGACTGCATAGTATTCCATAGTGTATACATACCACATTTTCTTTATCCAGTCTACTGTTAATGAGCGTTTAGGTTGATTCTATGTCTTTGCTACTATGAATAGTGCTACAATGAACATATGCATGCATGCATCTTTATGGTAGAATGATTTATATTCCTTTGGGTGTATACACAATAATGGGATTGCTGGGTCAAATGGTAATTCTGCTTTGAATTATTTGAGAAATTGCAAAACTGCTTTCCATAGTGGCTGAACTAATTTGCATTTTCACTAGCAGTTTGTAAGCACTCCCCTTTCTCTGCAACCTTACCAGCATCTGTTGTTTTGACTTTTTAATAATAGCCATTCTGACTGATATGAGAGGATATCTCATTGTGGTTTTGATTTGCATGTCTCTAACAATTAGTGATGCTGAACATTTTTTCAAATGATTTTTGGCCATGTGTACATCTCTTTTGAGAGGTGTCTGTTCATGCCCTTTGTCCTTTTTTTACTGAATTTATTTTTTGCTTGTAAATTTTTTTAAGTTCCTTATAGATTGTGGATATTAGACCTTTGTTGAATGCATAGTTTGCAAGTATTTTCTCCCATTCAGTAAGTTGTCTGTTTACTCTGTTGTGTTTCTTTTGCTGTACAGAAGTTCTTTAGTCTAATTAGGTCTCATTTGTCAATTTTTTTTTTCATTGCAATTGCTTTGGGCATCTTCATCATGAAATCTTTGCCAGGGCATACGTCCAAACTGGTATTTCCTAAGGATTTTATTAGTTTTTACAGTTTTTGGTTTTACTTTTTTACAGTTTTAGGTTTTACATTGAAGTATTTAATCCATCTTGAGTTGATTTTTGTATGTGGTATAAGGAAGGGGTATAGTTTCAATCTTCTGCATGTAGCTAGCTAGTTATCCCAGGACCAATGGGGAGTCCTTTCTCCATTGCTTGTTTTTATGAGGTTTGTCAAAGTTCAGTTGGTTGTAGGTGTGTGGCTTTATTTCTGGGCTCTCTATTCTGTTCTAGTTGTCTATGTGTCTGTTTTTGTACCAGTACCATGCTGTTTTGGTTACTGTAGCCCTGTAGTATAGTTTGAAGTCAGGTAATGTAATGCCTCCAGATTTGTTCTTTTTGCTTAGTCTTTCTTTGGCTATGTGGGCTCTTTTTTGGTTTCATATGAATTTTAGGATTGTTTTTTCTAGTTCTGTGATGAATTATGGTGGTATTTTGATGGGAATTGCATTGAATTTGTAGAATGGCAGTATGGTCATTTTCACAATATTGATTCTACCCATCCATGAGCATGAGATGTGTTTCCAATAGTTTGTGTTGCCTGTGATTTCTTTCAGCAGTGTTATGTAGTTTTCCTTGTAGAGGTCTTTCAACTCCTTACTTAAGTATATTCCTAAGTATTTTATTAATTTTTTAATTTTTTGCAGCTATTGTAAAAATGGTTCAGTTCTTGATTTTATTCTCAGCTTGGTCACAGTTGGTGCATAGCAGGGCTACTGATTTGTGTACATTAATTTTGTAACCTGAAACTTTGCTGAATTAATTTACCAGTTCTAAGAGCTTTTTGGATGAGTCTTTAGGGTTTTCTAGATATACGCTCATGTCATTTAGCAAACAGCAATAGTTTGACTTCCTCTTTACCAATTTGGATACCCTTTGTTTCTTTCTCTTGTCTGATTGCTCTGGCTGGGACTTCCAGTACTATGTTGAATAGAAGTGGTAAGAGTGGGCATCCTTGTCTTGTTCTGTTTCTCAGAGGGAATGCTTGCAACTTTTTCCCATTCAGTATAATGTTGGCCGTGGGTTTGTCATAGATGGCTTTTGTTACCTTAACATATGTCCCTTCTATGCTGACTTTGCTGAGAGTTTTAATCATAAAGGGATGTTGGATTTTGTCAAATGTTTTTTCTGCATTTATTAAGATAATCATGTGATTTTTTGTTTTTAATTCTATTTATGTGGTGTATCACAGTTATTGACTTGCATATGTTAAACTGCCACTGGTGTGAAACCCACTCGATCATGGTGGATTATCTTTTTTATATGCTGTTGTATTTGGTTAGCTAGTGTTTTGTTGATGATTTTTTGCATCTATGTTCATCAGGGATATTGGTCTATAGTTTTCCTTTTTTTTTTTTTTTTTTGGTTATGTCCTTTTCTGGTTTTGTTATTAGGGTGATTCTGGCTTCATAGAACGATTTATGGAGGATTTCCTCTTTCTCTATCTTTCGGAATAGTGTCAACAGGATTGGTACAAATTTTTCTGTGAACGTCTGATAGAATTCAGCTGTATATCTGTCTGGCCCTGGACTATTTTTCCTTGGTTACTTTTTAATTACCATTTCAATCTTGCTGCTTGTTGTTGGTCTTTTCAGAGTTTCTATTTCTTCCTGGTTTAATCTAGAAAGGTTGTATATTTCCAAGAATTTATTCATCTTCTCCAGGTTTTCTAGTTTATTCAAGTAGAGGTGTTCATAGCAGCCTTGAATGATCTTTTGAGTTTCTGTGTTATTGGTTGTGATATCTCCTGTTTTATTTCTAATTGAGCTTATTTGTGTCTTCTCTCTTCTTTTCCTGGTTAATCTCAAAAACGGTTTATCAATTTTATTTATCCTTTTAGAAAACCAGCTTTTTCTTTCATTTATCTTTTTGTATTTTTTGTTTCAATTTCATTTAGTTATGTTCTGAACTTGTTTATTTCTTTTCTACTGGGTTTGTGTTTGGTTTGTGACCTTAGATTGTCTATTTGTGCTCTTTCAGACTTTGATGTAAGCATTTAATGCTATGAACTTTCCTCTTAGCACCACCTTTGCTGTATCTCAGAGGTTTTGATAGGTTATGTCACTATTATTGTTCAATTAAAAGAATTTTTAAATTTTCCATCTTGATTGTTGACTATTATTGACGCAATGATCATTCAGGAGCAAGTGTTTAATTTCCATGTATTTGCATGGTTTTGAGGATTCCTTTTGGAGTTGATTTCCAATTTTATTCCACTGTGGTCTGAGAGAGTACTTGATATAATTTCAATTTTCTTAAATTTATTGAGACTTGTTTTGTGGCCTATCATATAGGAGTGTGTTTCTCAGGCCAATGGAGTTATATTTCCAGGGGGATTATGGCTGCCTTTTCTGTGTCATGCAGGTTGCCAGGGAAGTGGGGGAAAGCTGGCAGTTAAAGGCCTCACCCAGCTCCCATGGAGCCCAAAAGGCCAATCTCACTCCCACCGTGCCCGCCCGATGGCACCAAGTTTATTTCCAGGTAGTGGGTGAGCAGGGCTGAGAACTTGCCCCAGGTTCCCAGACTCCCAGTTGAGAAGGCAAACAGGATTTTTAGGTTTTGTGCCTCCCTGCCTCCAGCAGCTTCTGTGCTGTATCTGCACTCCTGATTCACCCCCTCCCCTGAGTTCTGTCTTGGAAACTTTGCGTTCAGTTGAAATTGTTACAACATTCAACTGGAAGTTTCCTTCTCCCTGTGGTCTTTTCCTACTTCCTCTGGCAGCCCTCCCTAAAGATCCCTCTGAGACAAAGTAAAAATGGCTTCTCTAGGACCAAGAGAGCCCACAGGCTCTTCCTGCTGCTGCTGCTTCTACTCCTGTATTTTGCTTAGCTCTCTAAATTTGTCTCAGCTCCAGGTAAGGTCAAATCCTTCTCCTGTGATCTGGACCTTCAGGTTCCCCAGTGAAGGTGTGTGTTTGGGGGAGGATGGTTCCCCTTTCACACTTTGGATACTCGCAGTTTTTTGGCTGTCTCCCAGGGCCAGCAGGAGCAATCCACTTCCTTCAAAGGGTCTGTGGATTCTCTTAGCTTTCCTGGTATGTTCTGTAGTAGTTCTTGGAACAAAAGTTTATGATATGAGTCTCTACATGCTGCTATGTCCACACGAGTGGGAGCTGCAATTTAGTCCTGCCTTCTATCTGCCTTTTTTCTCCTCCTGCCTGGCTTCTAGTGCAGAGCATGAGTGGAATTACCTGCCCTGCCATCAGGGCATTTCCCAGGACAGTAGGAGACTGCATTCTCTGACTTAGTCCACACAAAAGTGGGACCACTCTGCCAAAAGCTCTAGCAGATGTTGCCTGCCTGGGTACCAGTGGCAGAAGTGGGTGGAGTCACACACCCTGACATCCAGGTACTACCCAGATCAACAGGAGACTGCACCATCAAGCTGAGTTCAGACAGAAGTGGGACCGCTGAGTCAGAAGCATTGCCCACCTGGTTGCCCACTTCAGACTGAAGTGGGGCTACTGGGCCAGAAGTCGTCAGCCTGTTCTGGCAAGGTGTGGATGGAGCAATCTTACTGTTCCCAGGCACCATATTTGTAGCCTTTACTGGGGCTATGGTATCAGTGCTTGCCTGCTCTGGGGCCCAAGGCTTGTAGAGTCCCCTTGGACTCAAGTGTTGACCCTGCAAAACATCTAGGTGGCTCTCTGCCTCAGTCTAGAAGCATGGTTGGGGGGATGCAGTGGGGGAAGGGGGATTCTCCCATTCCCAGTCTTGCCCAGGTCCCTGTGGAGAGTGTGAATCCCCTAGAGGGCTCCCACTCACTCACCCTTTTCCATGTTAAAGAGGGTCTCCTGGCTCCATGCTGAGTCCAGACAGGCTGGCACCCAGCTTCACTCCTCTCTGCTCTCTGTATCCCTGGTTGCCTTGATGGATCTCAACGTGGTTTCTCAGATGATTGGCCTGCAGGATCAGTGTTCACAAGCCCATCTGTTTTTTCTTCATAAAAGCAGCATACACGAGCTGCTTTTAGTCCTCCATATTGGCCCCCTCCACCAAGTAGCCTTTCTTTATTTAAATCTGAGTTTTGAGCTATATCATTTTTCTTCTCCTTGAAAAGTTTCTTTTAACATTCCTGCAGGGCAGGTGTGATAATGATACATTTCCACCGTGTGTCTGAGAAACTATTTTTCTCCTTCACTTTTAAAGGGTAATTTTGCTGGGTATAAAATTCTAAGGATGGTGAGCGTCTTTCTTTCAATGCTTTAAAAATTTCACTGAATTTTTTTTTTTTGGTCTTGATTCTGGCAAGATGTCTGATGTAATTCTTATTTTGTTCTGTAGGTAAGATTTTTTTCCCCTTCCATCTTTGTTTAAGACTTTCTCTTTGTCTTTGGGTTTCTGTAGTTTGAATATGATATACCTGGGTTTTAATTTTTTGGTATTAATTTTTATCCTCTTTGGCTTTCCGTGAGCTTCCTGAATCTGTGGTTTGGTACCTGTGATTAATTTTCAAAAACTCTCATCCATTGTTATTTCAAGTATTTCTTTTCCTATATTTGTTCTCTCTTCTATTTCTAGAATTCAAATTAAATATATCCTCTTCTATTTCTAGAATTCAAATTAAATACATCCTCTTCTATTTCTAGAATTCCAATTAAATATATCCTCTTCTATTTCTAGAATTCCAATTAAATATATACTTTTTTTGTAATTGTCTCACAATTCTTGAACATTCTGTTCTTTTTATTATCATTATTCTTTTATTTTGTCTTTGCATTTCAGTTTGTGACATTTCTACTGATGTATCTTCAAGCTCACTAATTCTTGTCTCAGCTGTGTCCAGTCTCCTGGTGAGCCTATAAAAAGCGTTCTTTGGTTCTATTACAGTAAGTCCTCACTTAACATCATTGATAGGTTCTTGAACACTGCAACTTTAAGTGACATATTGTATAATGAAACCAATTTTCCCATAGGCTAATTGATATAAACAAGAGCTAAGTTCCTACAGCATAGAGTCCCTTGTTTTGCTTAAAGCTGCAATGTCTGAGAACCTATTGATAGCATAAAGTAAGAACTTAACTATACGGTGTTTTTCATTTCCAGCATTTCTTGATTCTTTCTTAGAGTTTCTGCCTCTCTGCTTACATTACCTATATGTTCTTGCATGCTATTTTTTTGAATAGGGCCCTTCATATTAAACCATTGATTTTAAATTCCCTGTCTGATAATTCCAAAATCTGCACCATATCTGAATCTGATTCAGATTTTTGCTTTGTTTCTTTATATTATGAGGTGGTTTTTCTTTTTACCTTTTTGTGTGATTTGTATATTTTTGTTTATAGATATATTGAGTAATTATATATAATTATATTGAGTATTATATATAATGTGTGTAATTATATTGAGTATTATGAAGCCAGATATATTGAGTAATTATAACTCAGATAATCAGGCCTCTAGTATGGAGATTCGCTGTTCATCTGGTTACAGGTTGGGCTGTGTTTAATGTTTGCTATAGCTATAGGTGCCCAAGGCTTTATTTTCCTCTAGTATCCTTGTTTTATTTTTCTACTCCGTTTTCTTTGGGTTTCCCTAAGAAATCCTTCTAAAATAGTGTTGCAGTTCTTTCAGTTATAATCTACTTTTATTAATTTGTACCTCTGTTGATGTACTGATAAGGTATAGTAGAGGAAACGGCTCTACAATCTCATATTTAAATCTGTTTTTTTTTTTTTTTTAGTGTGCCTGAGTCTCTAAGCTTCAGAAGTGTTTCTTTGCCTTTATTTTTATTTTTTATTCATCTAGGTGAAACAGGAATGCTACAGAGGGCTAGAGTTGGCTCAGTGCTTTCACCCCAGGTAGATACAACTCTGGTAAAGTTGTTTGTCTATGCTGGGCCACAAACATATTCTCCTACTTTTTTCAGTTTAACTTTAGTTTTACCTTTCACAATAAAGTCTTTAACTTAACTTTGTATGTAAAATTAATATTTACATACAATTCCAAGCCCCCTACATGATCCAATCACCTCCTACCAGGGCCCCACCTCCACCATTGGGAATTACATTTCAACGTGAGATTTGGGTGGGGACATAGCA
Organism: Pongo pygmaeus; assembly: GCF_028885625.2. Taxonomy (NCBI): domain Eukaryota; kingdom Metazoa; phylum Chordata; class Mammalia; order Primates; family Hominidae; genus Pongo; species Pongo pygmaeus. The sequence goes on along the minus strand of NC_072373.2, from coordinate 162,201,710 downwards.
CCAAACCCTATCAGATATTAACCTTGGTCATGCAGCTGAGGTAATGTTTGTCAGGTTTCTTCACTATATAATCATTCTCATCATGTATTGAGCTAGGTTTATATTTCTTATGTAGTGAAGCAGGTTTCTCAGTGCTATCCACCAATTAGTTAGATGTCTATTTGTAATGGAAAAAAAGTATTGAGAGATTTCTCCCAATGTTGTAGGATGGACTTTTGGGTAGGGCTGGAGGAATGAGAAAAAGCTTCACAGAGACCATGCCATGCCATCTGAAGTGAACTTTGAAGGGAGGAGAGGACAATGGGGAAAGGCATTTTAGGCAGAAGAATGAGGCCAACAGAGCTAAGAGCCAATAAAGCATCTATGAGTGAAATAGTAGTTGAATTGGAATCCACCCTAGAAATCATCTGTGGCCTAATTACCTCATTTCCTAGGTGAGTACTATAATTTGCCCAAGGTTACACAGCTAGAAATTTGTGTGGGATTCAAACTCAAGAGAGTGACTTCAGCACTTATTCTCCCAACACAGAAGGAGGTTAAGACCTACTCAGGGTGGCCCAGCCAATCAGATGCACAGCCAGGACAAAGCCATCAGTTCCTGTCTCCCAGTTCCTCTACTTTCACAAGTATACACCCTGAAACATAATTAATGCTGAGAAATCCTATGGGAATTTTAGTGATGGAGTTAACATAGTCCTCTGGGGTTAAGGGAAATAAGGTTCTGTAGGAATCAGAAATGAAATATTCTCAGGAGGCAGAGATGATTTATAGAGTAGCACTAATTACAGTTTTGAATATGCTGCCAGCATAGTCTTCTTAATTCAATGAGCCAGAATACTTCTTTGGAAACTTTCCTAGATGATCAGGTCTGTGTAAGTGAATACTTATGCCTTACACTCAAAGGAATGTACCAACCACCTAAAGCCAGCTCTCCCCTTGAAGAAGAGAGTGGTGGGAGGAGAGTAGGACTAGCAGAGAAGGGCCTTTCCAGGAGTGATATCATTATAGCAATTAGAAGTAGATTAGATGTTCACACAACAGTACAAATGGATGTGAAAAACATAGTGTTTACTGAAAAACAGTAAGAAAAATAGATGAGGTATATGGCACTTCATCATTTATGTAAATTAAAGAGGTATGCCTACAAAACAATATTATACATTTTTGCAGGAACACATTCATACAACATACATACTAAGCACATTAGAGCAGTTGCCCACAGGAGGCAGGGAAAGACCATGACTAAGCAGGATATAGATATATCTTTATATACATCGATTGTGTTTGTGTGTCTGTGTTACGATCCTGAGCAATGACAAGAACAGCAGCATTAAATGACTTCTTTTAGAAGCCCTCATACTTCTTGGCACTATTCAGATTTCCTCATTTTCTTTTTTTCTAGTCTCCTTTTTCTGTCTCAGGATCCTAATCATGTTACCATATTACATTTGGTGATCATGTCTCCTTAGCTTCTTCTTGGTTCTGACAGTTTCTCAGATTTTCCCTGTTTCTAATGATCTTAACAGTATTGAGGACTACTAGTCAGGTATTTTGTAGAAATTGGTATTGGAATTTGTCTGGTGTTTTTCTCATGATTAAACTGACATAATACATCTTTGGAGGAAGACCACAGATGTACATAATCATTCTCATCATATCATATCAAGAGTACATATGATCAATGAGACTTATCACTTTCATGTTGTATTACTCTGTTCTTACACTGCTATAACGAAATACCTAAAACTGGGTAATTTACATAGAAAAGAGGTTTTAGTAGGCTCACAGTTCTGTGGGCTGTACAGGCTTCTGCTTCTGGGGAGGCCTTGGGAAAGTTACAATCATGGTGGAAAGCAAAGGGGAAGCAAGTACATATTCACATGGCTGGCAGGAGAGGGAGAATGAAAGAGGAGGTGCTACATACTTTTCAAACAACCAGATCTCCTGAGAACTCTATTACAAGACAGCATTAGGGGGATGGTGTTAAACCATTAGAAACCACCCACATGATCCAATTACCTCCCACCAGGCCTCACCTCCAACATTGGGAATTACAGTACAACATGAGATTTGGGTGGGGACACAGAGCCAAACTATATCAGATATTAACCTTGATCACCTGGCTGAGGTAATGTTTGTCAGGTTTCTTCACTATAAAGTTACTCTTCTTTTACTCTTTCCATATCATACTTACAGATTACTTTAAAACTTTAAGGCTAATTAATAGGATTACAGAAGCCAATGTTAACAATGAAGTGTTTCAAATTATTAATAACAAAAAGGTTTTTAGACAAGATGGAGAAGATGCTTCCTTTTTCCTGCACTAACAGTGGGAGAGATGTTTTCTTCTGACTCATAAAGCTTGTGCAGAGAATCTGATTTCGTAAAGTCTTGAGTTAACATTTACAAGGATGTTGATTTTGTTTTCCTTCGTAATTTGGAGATGTAAATATTTCAAACTTTCCAATTGGTTCTGCTATTTGTAAATATACAGCTGTCCTTGGACACATAAGGTGAGAATAATTATAGCATATCACAGTAACAATGTAAGAATCAAGGGGACTGATAAGCAAGGGACTGAGAATGTTGGAGGAAAGGACCATGTTAACATGGCAACTCAAGGACAGCTTCATGAAAGGTTTAACATACAAGTGTTATTTGAAGAGGCAGAGGAGGCCAATGGTATACCACATGCACTAAGGCAGGAAAGGAAAGAACATGACATATAGGCAAAGTCGGCCATGTGAGAGCATAGGGTGTGTAGAACTTGTGTGACAGGCTAAAGAGTTTGCACTTCATTCTGTAATCCTGAGTGTGGAGGACAATGGCATTTTTGGGCAAGGAGAGTAATATGATCAGATATGAGCTTTAGAAAAATAACTGGAAACTATCTAAATGAAATTTGAAGGATAAGAGCCTGGAGAGAAACATAGGAGTTATTATTAAAAACTATGAAAGAACATATACAAAGGAGGGGATATTGAAAATAGGAGTAAAAATATGTAGAGAGATTATGGAGGCAGAATAGACAGGCCTTGGGGCCAATTTCATAGCTAACAGTGGCAGAGACTGGCAGGATCCTTACCAAACCTATATCTTCCCCTTCCTGGGCACACGGCTGGACTACATTTCCCAGCCTGTCTGGCATTAGGCACAGCTATGACTGACTCTCCAGCCAAAATGAACATTATGGGTGAAAGTCATGTATGCCACTTTCAGACCTATCCTTCCACCATAAGACTGGAATGGAGAGAACTTTCAAGACCACTCTGAGAGTCATGCATAGAATATAATAGAACTATGGGGTAGAAGGAGCTGTAGCTCCCAAATTACTTCCTGGAGAATTACTCAGCCTGCAATAGACTTTGAGACAACTGAGAAATAAACTATTTCCCTACTGAGCCTTTATAGGCTTGGACTTTTCTGTAATCACAGCATACTATGGACTACCCTAACTAAATTAAACATTGATACTCTGAAGTGGGTACTCCTACAACAGAAAACTAAAGCATGTGACCTGGGCTGGTGAGGAGACAAAATATTAGAGACTGGAACGGCTGAGGAGCCCTGTTTTGCTATGCCAAACTATTTGACAAAATGGTTGCCTGCCTGAAGTTCTAGAAAAGTGACTGTAAGTCAGAAAGATAGTGTGTGTTGGCCACTATGGCTGCTTTGAGTAAGATATTACAAGACAAAGGTGTGCTTGGGCAAAAATTGTATGTGGCAAGCACAGGTGAAAGGAAACAGAGAATGTCTAATGTTGGGTTTTGAATAGAAAAGGAAAAAACTGCTTCTAGATCCTGAATAAAAGGAAATAAGATACAGGAAGCCAGAAAAGTCCATTAGACTCACTTGGTAGTAAAGATGAGTTGAAGGGTGTTGCTGTCTCATGAGCCTGCTAGCTTCAAGTTAGTTAGAGAGGCATGGCGGGTAGTTAGACAGAGAAAGAAAACATATTTGAAAGGTGCATCAGAAAAGAAGTGCTGTTAATGACACAGGAAACAGATTAGCAACAAATGAAACAAAAACCCACTACTGTTTGAGGCAATTTTACTATCAAAGAAACCATAAGCCTGGTCTAAAAAAGTCTGTATTATGGAGAGTTGCTTTTTAAAGAAAATCTCAGGAAGAAAGTGAGTGTACTTGGGTCTACTCTAACACCCATGTTGGAGATAAACAAATATGAAAATGAACAGGGAAGAACTTCCCAAAGAACAAGACTAGGGGCCTCCCAGAACAGTGAGTGAGAAAGATCATCCCATAGAGCAGATCACAGCCTAACTAAGGACTTCCTCGTTTAGGGTAGAGAGCCTTTACAATGTCTGCCTAGTGGGATTTCTGAATTGCCAAGGTTCAGTGACCACAGTGTACCTCACATTCTTCCTTTGTTTTCTAATGGGCGTTCATTATGGTTATCTTATTCTTCCTCTGTAATCATGTGCATGGTGAGTGGCCCTGGGGGTAATGGGGAATAACTTTCCTTTTTCATTAATAGGTCACCAAACTCCAGAAGCAAAATCAGCACCTGATGGCGATTTCTGCCCATCACTCAGAGATCCTGGACTTGAGGCTGAATGCTGTGACGGGATAGGATTTGAGGGAAGGGCACAAGTGTGTTCTTTGTGTGAGAAGCAGAGTGAAATTGCTATTTGACAACCAGTAGGGCAGTCTGTGTGAAAAAGTGACTAAGGGTTCACCAAACCTGATTCCTCTTCTTTCTAGGCACACATGAAGACTGCATTTCCCAGCCTTCCTTAGATTTATCTGAGGCCATGTGACTGAGTTATGGCCAATGGAATGTGAATGTGTCTGTTTGTTACCACAGCAGAATCTAGCCTACCTAGTCTAACACACTAGCATTTATAGATTACAAGTATTTGCTACGTGCTCTATGTATATTAGCTCATTTAACCAACAAAACCAACCCAATGAGATAGGTACGAGTATAATATATTCTCCATTTTCCACTGAGGACACTGAAACTGAGAGGAGCCCCAAATCACACAAATAATAAGAGACAGTTGTACTTGGGAGGGTCTACTCTCTAACACCCACTTTGGAGACGGACAAATACAAAAATGAACAGTGAAGAACTTCCCAAAGATCAAGACTAGGGGCCTCCTAGAACAGTGAGTTAGAGAGATCATCCCATAGAGCAGAATCATGGACTAAGGAAGCTATCTTACTTATCTAAGAGCACAAGAGATAGAAACTCTTCACCACGATGCTCTATCACTTCTTGAGGCCAAAGATAATTTCTGTGTTACTTGGAAGCTAGAACAACAGCAGAGATAATAATATAATCCTAGAATACTGGGAAGGTCCCTGGCAATCTTGGTGAGGAAAGCCCATGCAGTATTGGAGGCATGAACTAGGGTGCAAGGGACTGGGGTGTTCACAGGTGGACATCCACAAGCTGCATGCATTGGTGGCTCCAGAATTTCTGATTTCAGTGGCTAAAGGGCCGTCATTGAGTTGGCATGAGACTTGAAATGCATATGCATAGTATTTTCCATTAGATACAGAAAATGCCAATATTCCTTACTTGAGAATGGGACAAGGAAAGCAACAGAGTTTGAGGGCCTAAATCCCACTTATGCCAGCCCTGAGTACTTCCTATATGCTTGTGGTCAAGCCCAGCCTCATCTCTCCCAGCTTCTCTTCACACACTGGAAGCCTCACCCAATCCAAACCCTGCCACCCTACCCTTTCTCACTTCTGTGAGCAGCTAGGTGGCCGAATGGTGAGCGTGTCCTAAATATTCATCCAGAGCCGAGTTTGAATTCTGGCTCTGCAATTTACTGTCACTAGTATAACCTCGGGCACATCTATAATAATACCTATGAGGATTGTCATGAGGTTTCAATGAAATCATGTATATGATGTGTTTAACATAGTGCCTGGCCCATAATACGCACTTAAACTAAAGAAAAAAACTTCTGATGTGTGAAATTCCAGTATTTTCAGCTTCAAACAACATCTCCTAGATAGCTGCTCACACCCGTAAGTGGGAGACAGATTCTCTGCAGACCATGTATTCTGATTTAGGGTGTTGAAAAGAGAGTCAATACATAGCAATTGGAGCCCACAGGAAAGAGGACTCATCAGGGCCTGGGATGGTCAGCAAAGCCGTCTGGAGGAAACTGCACTTGGATACAGTTTGAAGGTGCAGTTGATTCATCCAGGAAGAAGTGAGTGGGTGAGGCATGGACAAATGCTTAAAAGCAGGAAGCACACGGTATTTCATGGTGGTGATTTTTATTTTGCTAATATAGGCTCCGCCCAGGGTATCAATGAGAGCTATGTTAAAAAGGTAGCTTAGGGAAAGATTATAAGGGTCTTGAAATTTCTCCCTCCCTTCTTTCCTTTCTTTTCTTTCTTTTTTTTTTTTTTTTTTAAGTTCTAGGGTACATGTGCACAACGTGCAGGTTTGTTACATATGTATACATGTGCCATGTTGGTTTGCTGCACCCATTAACTCATCATTTACATTAGGTATTTCTCCTAATGCTATCCCTCCCCCATCCCCCTATGACAGGCCCTGGGGTGTGATGTTCCCCACCCTGTGTACAAGTTTTCTCATTGTTCAATTCCCACCTATGAATGAGAACATGGAGTGTTTGGTTTTCTGTCCTTGTGATAGTTTGCTGAGAATGATGGTTTCCAGCTTCATCCATGTACCTACAAAGGACATGAACTCATCCTTTTTTATGGCTGCATAGTATTCCATGGTGTATATGTGCCACATTTTCTTAATCCAGTCTATCATTGTTGGACATTTGGGTTGGTTCCAAGTCTTTGCTATTGTGAATAGTGCTGCAATAAACATATGTGTGCATGTGTCTTTATAGTAGCAAGATTTATAATCCTTTGGATATATACCCAGTAATGGGATCGCTGGGTAAAATGGTATTTCTAGTTCTAGATCCTTGAGGAATTGCCACACCGTCTTCCACAATGGTTGAACTAGTTTACACTCCCACTAACAGTGTAAAAGTGTTCCTATTTCTCCACATCCTTTGCAGCATCTGTTGTTTCCTGACTTTTTAATGATTGCCATTCTAACTGGTGTGAGATGGTATCTCATTGTGGTTTTGATTTGCATTTCTCTGATGACCAGTGATGATGAGCATTTTTTCCTATGTCTGTTGGCTCCATAAATGTCTTTTTTTGAAAAGTGTCTGTTCATATCCTTTGCCCACTTTTTGATGGGGTTGTTTGATTTTTTTCTTGTAAATTTGTTTAAGTTCTTTGTAGATTCTGGATATTAGCCCTTTGTCAGATGGGTAGATTACAAAAGTTTTCTCCCATTCTGTAGGTTGCCTGTTCACTCTGATGGTAGTTTCTTTTGCTATACAGAAGCTTTTTAGTTTAATTAGATCTCATTTGTCTATTTTGGCTTTTGTTGCCATTGCTTTTGGTGTTTTAGTCATGAAGTCCTTGCCCATGCCTATGTCCTGAATGGTATTGCCTAGGTTTTCTTTTAGGGTTTTTCTGGTTTTAGGTCTAACATTTAAGTCTTTAATCCATCTTGAATTAAGTTTCGTGTAAGGCGAAAGGAAGGGATCCAGTCTCAGCTTTCTACATATGGCTAGCCACTTTTCCCAGCACCATTTGTTAAATAGGGAATCTTTTCCCCATGTCTTGTTTTTGTCAGGTTTGTCAAAAATCAGATGGCTGTAGATGTGTGGTGGTATTTCTGAGGCCTCTGTTCTGTTCCGTTGGTGTATATCTCTGTTTTGGTACCTGTACCATGCTGTTTTGGTTACTGTAGCCTTGTAGTATAGTTTGAAGTCAGGTAGCGTGAAGCCTCCAGTTTTGTTCTTTTTGCTTAGGATTGTCTTGGCAATGCAGGCTCTTTTTTGGTTCCATATGAACTTTAACGTAGTTTTTTCCAATTTTGTGAAGAAAGTCATTGGTAGCTTGATGGGGATGGCATTGAATCTATAAATTACCTTGGGCATTATGGCCATTTTCATGATATTGAGTCTTCCTATTCATGAGCATGGAATGTTCTTCCATTTGTTTGTGTCCTCTTTTATTTCGTTGAGCAGTGGTTAGTTCTCCTTGAAGAGATCCTTAATATCCCTTGTATGTTGGATTCCTAAGTATTTTATTCTCTTTGTAGCAATTGTGAATGGGAGTTCACTCATGATTTTGCTCTCTGTCTATTATTGGTGTGTAGGAATGCTTGTGATTTTTGCACATTGATTTTGTATCCTGAGACTTTGCTGAAGTTGCTTATCAGCTTAAGGAGATTTTGGACTGAGACAATGGGGTTTTCTAAACATACAATCATGTCATCTGCAAACAGGGACAATTTGACTCCCTCTTTTCCTAATTGAGTACCTTTTATTTCTTTCTCTTGCCTGATTGCCCTGGCCAGAACTTCCAACACTATGTTGAATAGGAGTGGTGAGAGAGGGCATCCCTGTCTTGTGCCAGTTTTCAAAGGGAATGTTTCCAGTTTTTGCCCATTCAGTATGATATTGGCTGTGGGTTTGTCATAAATACCTGTTATTATTTTGAGATACGTTACATCAATACCTAGTTTATTGAGAGTTTTTAGCATGAAGGGCTGTTGAATTTTGTTGAAGGCCTTTTCTGCATCTATTGAGATAATCATGTGGTTTTTGTCTTTGGTCCTGTTTATGTGATGGATTAGGTTTATTGATTTACATATGTTGAACCAGCCTTCCATCCCGGGGATGAAGCCAACTTGATCTTGGTGGATAAGATTTTTGATGTGCTGCTAGATTCAATTTGCCAGTATTTTATTGAGGATTTTCACATCGATGTTCATCAGGGATATTGGTCTAAAATTCTCTTTTCTTGTTGTGTCTGTGCCAGTCTTTGGTATCAGGATGATGCTGGCCTCACAAAATGAGTTAGGGAGGATTCCCTCTTTTTCTATTGATTGGAAAAAATTCAGAAGGAATGGTACCAACTCCTCTTTGTACCTCTGTTAGAATTCAGCTGTGAATCCATCTGGTCCTGGACTTTTTTTTTTGGTTGGTAGCCTATTAGTTATTGCCTCAATTTCAGAGTCTGTTATTTGTCTATTCAGAGATTCAACTTCTTCCTGGTTTAGTCTTGGGAGGATGTATGTGTCCAGGAATTTATGCATTTCTTCTAGATTTTCTAGTTTATTTGCATAGAGGTGGTTATCGTATTCTCTGATGGTAGTTTGTATTTCTGTGGGATCAGCGGTGATATCCCTTTTATCATTTTTTTATTGTGTCTATTTGATTCTTTTCTCTTTTCTTCTTTATTAGTCTTGCTAGCAGTCTATCAATTTTGTTGATCTTTTCAAAATACCAACTCCTGGATTCATTGATTTTTTTTTTTTTGAAGGGTTTTTTGTTTCTCTATCTCCTTCAGTTCTGCTCTGATCTTTGTTATTTCTTGCCTTCTCCTAGCTTTTGAATTTGTTTTCTCTTGCTTCTCTAGTTCTTTTAATTGTGATGTTAAGGTGTCGATTTTAGATCTTTCCTGCTTTCTCTTGTGGGCATTTAGTGCTATAAATTTCCCTCTACACACTGCTTTAAATGTGTCCCAGAGATTCTGGTACATTGTGTGTTTGTTCTCATTAGTTTCAAAGAACATCTTTACTTCTGCCTTCATTTCATTGTTTACCCAGTAGTCATTCAGGAGCAGGTTTTTCAGTTTCCATGTAGTTGTGCAGTTTTGAGTGAGTTTCTTAATTCTGAGTTCTAATTTGATTGCACTGTGGTCTGAGAGACAGTTTGTTATAATTTCTGTTCTTTTACATTTGCTGAGGAGTGCTTTACTTCCAAATATGTGGTCAGTTTTGGAATAAGTGCGATATAGTGCTGAGAAGAATGTATATTCTGTTGATTTGTGGTGGAGAGTTCTGTAGATGTCTATTAGGTCTGCTTGGTGCAGAGCTCAGTTCAAGTCCTGGATATCCTTGTTAACCTTCTGTCTTGTTAATCTGTCTAATATTGGCAGTGGGGTGTTAAAGTCTCCCATTATTATTGTGTGGGAGTCTAAGTCTCTTTGTAGGTCTCTAAGGACTTGCTTTATGAATCTGGGTGCATATATATTTAGGATAGTTAGCTCTTCTTGTTGAATTGATGCCTTTACCATTATGTAATGGCCTTCTTTGTCTCTTTTGATCTCTGTTTGTTTAAAGTTTGTTTTATCAGAGACTAGGATTGCAACCCCTGCTTTTTTTTTTTGCTTTCCATTTTCTTGGTAGATCTTCCTCCATCCCTTTATTTTGAGTCTATGTGTGTCTCTGCATGTGAGATGGGTCTCCTGAATACAGCACACTGATGGGCCTTGATTCTTTATCCAATTTGCCAGTCTGTGTCTTTTAATTGGGGCATTTAGCCCATTTACATTTAAGGTTAATATTGTTATGTGTGAATTTGATCCTGTCATTATGATGATAGGTGGTTATTTTGCCCGTTAGTTGATGCAGTTTCTTCCTACCATCAATAGTCTTTATAATTTGGCATGTTTTTGCAGTGGCTGGTACCAGTTGTTCCTTTCCATGTTTAGTGCTTCCTTCGGGAGCTCTTGTAAGGCAGGCCTGGTGGTGACAAAATCTCTCAACATTTGCTTGTCTGTAAAGGATTTTATGTCTCCTTCACTTCTGAAGCTTAGTTTGGCTGGATATGAAATTCTGGTTTGAAAATTCTTTAAGAATGTTGAATATTGGCCCCTACTCTCTTCTGGCTTATAGTTTCTGCTGAGAGATCTGCCGTTAGTCTGATGGGCTTCCCTTTGTGGGTAACCCAACCTTTCTCTCTGGCTGCCCTTAACATTTTTTCCTTCATTTCAACCTTGGTGAATCTGACAATTATGTGTCCTGGAGTTGCTCTTCTCGAGGAGTATCTTTGTGGTGTCCTCTGCATTTCCTAAATTTGAATGTTTGCCTGCCTTGCTAGGTTGAGGAAGTTTTCCTGGATAATATCCTGAAGAGTGTTTTCCAACTTGTTTGCATTCTCCCTGTCACTTTCAGGTACACCAATCAGATGCAGATTTGGTCGTTTCACATAGTCACATATTCCTGAGAGGCTTTGTTCATTTCTTTTTACTCTTTTTTCTCTTAACTTCTCCTCTCGCTTCATTTCATTAATTTGATCTTCAATCACTGATACCCTTTCTTCCACTTCATCGAATCGGCTCCTGAAGCTTGTGCATGCATCACATAGTTCTCGTGCCATGGTCTTCTGCTCCATCAGGTCATTTAAGGTCTTCACTACTCTGTTTATTCTAGTTAGCCATTCATTTAATCTTTTTTCAAGGTTTTAGCTTCCTTGTGATAGGTTTGAACATCCTCCTTTAGCTCAGAGAAGTTTGTTATTACCGACCTTCTGAAGCCTACTTCTGTCAATTCATCAAAGTCATTCTCCATCCAGCTTTGTTCCATTGCTGGTGGGGAGCTGCGATCCTTTGGAGGAGAACAGGTGCTCTGGTTTTTAGAATTTTCAGCTTTTTTGCTCTGGTTTCTCCTCACCTTTGTGGTTTTATCTGCCTTTGGTGTTTGATGTTGGTGATCTACAGATGGGGTTTTGGTGTGGATGTCCTTTTTGTTGATGTTGATGCTATTCCTTTCTGTTTGTTAGTTTTCCTTCTAACAGTCAGGTGCCTCAGCTGCAGGTCTGATGGAGTTTGCTGGAGGTCCACTTCAGACCCTATTTGCCTGGGTATCACCAGTGGAAGCTGCAGAACAGCAAATATTGCAGAACAGCAAATATTGCTGCCTGATACTTCCTCTGGAAGCTTCATCTCAGAGGGGCACCTTGCTATATGAGGTGTCAGTCATCCCCTACTGGGAGGTGTCTCCCAGTTAGGCTACACAGGTGTCAGGGACCCACTTGAGGAGGCAGTCTATCCATTCTCAGAGATCAAACACCATGCTGGGAGAACTTCTGCTCTCTTCAGAGCTGTCAGACATGGACGTTTAAGTCTTCAGAAGTTTCTGCTGCCTTTTGTTCAGCTGTGCTCTGCCCCCAGAGATAGAGTCTACAGAGGCAGGCAGGCCTCATTGAGCTGCGGTGGGCTCCACCCAGTTTGAGCTTCCAGGCTGCTTTGTTTACCTACTCAAGCCTCAGCAATGGCAGATGCCCCTCCCCCAGCCAGGCTGCTGCCTTGCAGTTTGATCTCGGACTGCTGTGCCAGCAGTGAGGAAGGCTCAGTGGGCGTGGGACCCACTGAGCCAGGTGCAGGATATAATCTCCTTGTCTTCTGTTTGCCAAGACCATTGGAAAAGCGCAGTATTTGGGTGGCAGTGACCTGATTTTTCCCGGTACACTCTGTCACAGCTTCCCTTGGCTAGGAAAGGGAAATCCACCAACCCCTTGCACTTCCTGGGTGAGGCAATGCCCCGCCCTGCTTTGGCTCACCTTCCGTGAGCTGCACCCACTGTCCAACCAGTCTCAATGAGATGAACCAGATACTTCAGTTGGAAATGCAGAAATCACCCATCTTCTGTGTCGATCACTCTGGGAGCTGCACACCCTCTTTCCTTTCTTTTATAACAGCAGCAGCAATGGCAATGACAACACCCCCTCCCCCCCGCCAAGAAAAATGGCCCAGTTATTAAACTGTGCTCTCAGATTAAAAATTAAAACCCAAATCTCAGCACCCACATGTAGTTGAGGGGGCCTTTGGCCACACAGAAGGGTTTTAGCAACTGTGTTCCTTTTACAATAGGTGTCCAAGGACTGCGTTCACCTAGGACGAATCACAGCAGTTTGCAGCTCTGTATTGTTGGAGACATTTCAATTCTGCTATTAGCCAGTCAGAGCTCAAAGGGTTCTGCCTTCATCTGATCCAGGATTAAGACAAAAGTGTCGCTGGGACTGGAAGGGGGTGTGGGTGGCTTTGTGAACTGTAGGTAAGAACAGAGTGTGATTGAATGCCAGTGAAGCCTAAAGTCTTAAGTCCAGTTAGGGGTCCTCTAAGGAGTTTTGTCTTCATTGAGCTACCTTCTTCAAACTTTTCAGGGTATATTCTGCATGTAGATTTTCTTCAATGAGTAAAACCTTATTCATTTACTACTAGTTATAAACCATGGATGATTTATTCCTATTGTTTCATCGATATTACTTATAAATTGTCACATAAACTGTTACATTAGTTTAATAGTGTAAAAAAATTCTGTGAGCCTAGTCTGATTAAGGTATTGCTGAATTTTTTAAAATATTGAAATATAGTACACATAGTGTATACATCATTAGCGCATAGCTCCATATAATACATCGCCATCATGCAGAGGACACTTTCATTATCTCAAAAGCCAAGCTCAGGTTCCTTCCCCAAAACTACTCCCTATTTATTTACTATACAGACTTCTAAAGCTATGGTTTAGTTTTGCTTGCCTTTTTTTTTTTTTTTTTTTTTTGAGATGGAGTCTCCCTCTGTTGCTCAGGCTGGAATGCAGTGGTGTGATATCTGCTCACTGCAAACTCTGCCTCCCAGGTTCAAGCAGTTCTCCTGCCTCAGCCTCCCAAGTAGCTGTGACTACAGGCATATGCCACCACACCTGGCTAATTTTTGTATTTTTAGTAGAGAAGGGATTTTAACACGTTGGTCAGGCTGGTCTTGAACTCCTGATGTCAAGTGATCTGCCCACCTGTCTCCCAAAGTGTTGGGATTACAGGTGTGAGCCACTGCGCCTGGCCAGTTTTGCTTGTTTTTGACCTTACGTAAGTGGAATCATTTATATATCATTACACAGTATATATTCTTTCTTGTTGAATTTCTGTGCTCAAAATAATGTTTGTAAAATTTGTTCACTTTGTATAGTTTTATTCATCATAATTGCTGTGTGGTATTTCACTAAATGAGTACACCACAATTTCTACTATGAATGGACATTTGAGCTGCTTCCATTTGGGGGCCATTACAAATAAGGCTGTTATCAATACTCTTGTAAATATCTTTTTGTCCACATGTGCTTGCACTTCTGTTGGTATAGGCCTAGGAATGGAACTGCTGGGTCACGGGGTAGGTGTTTATTTCAATTTGTATTTTCTTGATTACTAATGAGGTTGAGCACCTTTCATAGGTATATTAGCTATTTGGTATCCTCTTTTTTATACAGAAGGCATCTTGAATTGTCTGTATTTTTATGTTTGGACAAGTTTTTCATGTGTTTTGGACACAAGTTGCTCACATTTACATGTGTTGCAAATATCTTCTACTCTGGCTTACTTTCCCCCTCTTTTAATAATGTCATTTGATGAACAAAAGCTCTTAATTTAATGTAATATAGTCCAATTTATCCATATTTTCCTCTATTGTTAGTGATCTTTGTGTCATTTAATAAATCTTTTCTCTAGTATCACATCATGAAGATATTTTCTTATTTTATCTTATAGAAGCTTTATTATTTTACCCTTTACATTTAGAGCTACGATGCACTGAGAATTGATTTTTATGTGTGGTGTGACATAATGATCAAGTTTCTCTTTTTCTCCCCAGACAGTTTACTCAATAAACTGAGCACTATTTACTGAATGATCCTTTCTTTACTGCTCTACAGTGCTAGCTTGCAAGATCGAATGTCCAAGTATGTGTGGATCTGTTTGAAAACTCTTTTCTGTAGTCTATTTGTCTACCCTTACATCAATATCACACTGTCTTAATTACTGTAGTTTAATTACCTATAAGTCTTGATATCAATGGAATAAGTCCTTAGGCTTTAGGCTATTTACAGTTGTTTGTATTTCCGTATATATTTTAGAAGCTGCTCAGAATTTTTTATTAAAAAACACTGCTGTGATTTTAATGGGGATTGCATATAATGGAGTTTGTTTCATAGCGTTTTCTTCATTCTACCAAGATGGGATATTTCTCTATTTATGCAGGTCTTCAGTAATTTATCTCAATATGTTATTTTCTGTGCAGAGGTCTTGTACATATTTTGTTAGATTTATTCAAAAGTATTTGGTAGTTTTGTTGCTACTATGAAATGATATCTGCTTTAAATTTTTATTTTCTAATTTTTAATGCTGGTATTAATTTCATCTTGACCTTGCTTTTCCAATGTTAAAGTAGTCTTGCATTTCTAGAAATTATCCAACTTGGTTTTGATCAATTGCACTTTTTATATATTGCTGTATTGAGTTTGCTAATATTCCTTTTAGAGTATTTGCATCTATGTTTGTAAGTAATATTGGACTGCAATTTTTTTGGTATCAAGTTGATGGTGTCAAAATTATAGAACTTTATAAAACAAATCGGAAAATTTCTCCTCTTTCCCTATTCTCTAGAATAGTCTGTGTAATTGTCCTATTTCTTTCTCATATGTTTGGTAAAATTCACCAGTGAAGCCCAACTTTTCTTTGTGGGAACAAAATTGAATACAAAATTTAAAAAATATTCATAGAGATTATTCATATACTCTATTTCTTCTTGTATCAATTTTAGTAAGTTTTTTAAGAAATTTGTCCATAACATGTAAAAATTCAAGTTTATTGGCATAAAATTGTTCATGTTATCCTCTCATTAACTTTGTAGCATCTGTGATGAAACTTTGTAGTCTGTGATGATATCCCCCTTTTTATTTATTTATTTATTGAGACAGGTTCTCACTCTGTTGCCCAGGCTGGAGTGTGTAGTAGTGCAACCAGAGCTCACAGCAGCCTCGACCTCTCAGGCTCAAGCAATCCTTCCACCTCAGCCTCCTGAGTAGTTGGGACTACAAGTGTGCGCCACCATGCCTGGATATTTATTTTATTTTATTTTTTGTAGAAATGAGATCTCATTATGTTGCCCAGGCTGGTCTCAAACTCCTGAGTTCAAGTGATCCTCCTGTTTTGGCCTCCCAAAGTGTTGGGATTGCCGGTGTGAACCACTGTGCCCAACCCTTTTTATTTTTGATAACGGGTAATTTGCTCTTGCTGTCTTGCTCGCTTGCTCCTGCGCTTGCTTTTGATCTCTTTTGTTTTTCTTGATCAGTCTTGCCAGTTTATCAATCTTATTGTACTTTTTAATGAACAAACTTTTGGCCTACTGATTCTTTTTATTGTCATCTGTATTATATTTCAGTCATTTTTTTCTGTTTTAATTTTTTACCTCCTCCTCCTGTCTTTTTAAATTTGCCTTTCCTCTTCCAAAATCTTGGGTGGTATACTTAAGCTATTGATTTCAACCTTCTTTTATTACATGCATTTCAGTATTACATGCATTTCTTTTATTACATGATATTCTAAGTGTAGTTTAGCTATATCCCACAAGTTTTGATATCAATGTTTACATTCAATTAGTTTCAACTATTTTAAAATATTGTGAGGGGTTTTTGAAATTTGCAAGTAGTTTTAAAACTTCCAAGCGTATGGGTATTTTACAGTTACCTATGTAAAAATTAATTTTAGCTTATTTCCACTATGGTCCAAATTTATTGGAGATTTTCTTTCTGATCTTGGCCCTGCAATTCTGCACTGCCTTAGTACTTCTCAAATGACCCTATTAATCTGGGAATCATACAGTTGAAGAAGGCCATTACATGTGCTGGTAACATGCACCTTTCGAGACTTAGCTAGTGGTTCTCAACCTATCAGATGCAACACTACCATTTTAAATACATATATTTGCAATATTCCTTTATCCTGAAAAAATTATAGGTAATCTAAATTTTTAGGAAACAATACAGTATCCTGTTACATGGAGGATAAATAAATAAAAAGTAATTTGTAACAAAATGTTTTTCAACCTGGAAATGTTCAGGCATGACTACACTAGAGACAATGATAAAGTTGGCAGATGTTTTCTTCAACGTACATTGAGTTAATATGGATGTAAGAGAAGTAAGACAATACTCAAAGAATATTTATTGTTGACACTTTTTCCTTATATTTAACATTTTGAGATAAAGGCTAAATGAGTGTATTTGTGTATGTATACAAGTACAATCAATGTGACTGTGACAACTGCAAATGCAAAGCTGATAAACGTGTGTTGCCTTGTTGACTCAAATACCAGAAGCTGCGTTGTCATTGATGAAGGAATATTTCGAAGTGCTGAACAATTCTTGATAAAGTTCCGAAACAAACAAAGCACAATCTTCCCTCGATTTACATGGGAGTTGCATTCCTGGAAAATTCAGTATATTTTAAAACCATGCAAAATATCCTTTTAAAAAAATATGTAACATGGAGTTTAGGACCAAGGCTCAGGTAACTATAAAAATGTTTACCTACATAAATTTCTAGTGGAGTGTTTGAAATTTGTTTAGGACTGTCTCCTTCATTGTGGGACATTTGCAGATTTCTCCCTTGCCCACTAAATCTCAATAGCACCTCCTCCCCCAATTATTGTGACAATCAATTCCTCCACATTCAACAAATTTTCCAACACCTCCCGAGCAGCACTGCCATCCTTGTTGAGAACGTGTATCTAGTTCATCTTAAGATAGAACTGCCCCCCTTATCTCCACTTTCTCTCCCAAATTCTGTGAAAGCCCAGCATAGGCACTGGGGGATACAGCAAGCCACTTAGGAGGATTCCCAACTTGTATCATTGTATCATCTTTAAATTTATTTTTGTTATTTTTTTTAAATGACTTATCTTCTTCCAAAAAGGATGTTTTGGTGAACTGCAAAGAGATGTACTCATAGTCAGGAAAAAGATCTGGTAGGGTGAAGAATGAAAGAAAAACAGGCAGGCAGAATAAAGCTGAAAGCTGAGCCTAGTATCTAAAACACACACTCCCAGGGCTTGTATACTCAATAGAGTTGAAAAGTAACTGGGTTGTCAATTTAAAGAGGAATACTTGATCAGACACACAATTCTATGTTGATAAGATTAAAAACAAACTCTAGTCATCCTTCAGTACCTGTAGGAGATTGGCTGTAGGACCTTTGTGGATACCAAACTCCACAGATACTCAAGTCCCTTATGTAAGATGGCATAGTATTTGCATGTAACCTATGCACCTCCTCCCATATACTTTAAATAATCTCTAGATTACCTATAATACCTAATACAATATAAATGCTATGGAAATAGTTGTTATACTATATTTTTTCATTTGTGTCATTTTTATTGTTATTTTTAATTTTTTAGAATATTTTTAATCCATGGTTGGGTGCGGAACCTGCAGATACAGAGGACTGACTATAATTATCAAGGTAAGGGCATGGACTCTGGACCCAGACTGCGTACATTCAACTTGGCTTCACTTTTACAAACTGTGGGACCTTGAGCAAATCACCACATGCTTCTGTCCTGTTACCTATAACAGGATAATATCACTACCTACAATACCACATAGGTCTATTGTGAGGATTAGATAAATTGGTGTACATAAAGTTCTTAGGAGAGTATACAGTAGTTACTTGTAAGCACTATATAAACATTTGCCAAATAAGCAGAAAAAGTTCTCAGAGAAAACACAGTTTTTCCCAGCAGTTTTTCTCACTAATAGATGTGGAATTGAATTACCTAGATTGAAAACTCAGAGGAAACTTGACATTCATCAATTCTAATCTGTTTGTGTTACAGTGCAGGAAACTGCAGCCAAAGACTGAAAATCTAGGGGCCAAGCTCACATATTAGTTGAGGGTCCACAAGTTAGTTGAGGATCCCAGTCCCTGGCTCCTTTCTGCTGCTCTTTGTAATATGTCAGCCTGGAGCTGGCCTGGGGAGGGGTGCAGAGAAGCAGCCTATTGTCTCTCCTTCCCAGAGTGTTCACAGGTTCCAAAATTCTATCTTCTCCCAACTGTTCTATAACACCTCAAACTCTCATTTCTTCCTAAGGACAGAGAGCAAAGAATAAATCAGGTGTGAATGACCACTAAACTCAAACCCTCAAGGAATATGCAAACACATAGTAGAGTTCCTTTAAATATAATAAATCTTCAACTTTGAGGAAGAGGGGGAATGGGTAGGTGGGAGACAAAGGTTTTAAATTTAGAATTTAAAATTGAATTGTCTAAACTGGCAAAAGTCTCACCACTTTCCAGTTGTGAGACTGCACACAAAGTTACTTGAGTGTCTCCAAGCCTTATTTTTCTCTTCTGTAATGTCAAAACAGAGATCATAAGGCTGACGGAATGGACTCTTTGTGGCAATAAGATACCATATTATAAACAGGACCCAAGGCCATGCCAGGTAAGAATGAAGTCACACACCCTTACTCTTAAGGAATAAACTATATTATAACTGCCTCAAGGTTTTTTCTTTCACTCTAGCAGTTAAACAAGCACTGATAAGTCTCCAGCCCACAGTGAACAAGGGACACATGCAACATGCATGTTTGCTTACTATGTATGCGAGCATCCCCCACTTCCTAAATATTTATTGACCCCTGTAACCTGCTGAATATGTAAATGTAAACGTGGCCAAACAGTTCAGCATAAATTCCTGCTTTACCCCTCTCTCCCTTGAAGTGCCTGCTTTTGGTGTCTGCTGGAGGCTATACTTCCCAGCCTATCAGGATGGCCACCCTGCAGGCTGTAACCCTTTGTAAGAAATAAAGCTTTCCTCTCCAAGTTTCTGAACCTTGTGATTCTTCAGTTAACAGTAATATGGAGATGATAATAATCAATGCTTCACGGGTTGTTGTGAAGAAGAAATAATACAAAGCACCTAGCACCATGCCTGGCAGAGAGTCAGGGGCCAATAAATGTTCATCATATTTGCTATTATTATTATTATTATAGGCATCAGCAACCTATCAGAAGAGAAATAGTTTTCCTTTGCTCTTTGAAGAAAGGAGGCCGCCCCAGAAAGGCTTTATTGGTGTCTTCTTACTCCATGAACTTAGTTACCTTGTAGAGGGGAACGGGAATGTCTGGAAAGAAAGAACCTGAAGCTCAGTCCCGTTAGGATCACATGAAGCATCACAAAGACAGGAGGGTTGCAGGGCTGAATCCAATTCAACCATTCACTCTAGTGTGTTCCTGAGAGTGTTGTCTTCCCTCTCTGACCCTTAAACAAATATGTCTATGTTCACTGTCCAGAATATAATACAAGACAGGGCTTGGTATGATTAAGATGCTGCTTACTAAATGAGGAGCTCTGAGACATTGCACAAGAAATCTAGAAACTTCATGAATTGGGGGTGAATCTCCCAATGGTGAAAATTCAGAAAGACTGGCTGCAAGAGGCTTTGCAAAGTACGTGCTTATAAACACACTTTCTCTTCCTTTAACAAGGAAAATGATAAAACTTCATAGTTACAGCGAGAAATACTGGGAAACAAAAAATATGCTCTTAAAAATTCAATAACTTAATATATTCATTCTACTTAGCTGTTACGGGAGAGAAATCAAATATCTTACTGTTGATTTTAATTTTCCAAGGGACTTTGAACTATATGTGTGTAGGTGGCAGTAAATGCCTTCGTTATGGCTTCTGGGAGCTGCAGACTCTGCACACAGAGGTGTAGGTGGTTAGACTTGTGTTTTCTGGGAAGCAAGGGCAAGTAAGGAGTGTCTACCATGGGCCAGCTACATGCCTTTTGTATTCCATTCAACACCCTCCTCCCTGTGTTAGAGGAAACATTTCTCCCCCTGCATTCTTCCCAGCCTGTAATAGGACTTTCTGTCCTCTGGGGGATTGGGAAGTTATTTCCTGCCCCTTCCTCTTTTACTTCTTCCCAAGGGAAAGAATGACTTCTCTTCTTAGGGAGGTTGGAGAAAGGTCCTAAATAGCGGGCTCTCTTGTTTAGGCTGACTGTGCACAGGGTGAGACACTTTTTTCATTGCTTCTGCTTTCCTATGGAAAGAACAGTTGCATCCCAGCCCGGGATCTGGAGGTTGATGTCTCTCTTCTTGCTATCCAGAATTCAATGATTTGAGGCATGCATCTGACCTCCATGTTTCTGCACCACAGACTCAATTCTCCTCATGTGCAGGTGCAGACCTAGCTGGGGTTGTATCATTTTGAAGGTCATCTGGCTGCAGTTCCACTTTAAGGCTCCTACTCAACAACCAATAAAGGTGCTATATTCATCTGTATTTGCGGAAATATGACTATTTCTCAATTGGTTCAGAATCAGAGAAGCTCTACTACCCAGAAGAGTTGGAATGGGCCTTGAAATGTAACCCAAGCATCTTATTATGCAGGTAAAAAGCCAAAAATCATATGCCCTCTTGCCAGCTGACCTTCCCAGACCCCACCCAGGTCTGGCCACACGATAATGTGCATTGCCCAAGGTGGCTTGATTGCCTGGTCTGGCAGCTGGAGGAGTGGGCCCTGCACCTGACCTCACTGTGTCTTGGCTTTGTCCAAGTAGACCCCTTGCCTTCGATTGTTCTGTGCCTAATGTTTTCACTCATTTAGAAACACCTGCATCTTTCTTCCCCTGGCAGTGCTCTGAACCCTTTTTTTTGCTGGGGGCACTGTCACCAGTGTCTTGAGATATGTTCCTGTTCTAGATCTGACCCCAGTGGACTGGAACCTGCACGTAGGTCTGCTGCCTCCCTGCCTAGCACTCTTTCTGCTCCCACCAGGGTGCATACCTCTGTGAATTACATGGCTGGACTTCTCTTAACATCAGACTCTATTAACTAGAACAATAGTTTCATCTCATCCTGTGATTCAAAGGCGGTTGCTAGGGAAACCAGTGGGGATATGTTTAATCTGTAAATCCTGTAATTGCCCTAAAGTAGCAACAATTCATGCGCTTGCTTCAAAAGGATTTGGACTGAACTGACTGGGAAGCAGGTGAGTGAGAAAGAACAATCACAGGTTGGCTCCCCTTGTGATCTGTTCACATTCCTCATAAGGTGTTTTTTCCTGCTGCTTTGCCAAAAAGCTAAAGGGATTAAAGAGGGAGCACTGTGGTGCCCTTCTAATGGACCAGGAAAGCTAGAAAGACAAAATTATACAGTCCTTCTCTTCTTATGGATTCAAGTGGTCAGAGCTGAGTGATTGGAGGCTGTACTGGTGGTGAAGGAGAGAGATAAGAGGATAAATAATCCATTTTCTTTTAAAATGGATTCAGAATCCTATAATTGCAGTTTGTAGGGGGCTACTAACTCCATATGAGGAGAAGCAAGGTATTTGGGAAGTCTTATCAGAAGAGACCAGGGTGGTCTAAGCATAGGAGCACAGAGTCGGGTTTGAAGGCGCGCCCAGCATCATCCCCTCCAAGCCTTTCCTTAATCCACAGCAGTATTCAGTGGGTCACCCACACGCTGCTTGGGCACTGCCAAAAATGAAGAACTTGCTCCTTCCCAGAGCAGCTCATTTTGTTTTTAAACAGCCCTGATTGTTAGAAAATCTGCCTTAAATTGAACTGAAAAATAGGGTGCTGGGGGCAGGGGGGGCAATTTTCCTCCTTGACTTGGCTGACTGGCAGAGCTCACAGAGGTTTCTTCATAAGACATGCCCTACCTCTGTCACAGGGCCCACACCCAGCAAGCCACACTGGCTCAAGGGCCCAGAACTATCCAGACCGTTGAAGAGCCCACCTTGAGGCACAGGAGAGAAGCAGTAGGGAGAAAACTGAACATCCCTTGATGTAGTGTTTGATTAAGAATAAAATGCACGGCTTCTGTCTCTCGGGACCCGGCAATGTTTGTGATTTAAAAAAAAGCAAAATCTAAGTGCAGACCCTGTTGCCCAGGAGAAATGTCACATGAAACTCTTCTTTATACAAAATGGTTCTGAGAATCATCACTACCATTATCGGTGGAGATGACTCAGTATTCTAGACTTAGCTAGTTATGCAAAGTCCAGGGAGGTCATTGTGCTCTCTTTTGGAAACATAATAGTTCCATTAACGCAGCTGAATATCACATTTGCTCTGAGCAGCTGCATCCCACTGATGACTCATGTTGAGCTCTACAATCAGTGAAAACTTGGAGGGTATTTCTCCTTTGTAGGTGCAATATCATATGATCCCTAAGCCCAGCTCTATTGGGATTATGGGTGTCCAGGGTTCCTCCTAGCTCCTTGCCTGCTTTTGCTGTCAAGTTTGTAAGTTCACCTTCTGTATTTTAAAATTCAGGATTGCAGGCCAGTGGGATGGCTTGCACCTATAATCCCAGCACTTTGGGAGGCTGAGGCAGAAGGATCTCTTGAGCCCAGGAGTTTGATCAAGAGCAGCCAGGGAAACATAGGGAGACCTCATCTCTGCTAACAATAAAAAACAAAAAAAAGTAGCCACGTGTGGTGGTGCATGCCTGTAGACAGCTGAGTTGGGAGGATGGCTTGAACGTGGGAGGCCAAGGATGCAGGTAGCCATGATCGTGCCTCTGCACTACAACCTGGGCAAAAAAGCAAGACCCCTGTCTCAGTAAAATAAAATTTAGGATTGCAGGAATTGCACCCTCCTGTCTCTGGTTCTTTGTTACCTGTCCCGATCTGTGAAGTCTTAGGCAGTCACTGCCTGTGCATAGTTGATGTATCTACATGGTCCCATTCTCTTCAGCTCTAATTTATCCAGACCAGCATGTTTAATAAGGTTAGATGTCTGATCTACCCTTTATTAATGTCTATTCTCTCTTTTCCAATTCATTGACAGAAAAGTTGGGGGAAAGTCAGGAGCCAGGGAGTTTTGCTTTCTTTGATCTGTTGAAGCGGCACAATTAGTTTACCTAATAGTATACTGCCCTTGTGAGAGGTAACAATGCAAGATTTTGGAAAAAGACATCTAACCTGAGTGCTTATACTTTGCATAGCCCTTTTGCATTGTTTAGTACTACTGGTTTTTATGCTACTTAATTGCTTTAAAACAGATTTATAAAAATAGACACAATTTGCTAAATTCTCATTCAGTTCAGTCACTCTCAATGGAAAGTCTAGTTTTATATGCCACAAAGCCATAACCAAGGTGCACCTCATTGTAGAAAAAGAATCCAGAAAGAAATAAATGGTTTTGAGTAGCAACTTTGAAAATTCCAAACCATGAAACAAAGGCAGAAATCACTGTTAGAAGGTCCTTGGCTTTCCAGGAAGTTCAAAACCCAAATGAAAAAAGCATCTTGATTTTCTCTCTGAATTCTGCTCAAGGTTTACTAAGAAACTACCTACTACATATAAATGGGAAACACACAAAAGATGTATTTCTTGGAAGGTGAGGGGTGTTAATGATTTTGGCCTCACATTAAGGGAGCCAGAACATGCCTGAACTGCTAGAAATAAGGGGTGGAAAGACAAGACTGGGTTCTGGGGCTGCATCCAGGGAAAACATGTCAGTACTGTACACCTAACACCAGATGAGTGGACAGAGACATGTCAGGAGAAAAGAGGAAAAAGGAATGCCCCGGGCTCCAAAAAGGAAAGGACACGGGATTGGTGTAAGGGTATGACGGATGAGAGAAAAGAAAAAGATGGTGATACACAATCACTTTTCTTTTTTCTTTCAGAATAATGACCTAAAACTTAACATTAGTCACTGCAATCAAAGTTTTAATATGAAAAACCAAGTACATGGCTCTGAAATTCCAGAATTTCTTGGTGGGGAGTTAGGACTAGGAAGAATCACAGCCAAAACCACTAACAGTAACTCCCATAGCAATGCTCTATATATAAGATGTAGATACATCCATAACATATATATTCTGGAGTGGTTTATTAAAAGGCACTTAAAGCCATTCATAAATAAATGATAGTGCAAGGCAGCCAGACTCAATGGCCAGGAGGGGAGTTAGCAGTGATTGCTCCTGGGGAGATGCTGAGACTGGGTGGGCAGAGGGTACTGCGAGGGGGGCCTAAGGGAACCCTCAGTGGGCCTGGGTGATAATGTCCTCAGACTTTCCCAGTGTGTGTGACCTCTGCAGCTTGAGTGTTCCTAAGGGAAGTTTGGAGGATAAAGACAGCATCTCTGGGCAAGAGATGACACCAGACCAGTATCCTTCTGGTCTGGGACCCCCACAGAGCAACAGCTGGGAAAGTATACTGTTATTGGAGGCAAAGCAATCAAAATTCCATTCCAGAAACGTGTCCCTTGCAAATCTAGGTACCTGCTGCTCACTGTTCAATGGTGGCAGACATTTCAGTTTAGGCAGCTCAGTGCTTCTCATGCGTAGACAGACTGCTTCCCACTTCCCCACCCAAGGGGCACCTGGAAACGTGTGCATGAGTTTGTCACAATGTATGTGTGTGTGTGTGTGTGTGTGTGTGTGTATATAGAGGCTACTGGTATGAAGTGTCCAGGACCAGAGATGCTTAATGTCCTGCAACACGAGGTCAGTTCCTCAGAGCAAATATGGACCCCATTATAAAACAATGTGCTTTGGACCCTGTCAGAAGGAAATTCCCTTAAAAGAACTAAATATACTTTAAGTTGGTTTCAGTAAGGTATATGTTTGAATGTGTATATTCCAATGTTTTCTGCTTTTAAGTTTAAAAGCTCTTAAAGTTAGAAAATACAGATTAGCATAAAGAAAATGATCAAAATAATCCTCATTCTTACTATTTAAGTAATTAATATGTTGGTATTGATTAATGTGTCTTTCCATTTATGAAAATAAGACAAAATTATACATACTATATTTTCAGTCAGCTCTTTTTAATTACTATATTGTGAATAATCTTCATTGTCTTAAATAGATCCTTTTGTATATAATTTTTAGTTGCTGTCTAATACTGTGTTTTATGTCTGTACCATTGTTGAACTATCCTCCATTGTTGAATAGCTAGATTTTTTTTTTTTTTTTTTTGCTATTAACACAATGTGGCAATTTATCTTTGAATGGTTTTTTATTGTCAGAGAACAAAAGGATGTTTAACAGCTGGAAGGTAGGAGGATAGATAGAGTGACAAGAGTTTAGGGTCTGCAATGAGAAGACATTGCTTCAAGTCCCAACTCTGCCACTTAATAACCATGTGACCTTAAGCCAGTCAGCTCAACCTCTTTGCCTCAGTATCCTCATCTGCAATATGAGAATAACAATACTTACCTGGCAGGATAGCACAGGAGATTAACTGAGGAAATACACATGAAGTACCTTTTAACTGTACCTCACTCTAAGAGAGAAGGGGGAAAAAAACATTATCTTCCATTTACTGTGAATCTCTCATATGCCAGGCACTTTCCTACATTTTACATGCTTTATTGCATTTGATCCTCATGGCAAATCTGTAAGGCAGGGGCTATTTTTTATTATCCACATGTTACACAGAAGGGAAATGAGACACGTGGATAATCTATCCCATCATGGGCACAACGGTAGAAGCGGCAGCACAGAGGTTCAGACCCGGGTCTGTGGGACACATCTCAGGCTCTGAGGTGGATACAGTGCAGAAGAGAAGCGCACTCCGCAGTGTGGCAGAAGGCCAGCTCCAGAGCCTTCCAGACCCAGCTCCTGGGGAGATAAGATGAATCACCAGCTAGGGACAATCCTGAGGCCAAAAAGCTCATGATAGCCTGCTCACAGTCTTGAGTCAATAGGTCTTTTATTAGTCTTTAAAATGGGGACCACAATCCTTATATGTATACAATATTCGTGCATTCCAGAGCTCTTTCCCATCCATTCTCTCACTGTTCCTGACAATAGCTCTGTGCTGTGGGTGGGGCAGGAATCAGCTTGTGAAGCATCATCCTATATGTTAGGACAGGGAAAACTGGAACTCTGGATGCCTGGTCCCAAATCATTTGAAACTTGAATAATCCCAGCTTACTGGAAAAGGAATCCTGTCTTTTCTACTTGGTATCTGTGTAGCTTTGGGTAGCTCATTTCATTTCTCAGATTTTCAGTTTCTTCATCTCTTAGACCAAAAACAGGAATAATGTTCATGTCAAGGATTGTCCTAAAATCCAAATGAAGTCATGGAGGATATTAAAAATGCCTACCACTGTGTCCCTCCCACCTCTAAGGCAGTGTACCCACTCCAGCCACCCAGCCCCTAGTGTGCTATCATCTACACCACATGCCCCCTTCCCACTCCACTGTGGGTGATTGGACTGAGGTGGGCAATGAGCTCAAAGAGTAGTTCACTGGCCTTAAAGGAATTCATCAAATGCTGAACTGAATCAGCTTGATTCTTCTTTTGAGATTTTTTTTTCACTGATAACTGAATTTTTAATTCTACTTAGTTTTAATTAATTTTAATTTAATAGCCACATGGAGCTAGTGGTGACCATAATGTACAGCTCAAGGCTGTAAGTTTATTCTCTGGGGAAAGTAAAACAGAAGTCAAAGAATATTAAAAAATTGAGAGCTTTTCTTATGGGGAAAATTGGCACACTAAAGATACCATGGACTCAGAGAAAGGCCAAAAAATATATATATGAGGGAAAGAAATGGTAATACCTGGAGGGGCCCATGTTAGTAGAATTCAATATGAAAGTATTAAAGAGCACCTCTGGTACTATGAGGAATGAAATATTATGAAATGTTTAGTGCTATAAAATAAAGACAACCTGACAAAGTATACTTTTAATTTTATTCCTGGGCTTGCAAGAAGTTATGTACTACTTATGCACTACCACCTTCACCCCCAAAAGAGACCTGAATGCACAGCAATAAGTGCTAAGTATAGGTGAGAGGCAGGGTTGCCCTGCTGGCAAATGCTGATGTTAAAACTGCAATCAAAAGCCAGCTAACATGATGGAGAGATTAAGCCTGGGATCCCAGCAGTGGGCTGAAGTTTCTATAGGTGGGTAACCCTCTGGCTCTCAACAAAAACAAATCTCTCTAGAGAAAAGCTTCCTCAATTTGGGTCCTTAAATTTCCATGGATTAAGCAACAATATATGAGCACTCAATAAAATATGATCAATGAAATATAATCAAACACACAAGAAAGCAAACCACTATAAGCAAGAGGTAGAAGAGATGAGGTATGCCAGACTTCTAAGAACTTTAAATATTGGAATGAGAATATTTGGAATGTATAATAATTATTATAAAATTCATTCAAAAAATATGAAGTCACAGAAATAAGCATGCAATGCTAGACTATAAAAAGTGAAATGGTAGATTTGAAAAAGACTTAAACATAACTTTTAGAAATGAAAAATGTTATTAAAACAGCAGAGGAAAGAATTAGTGAAGTGGAAAATAGAGTTGAAGAAATAAACAGAATATAGCACAGGAAAAAAAGATTGTAAATAAGGATCAATAATTATTACAGGTTCCAAGTAAAGATAATATATTGAACACATACAGCTAATTTTACTCCCCCTTCTCCAAACTTATTAAAACTACAACAAAGGGATTTTAAACAATTATATAAACCCACAAGGATGGGCAAAATATGAGACACCAGCAACAAACTTCTGGAAAATGGAATATAAATGAAGAACTGATAACAATGTTACCAGAGCTAAGAAAACCAAATCCTAAATTGGTGGTGGGGAAATCATTGAATCAACTGAATTTGCATTGGAACACAACACAAAAAGTTAAAAAAAAGAATATAATAGAGTAAGGGGCATGAATTACTAGGAATTAAAGATAAAATAGAGAAGAACTACCAAATCAAAAGTTCTTTAAAAAGACTATTAAAAATAGATTAATCTTTAGTAAGATTGAGAAAAGTGAAGGTATAAATATGTATGAACAAAGGAACATATCTACAGATAGGCAAAATTAAATTTTAAAAAGATTTT
The DNA here is from genome assembly GCF_028885625.2 of Pongo pygmaeus. Lineage (NCBI taxonomy): Eukaryota > Metazoa > Chordata > Mammalia > Primates > Hominidae > Pongo > Pongo pygmaeus. The sequence goes on along the minus strand of NC_072373.2, from coordinate 162,173,222 downwards.
TTAAAAATTTAATTTAAAATTAAGTTTAAAAAATATTTTAAGTGCCAAAAGAGATAGTAAGAATAATCTACACTACTTTATGTCGATACATTGGAAACAATTTAAAATGCCCAGAAAAATATAACTTGTGAAACCAGTTGAAGAAATGGAAAACCTAAATAGCCTTATAATCATTAAATAAATAAAAATGGTAGTCTAAAATTTTTCTGCAAAGAAAATAAAAGTCTCAATAATTTTAGTGACATACTATTGCATTAAATAAAAAACCAAATGTCCAAGAAGAGCCAAGACATTCTGAGGACAAATAGGATGAAGGAATGTGCTTTTCTAGATTGTAAGCCTTATTAAAAAGCTAAAGTAATTAAAACAGTATGGTTTTGAGGTAAGGATAATCAAATTAGCCAGTGGAACAGACTAAGAAGCCCCCAAAAATCTGTCTCTCTCTCTCTCTCCATATATATGTGTGTATATATATGTATGTATATATATGTTTGTGTATATATGCATGTGTATATATGTTTGTGTATATATGTATGTATATATATGTTTGTGTATATGTGTATGTGTATATATGTTTGTGTATATATGTATGTGTATATATGTTTGTGTATATATGTATGTGTGTATATGTTTGTGTATATATGTATGTGTGTATATGTTTGTGTATATATGTATGTGTGTATATGTGTATATATGTATGTGTGTATATGTTTGTGTATATATGTATGTGTGTATGTTTGTGTATATATGTATGTGTGTATATGTTTGTGTATATATGTATGTGTGTATATGTTTGTGTATATATGTATGTGTGTATATGTTTGTGTATATATGTGTGTATATGTTTGTGTATATATGTATGTGTGTATGTTTGTGTATATATGTATGTGTGTATATGTTTGTGTATATATGTATGTGTGTATATGTTTGTGTATATATGTATGTGTATATATATATATATTTGCTCGATAAAGGATATTGTGTTGTAGATCATGAGTGGCTTATTCAATAAATGGTGCTGAGAACATTAGTTATCCATATAGGAAAAAAATTAAAGAAGCTCCTTATTCTCTTACATACAAAAATTAATTTTTGATGGAATAGAATCTTAAATATGGAAGGCAAAGGCTTAAAACTTTTTGAAGAAGTTTAGAATATTTTTATAATCTTGAAATTTATTTAAAGAATTTTTTTAAAAGACACAAGTACCCATTAAAAAAGAAAACATTGGTAAATCAACTACCATAAATGAAAATCATCAAAAGGTACCATAAATGAAAACATAAGGAATTCATATCTAGATTAATCTTGATCGTGGTCTTAAGACTTCCAGCCTCCTGAACTGTAGGAAATAAATGTCTGTTGTTTAAGCCACTCCATCTATAGTATTTTTGTTATAGTAGCCTGAGCTAGGACAGCTTTATATAAGCCTTTGGGGACCATAGATGAACTACATCACTTGGTTCTATCATGTTCTGTGGTTTCAATGCAGAAGCCTAGAGAATAACTAAGGCTGGGAGAAAGAAGGACCACACTGGTGGGAGAAGATGGTGACAAGTGGTAAGGAGTGGGCAACTGGGTACTAATTCTTGTTTTTTCTTCCCCAGCCTTGTGGTTCTGGCCAAATCACTGGGCCTGTTGTCTCTTCTGTAAAGAGAAGGGCTGCTCAGTTCTCATTTGGATTCAACCTTTCCAATGGAGCATTTAAACATGGAGGAGGGATTTTTTTGGTTGTCACAAGGACTGGAGGACCCTGCTGGCTAAATATCCTCCAATGTGTGAGACAGTTGCACCCTAAATGCCAGTGTGCCCCTATTGGGAAACATCATCTCTAACAGTCCTTTAAACGAGCCCTCTACATCTCTCTACATATACAAGATGTTTGCTGGTGGGTCGGGAAACATTTGGATACTTTGTGAAGCATGCAGGTCTCCACCCAAACCTGCAGGTCAGATGGCTGCTGTCCAAACATTGGGATCTTTAGGACTGCAGATGAGATGCTCTGTTCTGGTGTATGTCCTGCTTGGGGGGCTGCCCCTACCTTGCTGGAAGAAGATTTAGTTGAATTCAATTGAAGCGTACTATTACAAACCATTTGCTCCCTTGTCGTGACAGCTAGCAGGAACAGAAAACTGGCTTGCTCTGGTACTAACTGCATTCTCAGAACCGTGCATGCAGTGCTTTATCGTTCTGTTCAAAGCTAAGCAGTGCCCTCCTTGGGACACTCTGGGAATGTACAGTATTCATTGCTCTAAGAAAATGCCTTGGCCACAAGGAAAAAACATTCTCTGGCTGTGGCTTGAGCCAACTGGATCAGTGCCAGCCTGTGCAGATGTCTTTGTGGACAGAGAAGTCCCTCTGGGAGAAGGCAGCCCATGCTAGGGTGCATAGGTTGATGAGAGGAGTGACAACTGTATTTCTGTCCTTACTTGCTCTCCTGGCCAGGTGCTCTTATGCAGTGCACTGACTGTACAACAGTACCTACTGGCTGGACCCTCTCATTCTCTACCAATTCAGCAATCTACTCTTGGCTTCATTCAGGAGGCTGTCTCCCCGTGGTTGCCTGAACCCAAAAGCAAAATGTGTGGGTCTCACCTACTTCGCAGGCTCTAGTTCTAAAGAATGGGCCCAGGTGTCCAGCCTCCATGGCCTGACATTCAATGCTGTGTACACTCCGGTTCCAAGTTGCTTTTCTACTCACTGCACCCCAGACTCACTGCTAAACAGGCTACTTTAGTCATTGCCAGCCAAATAATGCTTGTGAAGTTGCATCTCCACTCTCTCATACTTTTCCCTTACCCTCACCTTTTATCCAACTCTTTCAAGGCTTGGCTCATTTTCAGTCTTCTGGGAAGCCCTCTCAATTGCCCCCAGTTGGGAGTTACTGAAAAGTGTCCTTGTACCTCCCATTGGTCACTGACTGCACGGTTCATGTATTGGGAATCTTGATTGTTAAGAAGATTTTAAGTTCCTTGAAGGTGGAAACCTAATGAGAAGACTTGCCCTTCAGGCTCCTCTACTTAAGAATCATTCCAAGCAATTACCATGGAAACAAATATCTTCCCTTCCTGGGCTCTTGGACCAAAACAAACAAACAGACAAACAAACTGTTAAAGAGCAAGGAATTTGGCTTCCCGCCTAGGTTGGCAGTGAGAGCTTCAGAACAAGGTTGAGGTCAAATCCATGAACCTCATTTAGTTAGTTGCCCATGAACTTGGCTTGGAATGCCTTGGCCCCATCTTAAAGTCCTTCATTCTGGGGACACTGGTCAGCCTGAGGCCCACGCTCCTTAGTCCCACCACGGGAAGCCTTCTCTCTCCATGTGTCACTCTGAGACCATATTGGCTGAAGCTCTGGGCTTACTCATATCCTGAGTCGTCCAACCTCGCATGTCCGTAAAAACATCCATATCCTTATAGGTGGAGGCCTTATAGATAGGTTGTTGAGTCAGATTTATGAGTTTGAGAAAGAGATGCTTTGGATGCAAAGGAACTTTGGTGAGTTTGCAGAAGCCCTGGACTCAAATCTACCACCACTCAGAACAGTGAATGCCAGAAAATGCTTGGAAAAGGGCATCTCTTTGCTGAATGACCCTAGTAATCTACTCATTCCCCCGGTAATTACTGAGCCACTCTGTGTTCCAGGCACAGTTCTAGTTTCTGAAAGTATACCTGAGAACAAAACAGAAAGAAATTCTGCCCTTATGAGCCTCCACTTCAGCTTCTGGCCAAGTCTGTTTTTCATATGATCCAAGCACTTTGGCAGGTGTTAGGGCTGTAAAAGGGATGGCATGGGAGCCCCTTGGGTAGGGGACATGGCAGACACATCTCTTAGAAATATTGCCGCAAGCCTCACTGTTCAAGTCTGGTGTGTGGAGCAGCTACATCAGCACCTCCAGGGAGCATGTTAGAAATGCATCATCTCAGGCCCTTCCCAAGACCTTCTGAGTGAGAAACTGCACTTTACAATATGATCCCAGGTGAACTGTCTGCAGGGAAAGGCTTGAAAAGCCTTGCTACAGGACAGCAAATCCACAAGCTGTCCTACAGTGAAAGGGAGCAGAATGATAATGTGCATTTGAGAAAGAGCACATCCCATGCCTCAGATTCAGAAAGGTGGCGTGTTCAAGACTGAGATCTCCTCAGAAAGAAACATGCTTAAAAATCCAATGCTCCTCAACTGTATTTGATGGTTCAACAACAAACCACCGACTGTAATCACTCAACAGAACCAGCATCCTGTGAAACACACCTTGAGAAACCAGTAGTGGACCCTCTGGCATTCCCAGATTCAACTTTCTTGGCTTCAATGACTGCAGATGGTTTGAGCCCATGGGGTGATAACTGGCAGTTTTGCTGAGGAACAAATCTGAATCATGCCTACTGCCAGGCTGAGGCTCTGGGCCAAGGTCTCAGCTTGGGATAGGGTGAGGATCGGAGGGTTGGAAAGATAGAGGGACTCGGAGACTGCCAACTACTGGTTAACTTGTGGCATAAGGAGGATATATACAGAAAACACTGGATTCTATAGCTGAAATATGTCATTTGGAGAAATTTAGGAGCCAATATAAGCATTCCTTATTTGTCATTTGGGGGATTCAAGAAAGTCATGGGCTATATATATTCCACAGGTGTCAAGAATCTATAATGATGATGGTGGCAAAGACAATGATAGATACCGTTTTAAAACTTACTATATGCCAAGCACTGTCCTAATTCATATGTTCCCAACAGCAATGCTAAGTGGTATAATCCTCATTTCTGCAGATGAAGAAATTGAGGCACAGAGCTGGCTCCTCGTTTTAATCCCTTTCATGCTGAATGTGACTTCTGAGACCTAGGTGACAGGCAACTGACTGGTGCAGACTGAACTGGCCAGATGGAGTGACCACTGGTCCCCTTTATCCCCCGAGCCAGCCCCCGAAGGCTAAGAGACTTGCTCAGAGCCCCATCCCAGAAGTGGGCAAGAGTCACATTTGTACCTTAGCAAAACTGCCAATTATCACACCATGGGCTTATTCCTTCTGGAATAGGGTAAAGCAAGAACATAGAACCCCCTTTGGGGGTGCCACTTAGGTGTGAAGCAGCCCTAATTGGGCAGGTACAGGCTGGAGTGACCTCAGTGGTGGGCCTGGGAGGGGATACCTGGTTTGCTCTGGGGCAGTTGTAGAAGGCTCAGCGCAGTGCTGGACTGCAGGTAGGACTAAGCTTGGATTGTAAGGCCTGGGATCTTCTCACAATGCTGGTCTACACCCACTGTGTGGCCTGTGACAGGCCTCTTTCCCTGGGTCTCAGTCTTTGAAGATAGTGATACACCCCCCACCCCACCACACCCGGTCATGGGCTGCACCTTGGGTTTCAACTCAATGACTGCTTTTCAGGAGGTCCCTCTGGGGTTCCTTGGGGTTATGGCTGCTCCCGGCTGGCAAATCCAGATCACGCGAGAGGTAGCTTAACTCTCCCTCTCTCAGGGACACGAAGAAGATCTGTTGCTTCCAGATTGCACCCACACATGCCTAGAACCCCAGTAATGAAGCTGGAACCTCTGCTGTGTGGTCAGACAAACCCAAGGATAAATTGCCCCTGCTTCTTGGGATGACACTAGGAATTCACCATTCTTCACTAGGCAGTCCCTGGGGCCTAGAGCCAATTCACTCAGTTTAAGATTCCCTCCCTTTGAGACAAAGTATAGGGTGGTGATAATGAAGTCAGTCGGGCACAGCCTTGAGTGCTGGCTGTGTGACACAGGACAAGTCACTAAACCTCTCTGAGCTCCAGCATGCTCATTGGTAATTGGTATAAATGAAAGTACCTATATCATGGGACTGCTGTGAGGTGCCAGCACATTATCAGTGCTTTGTAAAGAGCAGCTATTACTCTTGTTGTTGCTTGGACATTTATTATGAGGGGGGAATACTTTTTAAAATTTGCTTCTTAAAAACAAATTTCTGAAGACATTTTCAAATGAGACTTTAAAATATGTTTTTCTCTTATAAAGTTAAAATTTTTGTATGAGGCTAGGCATAATTTTTTTTAAAAAAATTAACAAATAGCAATCAAGGGCTTCTAAGCAATTCCAAGGACCCCCTTCCTGCTCTATTCCACTAGGCTTCCACCCTCTCTCTCCCAGCAGCAATCGCTGGCATTTTTGTATGGCTCACCCTGGAAGCTGGCAAGCTCTGCACCTCCTGGTCGGGAGCTGCCAGCTCTCCCCTGCAGCTTTCCTGAAGTCCTCTTGCTGTAGGTTGTCCCTTTGTCCCAGAGCCCTCACCCTAACAGGGAAGTCCCTCATTTCTTCATTAACTTCCAGGTTACTCCCTCCCCATTAATGCTGAGCTGGAGAAGCAGGGCTCACAGGACCTTACAACAGGGACCAGGAGCAGCAGCTCGGAGATTCAGGCCGCCTTTGGCTTCCTTGACCCTCCTGTCCCAGGTCCAGCATCAGGGAGGGAGGAAGGGGAAAACAATCAGCAGGGCCCGTGTAAGCATACACTTCTTATGGATGACTCCTCTGACAACCACACGGGGTAAGGCCAGGCTCACGGTCACACAGTGGCTGAGCCAGAGACCAGTGTTTTTGCTTTTCCATCTAATAATGGCTCCGTCTATACAAAATTTTGGGCAGGAAGGGCAATGCATCTATCAGAACTCACTGGTGACAGGTGCAGCAGGAGCTAAATTGGCTGAGTTGAACCAGGCTGTTACTTCCTAGCTGTGTGACCTTAGGGAAATCGTCCAACCTCTCTGTGCCAACAATTGCGCCTACCTCATAGGATTCATTTAAGGATTAAAGAAGTTGATAAATATCAAGTGATTAAAATCCTACCTGGCACATCCATAGCAAGGATTCTACATGCTAGATATTTTAATTGTTGTTAAGCTTCATGAAGGCAGGAGTCTTTGTCTATGTTGGTTACTGGTCTGTGTTAGAACAGTGCCTGGTACTTAATAGGGGCTCTATAAACAGTTGTTGGGTGAATGAATCTATTTCTTTCAAGATAAAACTCTTGCAATGCCGCCATTGTTTATCTTGGCCAGCAGAGGGCAGCAAACAGCTGTGGACTGATTAATTGTGGGCAAGGGTGGTTTTAATTTTGAAGGCTAACAGAACTGTCCCTCCTGAGCCAGTTAGGGAAACAAAAGGTTGCCATGTACTTGTACGACTGGCCCCGACCCCTCCCACTCACCTTTGTGCAGGTTAGAATGATTGTCAGGCATCCAACTCACAAAAAATCTTGGTTCCATTTCTTCTCAACTTATTTTCAATTTCCTTCCTCCCTCCCTCCCTTCCACTATCCCTGCTTTTCCTTTCTCCGTTTTCTCTAATCATATTTCCCCCTGCCCCCACACTTACTCCTCTGCATCAAGCTAGTATACTGTACACACTCCCAAACTTTATCTGTACAATTACAGCTTGTACTGCAAATCATGACATCTAGAGTGGATCCTTATGCAGTATTCTTCCCAACCAATGAATGCTGCTTAACCTAGTATAATTTTTTAAACAACATGTAATTTGATAACTAGACCCAGAGAGGTACTATAGCTTGGCCAAGAACACACAGCAATTAGGGGTAACGTTAGAGCCCTAGCCAAGGCCTTCTGCTGTCCATTACACAGCCTCATCACACGTTCTCTTTTGCCAACAGGAGGCTCATGTGGTCCCTGTTTGTCATCCAGTCAATACAGCCATCAGCTTTTGGCCCCAGACACCTTTCCTCTGCACTGTGGCACAGAAGAGCAGACTGCTTTGGAGGGCAGCTTCCTGGGAGCTCCAGGGACTCTGGCCAGGCGGCCACTGCCACTGACCTCTTCCTTGGCTCACTGAGCCCCTGCCTGCAGCTCTCGTGTTTCCCCTGTGCTGCAGTGGACGCTTATCTTCCCCCGATGGCACATTTCTTTGTCACTGATAGGACCCTCACTGGCAGTCGGAGGTGAGTTCCTGGGAAGCTTCTGGGTCTTGTTGGTGCCTTCTGGCACCACTTGTGGTTGGGATGGCTCTGACACCCAAGCCTCACCACTGCTCCGGGGGTCACCCAGTGACATGATCTCCCCAGCTTACTAGATCCTGTCCTTCCCAATTATGATCCAAAAAATCATGCTAGGATAACCGTCTGGAAAAAATATTTAATTGGTCTTCCAGCTGGGAAATTCTATACAAATTGATGAGTTAAAAAAAAAAAAGGGAATTTTTAAAACTAGAAAAAATATGGGTGACCTATTATCTTAGGGGATATTTCTTTAAGCATGAAAGCAAAACTAGAAACTATAAAAGAAAAAATTACAGGTTGACTACATAGAAATTAAAAAGCTCTATATCCTGGTAAACATCCAAATCAAAAAAACTAGCGACAGATGGAGAAAAGTTGAGCTACCCATGTAACAAAGGATAAATATACTAAATCAGACTCTCAAGAAAATGGATAAAGAATCTGAACTGACAGCCTAAAAATATCAAGTCATAGGAACATGAAACATGCTCAATGTTACTGGTAATGAAGTAAATGCAAAATTCAATTTCCGCATCTTGAAGTTGCAAATTTCAAAACTACATAGTGTCAGTGAGGATGCGGGCCACAGACTCCCTCATTCTGCTGTTGGCACAGTTCTGGAGGGCTCTGTTTGCTTACAGGTGTCCGTGATAAATGCTTTTCTGTGTAGCCTTCATCGCTATCACCTTACTACCTGTTGCCTCCTCCCTCCCGCCTTCCTTTACCACGTCAATATACTTCACGATGATAGGGACATTGTTTACTGATCTGCCCCAAATGCTTCGAATAGCACCTGACCCGGCTGGGCGTGGTGGCTCACGCCTGTAATCCCAGCATTTTGGGAGGCGGAGGCGGGCAAATCACAAGGTCAGGAGTTCGAGACTAGCCTGGCCAACATGGTGAAACTCCATCTCTACTAAAAATACAAAAAATTAGCTGGGCATGATGGCAGACATCTGTAATCCCAGCTAATCAGGAGGCTGAGGCAGGAGAATCACTTGAACCCCAGAGGCGGAGGTTGTAGTGAGCCGAGATCATGCCACTGCACTCCAGCCTGGGTGACAGAGCAAGACTCTGTCTCAAAAAAAAAAAAAAAAAAAAATAGCACCTGGCCCAAAATTAGATGTTCAACATATGTTTATTGAATGAATAATTTATCTTTAACCCAGTAGCTCTTAGGAATTGATACTAAGGCAACAATCAGTGATGTACAAAAAAGATTTATATCCAAGGATGCTCAGTTCAACATATATTGTAATAGTCAAACTTTGCAAACCACTGAAATGTCCAGTAAAAATTATGAACCATCCTTTTTAGAGACTATAATAGTAAAGTCATGAAAATCATGTTATAGAAGACAACATAACATAGAAAGATTTCCTAGATACATTTTGAAAAGGGCAGGTTATATACCTGTCTAGAAATTTTCTATGTATAATACAATCTATATAAATCTGCACATATATTCATGGAAAAACTTGTGTAAGAACATACTGACATTTTAACAGTATTTATCTTCGGATAGAGTAATTGTAAAATGTTTACATGTTTTTCTTTACTCTTTCATGTATTTTTGCAGAGTTTCTGTGATAGGACCATTTTGTTTTTAAGACTGGATTAAAAACAACGTAGCAGAGGCCATGGGTGCCTTCACCCATATTCCTCAAGCTGGCCCTAGTTCCAAGTAACTAAGAGCCTGGGGGTGGCCCTCTACCTACAAAGGGTGGGAGTGAGTGGCTCTCTCTCACAGCTTGGCAGACGCCCTGGCAGTGCACCTTGGTGGCTGTTCTTTGCATTCCCTTCTTCTCAGCCTCGCTTCTCCATGCCACCTCAGTGCTTCCTGGAATCACCTTTCAAGCCAGCTACTTGCACACAAATCCTTGTCCCAGAGTCTGCTTTTAGGAGGAGCCCAGGCTAAAAGGCACAAATGCTGTTTTAAAAATCCTGCCCACTCCGTGTAAAGAACATCAGCCAAGCATGGTGCTATAGAAAGAACTCCTGTCTTGGCTGTTCCTGTGTGTAGTTCACTTTCAATCTCTCAGCATCCCTGAGTTGAAGAGAGATCTTGCTTAACTGGGAGGGAAGGCCAAAGGGTTTCTGGATACAGGAGCCACCTTGGGGATCTTAGAGCCTCAGAAGAGGCAAGGATGTCAGTTATAAGAAGGGGCTGTCCAGATAATAAATGAAATTAATAAACCACCGCTGTGATGCCAGCACATGGCTCACAGCAGATCTGCATCAGGTGCCTACCATTGCCATAGGATGCCATTAACACCTACTCTCCCTTATGAGGCTTAGAATCAGGGCTGCTGAGGACTTCAGAAATCATCTCATTCAGGTGGGGTGAAGGGGGTGGGTAGCTTCCCTGAGGGTCCCACAGCAAGAGTTAGAGACAGAGCCAGGACCAGAACTTACTGAAAAGCAATAATCCAAGGTCTGACTTGGGTTCTGAGGATTTGCTCAGTGATAGATGTCATTCTCGATTTGGCCTGAAGAGGGCAGACACTTGCCATTCATGGAGGTGAAGAGCTTGTTTTTAAGTCTGGACTAACATCTCCCAATAAGGTCATTTGGTTCTAGTGAGAGTTGCAGCTCACGACATTCTTGAGTCTTCTGCTGCAAATATGCTACTGGAAAGACACTGAAGTTCAGAGACTGAAGTTCCTTTAGTTCCAACTCTGGCACTGTAATAGGTGATCTTGCACAGGTCACTTCACCTCTCTGAGTCTCACATCTTGTGAAGTAAGATCTCTACTCTGTGACTGAGAAGGTGGTATTGGGGGGAGATATGTAACTTACAAAGTTGCATATTACAACACACATCGCTGCTGTTAAATTCTGTGTGTGTGTGTCTGTGTGCACACGTGCACACTCGTGATGGAGAGAGCTTGACAAAGGAGAGAGGCCTAGGCCAAAGGAGGTTTTTCTGGCCTCAGGTGAATATATATTTGTAAATTCTCTAGCAATTGGAACCAATGCACTTTGTACTTGGGAAAGACTTAACTGCTTTTACTTATATTTCAAACTGTACTTTTTTAAAAGCTAAAGATGTCCCTTAACCTAACTGGTGTATGGGAAAAAAAATGTGACAGGGATATATGCAAAGTTCTACCATTAAGTCAAAAATACTGCTGAATACAGAGAAGGTATTGGTAATATTAATTTTTAAAACTAAGTATTTTAGTGGTTACTTGGTCATGAGAAGCAAAGAAGTGAGGAGTATTTTTAAAAATCCTGCACCATTTTCCTAGGACATCAAGCCCTAGTACAGGAAGGGACATTTTCACACTAATCTGTGCCAGCTGGAGCAGTCCTGCCATCTGAACATCATATTTTGGAACACTGAGAAGCTAGGATGCAGTTAACAGGTAAGTAGTAATGGGAGAACTTTCCAGAAACCATGTCTGGAGGAGGGGTTCAGGAGCTGAGATGCTGAGCCTGGGGCAGGGAAGACTTGAATGGGGCAGGCCCAACAAAAAGGGGTTCCATCAATCCAAATAAGTAAAAGTCACAAAGGAAAGATCTGGTCTCAATAGCGAAGGGCATTCTTCCCTGAGAGATCACTGTGTTGTCACAGGAGACAGGAAGCTCTGAACACTTCAAGACATGCTTAGAAGGCCCCTCGGTGTCAGCAGAAAAGGGGCTACTAATGTCATCTCGGAAACCAAGTTATCCCCATACAACAAAATCAATCACGTATCAAAACGTGATGGAGAGACAGCCTGCATAAGTCAGATGGTTCCCGGAGCACTACAGGATAAAAAGGACCTTGAAATACAGAAGACAAAGTACAGGCTCATGAATGTCTGGATGCACCAGCAAGTTGAGCCTGACCAACTGCACTGACATCCTGATGAGTCAGCTTGAATCAAGAAGATGGGTCCCAAATAATTCAGGGTCACGCAGCAGAGAGAGATGGGGATTAGTCAAGTGTGTTCACTCTCTCACCAACTCTCCCTGATTGAATTCCCACACTATGCTAGGCACTTTTTAGGGAGCTGTGTATATTTTCTTTGGAGGCACAGGGTTAGGACATTATCTCTTCCAAGGACAGCAGTTTCTCTGTGAATTTATTCCTTGTCTACCAAAAACCTTCTATTTCCTCTTTTAGCCTCCATGGTTACCTGAAAATAGGAAGGAAGAAAGTCTACGATAATGGAGCCACAAGATATGTGCACTCTTTACTGTAAAGATCACACAGGAATTCTAGTTTATAGATTCCCCAATGTTACCATTCAGCCTTTGGGAGCCTGATTCAATTTGAAAGAGTAGATAAAATATAGTTTCTAGAACTGACAAGGTGAGGATGAGACCCAAGACCAGGGCGTGGCCACTACCATATGAACACTGGGAGGTCCTCCAACCTCCCCTGACATTTCTCTTGAACTTCTCAAAGTTACCTGCTGGGACCCCAGGGGTGTGAGTTCCAAGGGCCCCATCAGCTCTGAGATTATAGGCTGAACTCAGGCATCAGAATTGTTAGAGCTTTATCTCAGTTCTGAGAAGTGGTTAAAACCACCCTTGGCAGTCACATGTAGAATCACTTATTTCATTACTATGGACATTTTCTTGTAGGAACAATACATAGTGAAAATCCATTGGGATAGCCAACATAAAACTGATTTTGTTTTCAATTTGATATAACAATTGCATTTTATTTATTTGTTGTAAGTATTGGTAAACTTTCTTATTTTTTAAAAAGAGACACCTGTAAAATTGTATACTTTTTTCCTATAATATCCTTTAAAGCTGCTTGAAAAATGTTTATTATGACAATGTATAAAACTGGTATACATGGCCAATAATAAATTTTTTCTCTAGGTTGATGGTCCTTAATAAAAGCATTTTCTCACCTCTTGAGTTTCCACTTCTCTTCCCACTGATTGAAATGGGTTGCATCCAACCTGCATTCTTGAAATGGAGACTTCATTAGTGAAACTCCAACACCCACTACACATCGGTGGAGAAGGCAGAACAGCCAGGGAACATACTGCAACCCCTCTCCTCTGGACCTCAAGTTTCTCCTCCACTGTCTATTTGTTATTTCTCTCCTGTCTCAGGATGAAAGTGTCCTTTCACTCCTTCAGTGCTAACTCATCTTCATTGTACTCTTGGTCCCAAAACTCTGATTTTGCTTGTGGCTTACATTAGCTCCTCATCATCTTTCCTTCATGGCTGGATCTCACCCTTCATGTTTACAAACTTAGTTCAATTCCCTGCGGACTAAAAAACACAAGCCTCCACTTTCCTCTGGCTCCTCTCGGAGCAACCATTCTACCTCTTTCCTTCCTATCACAATTGCCCATTGACTCTGCTCCACTTCTGTCTACCTTCTGCCCTTGCCACTTAAGAAGGTCACACACATCCAAACCACCAAATCCAAGAGACTTGGATCCTTAAATGTTGCTGAACCTCCCAGGACATCTAACGTTGTTTTTTCGTCTTTTTTCCTTGTGAATCTGGTTCTTTGAAACCCCACATTTCTCTGATTTATCCACCTTATCTTCTTCGCCTTTCCTAGAGAATATGGCCATGTCTGGCTCACCACTCTTGGTGGCCATCTGCTTGATGTTTTGCTGCTCTGCCCAGTTGTCCTTCTCCCTCTCAATGGTGGTGGCTGCCCAACCTCCTGGACCCCTCAGTTCTAATTGTTAGCTCATTTCCTCAAAGAGATGGCTTTTAAAACCTAGCCCAGGCAAACCCAAACTCATCATCTTGCCCACTGTGCTAGATCTTTTCTGATTGTTTGCCCAGTTCAAAATGGATTCTCCATTCTTTGGAGATGGACACCGATCTATAAGGTGGGCCCCAAGCAGCCATTTGACCTGAATTCCTGGTCACAGGTGACTGGCACAGGGACAGCCACCTGCCTAAGGCTCCTAGTTTTTAAGTGAGAGAAACAAGAACTGGATAAAGACTCAGTAGTGAATGGTACTGCTCTGAGAGAAAGGTGCATGGATTCCTGGTGCTAGGGGCCCTTAGAGCTGCCCCACTTCCCATCTTCCTGGTTAATTCAACTCTTCCATGGATCTCTCATATATGCTAGGAAAGTTCTAGTACAGTCTCTCTTTTAGCTAAGCTTGCTAGAGTTGGCTCCTACTTAGAAAATTTTAAGTAGTGGATCCACTGACACTTGTCATCCACTGAAACCCCACCATTCCCTTCCCCAGCAAGGGCTTGAAATTTGACTCTCATCTTACTTTCTGTGCAACCCACATCCAGAACATTCAAACCTTGTGCATTTTATCTCCAAAATAATCCTCTCCTCCAAGTCCTCTGCTACTGTCCTGCTTCCAGTGTCTGTGATCTCTTTTCTGGGCTTGTCTAGCCTCTCCAGGCTCCAGTGATCATTCTGATCATATCACTTCTCTGCCTAATATCTGAGACTAAGTCTTGTAACTCTTACCACAGCATTAAAAACCCTTCTCCATCTGGCTCACAGAGGCACAGGGCTCATCATCTGCTATTTCCATTCCTATATGCCAGCCAGGCCTGATCGCCGACCTTATCCAAACATTGTCCACGCTTTGCATCTTCTGTGATTTTTGTACTGCTGATCCCTTTGCACTTTGGCTCTGATAAAAATCTTTCTTCTTTAAGGTCTAGCTCAGGTCCTTTTCCTAACCCAGGGGATAGAGAAACGTTCCCTCTATCTTCTGGGACAGGAGTTCCCTGCTAACTGGCTCCCTTTGATTCCTGGCACTGCAGTGGTTGATTGGTAAATGGATATTGAGTGCACAGGATTGTACACCATCCAATGGCCACCAGGTTAGGAAAAAGCCTAGAGAGAATAGCCAAAGTCAAAGCATTTTCTACTGTCACTGCTTACTACGCTTTAAGCCTAAGTCAGGAAAATGCAGGCTAGGGGTGCTGAGTGGTGAATTACATGGACTGTGCCCCAGACCTGCAGACCTCAGTGTCTGAAAAACAAGTTACTCATGAAACTGGTTTTAGGCTCCAGGAAAAACACATTTATGTGGCTTGTTGTTCATAAAACACTTCCATATACATGAACTGATTGAAATTTTCACTGTGACCCCAGTAAGCAGTTTATCCATATAAGTGAGGAAATAGCCAGGTCAGATGTAAATCACAGACCTTCGACAGGAAACAGTGTTCTTTCTCTCGGCTATCCCCAGTGCAAGTGTTAAAATACAATGAAAAAGGCTACTGGGGGAAGTCTGAATAGGGCAGGGGACGGCTCTGCTTCTAAAGCACGTGATGTTTTCCCCACCTTTATTGTCACACATATGAGCATCCATCGCCAGCCTAGGGAGGCTAACCACACAGGACAGAAAATGTCACCCTTTCTCCAGGAATAGATATTATCCCCAAACACTTTGATTTGATGATAAAGTATATTGGTTTTTCAGAAATCTATTTCCCCCATCAACTCCCCACCCCCAGGTTCAACCTGGAAAATAATCTGCATGCATGTGTATGAGTTTTAGCATATGTACACATATGCATATACATACAGGTTTATTTAAATGATTGGATCTACACTTTTGGAGGCTATTTGAAGTATCTTATCAAAATAAAATGCATTTTAAGCAAGAGGTTCAAAAAGCTTTTCAGACCCAAAGGCCATTTAATACAGTAAATCTTACTTGGGTAGTTTAGCAAACATTTTTTAAAACCCACATCCAACAGATTGGTTAGTATTAGATACACAGATTTGGTTTCAAAGCTGAAATACCCCTCATGGAATAAATCTTCTCAGGAAATTCAGTTATTTTATATTATGCCACAGAACAGGGACACATATCTATTGACAACTTAAATATTAACTCAGTAGGCTACCTGGTGACATAAATAGGAAAAAAAACAGTGGTCATGGATTAGGAGTGAGAAGACTATGACACCAGCCTACCTTGGACTGGGACCGCAAAGGATGTTAAAATCTATCCTAGAATTTAAAACAGGAAAAATGTCAAATATTCCACTCCCCATTCGGCCCAAACCATCCCCCAAGGAATACACACCCACCCCACCCCCACATGAGGTTTACTAACCACCTGCTACTGATGTTACTATGTCACTAATTAACAATGATCACAGAAAATGTGTCATACCAGAGTTTTTGTTATCATACACAACGCATTAGTGGCTGCAGGAATCTTCCTCCAAAAGCTACCGTCAGAAGGCAAACTGACAAATGTCCATGCCGCTGGTCCAAGAAACCACAGCTAAGAGCCACGAGGCATTCATTTGTACATTGAGCTCTCTCTGGCATGCTCCCCACTCTAGTTAGAGGGGCTGGGGTATGGAGAGACCGTCCCAGCCGGGCGCTGCAGCCTCCTACTCCTGGGCCTCCTTGCGGGTCAACTTGTAGATCTCAGTGGGTCCATCCACATGGGTGATAGTGGTGGTGAGCTGGAGTTCTTCCCCACTATGGACACCCAGATCGCCTGAAACAGGGTTTTTGGTGTTAGATGCATTCAAGGAGGAAGGAGAAGCAAGCTGGGGTTCATCTCATGGACAACTGCTCTGACGCTAGCCCTCTTTGACATTCTGAGCACACAGAGACACCTAGGGCACACAACATTCAGAACAAGGACTAACTCCAAACCTGTTCACCTGGATTTTGCAGAACTTTTTAAAATATCATTTTTGGCTCCCAGATGACAGTCATTAAGATACATGAGTCAGCTCACTGCTGATATTATTCATAGTAATCATTAACATTTAATGAGCATTTACTTTGTGCCTGACGCTATTCTAATCACTTTGTAAGTGATCTTCTTTAATCCTCGCAGAAGCCCTCTGAAGTAGGCAGTATGAACGTGCCAGCCTTACAGATGAGGAAGCTGGGAGGTAGGCAAGGTAATTGTCGTGGGTGGAGGAGCAGGCCCACGAGAGAGCTGGCAAAGGAATGTCTGATGCCAAGACCAATGTGGTGGGCTAAACCAGCATAACACACCTCCCGACGGATGGGTCAGTCAGGCACCAACACATTTGCTGTGAATAATTTACAAAATAGGAGCCAGGTGCAGTGGCTCAGGCCTGCAGTCTCAGCTACTCGAGAAGCAGGGGTAGGAGGACCGCTTGAGGCCAGGAGTTTAAGATCAGCCTCGGCAACAGAGCGAGACCCTGACTCTAAAAAAAAATTTGTTTTAATTACCTGAGTGCAGTAACTCACACTTGTAACCTCAGCTACTCAGGAGGCTGAGGCAGGAGGATCACTGGAGTACAGTGAGCTATGCAGTGAGCTATGATTGCACCACTCACTCCAGCCTGGGTGACAGAGTGAGACTTTGACTCTAAAAAAATAAAAAAATAAACTACAAAGCATCTATGTCACGTGAAAGCAAATAAGACCTGCTTATATCTATCCATAGATTGGTGAAGGAGCCATATCTAACACATCTAGGAACAATGAGGGGCTTTATTCTCCAGGAAAAAAAAAGTGCCAGAAACGTGCTGTGCATTTCCTTCTGCCCTCAGGATTGTCCCAAGTGTTCTGAACTCATTATCAGTGGACAGTGTTCTGCTAAAATGGAATAATTTGAACTTTTCTAAATTAGTAGGAGCAAAAAATTTTCTCTAAGTTAAACCTCAAAAACTGTACTACCTGCCATAAGACAAGTGAATGTATAAACAACAAAGGGAAAATGGAAAACGCAACCATGCTCAGTCCGACTGTGTGTGGGGGTGCACGTGTGCACACATGTTTGTGGAGAGGGGTGCTGGGGAATAGAAAGTTAAACTTGTGTCAGTGATTTTTATATTGTGCACATATCATATGATATGTTTTCTGGAACTGAAGTTTTTCTAATTTAAAGCATAGAATTAAGTAACTAAATGCTGTTTTCCATTGAAATGCCATACCATAACTTAGAAGAAGCCTTGGCCCTATCCTTAGGACTAATAATCTTATCACTTATTTAAGAACTGCTGGGCATCAATGAATCTGGTGGCCTTAGAACCCCAGAGGTCACTCCCACCCACTGGCCCAGCAGGCTGCTTGGCTGGTTCCCTTCACGTGTGCCACGCAATATTAGCTTCTCATCATAGACCCATTTCTCTGTGGCTGCACAGCAAAATCAGTCCTATTATTAAATACCACCCTGTAAGCTCTCTACCCAGTAGATTCCCTGGCCTCAGAAGCAGGCTCATTGGCTGCTGCAGAGGACTGCTGAAGACATTTGGGGCTGTTTTGGCAAGGTTCTAATCCACAGGACTATGGGTAGAGAAGGCATTAAAGGGGCATCAGTCCAGCCTCCAGCACATCCACATTCATCTGCCCTCAAGCCAGAGCATAGATGCCAAGTAAGGCTGGTGAGAGGCTTTAGTTGGGCTACTTTGGGCCAAGCTGAACCACTACTTGTACAGTGAGCAACTACACCCAGGCCAATAACTTGTATTCTTACTGCTGCAACATCTAGTTCACACCTCAGTCAAGCACAAGCAGTCTAAGCTTCACATTTCTCAGTCAAAGCTATTTCTGGATTTGCATATCTGGGCTAGCCATCAGAACTTCAAAGCCAGTTTCATGATCTGCCTGTCTGTGTGAGTCATCAAAATTTCAAAGAGAGTCCTGACCACCCCAGTGGACCCATTAGCCCTCATAACCATTTACCCAAGGAATCCCGTTCCCTGAGGACTTCTTAGAAATAGACGCTAGAGAGTAATTCTACTCAGGCTTTGAACCAAAGATGTTAATTATTTAAACTTAAAATATGACTCCAATTAGCAGATCCTAGAATATGCATATGATCCTACAGATCACTTGAAAAAACAGCCAAAATTGCTTTGGCTTATTTAAATGGATACCTATGTCATAATGCTTATCACATGCCTGACACAGTTCTAAATACTGTACAAATATTAATGCACTTAATTCTCATAACAGTCCTCAGACAGAGGCACTATTATCATCACTCCCATTCTGCTGATGAAGAAACTGAGGCACAGAGAAGCTAAGTAACTTGCCCAAGGCCCAAGCTGCTAAACAGTGTGTGGGATTCAAATAAACAGGTGCCAGGATGCAGGCTTTCAACTTT
The DNA here is from genome assembly GCF_028885625.2 of Pongo pygmaeus. Lineage (NCBI taxonomy): Eukaryota > Metazoa > Chordata > Mammalia > Primates > Hominidae > Pongo > Pongo pygmaeus. The sequence goes on along the minus strand of NC_072373.2, from coordinate 162,154,226 downwards.
TGGGTTCTGCTGCCTCTTCTTAAATATTCAAGTTTCCAACAGCCAGTGAGACTGCCAGTGAGGTATGAACTCCACACGCAGAGCATTACAGTTAAAAATACCCACATACAGCCAGGTGCGGTGGCTCACATCTGTAATCCCGGCACTTTGGGAGGCTGTCGGCGGCGGATCACTTGAGGTCAGGAGTTCGAACCAGCCTGGTCAACATGGCAAAACCCTGTGTCTACTAAAATTACAAAAATTAACCGGGTGTGGTGGCGCATGCCTGTAAGTCCCAGCTACTCAGTAGGCTCAGGCAGAAGAATGGTTTGAACCCAGAAGGCGGAGGTTGCATTGAGTCAAGATTGTGCCCTTGCACTCCAGCCTGGGTGATAGAGTGTCTCAAAAACAAAACAAAACAAAAAACTACACATAAAATAATTTGAATAAATTGTTTAGCATATTTACTTTGCTTTTGTATCTGATAAATTTATAGCATATAAATCAGTGCACTGACAGGAGAGCTGTTATTTATGAGTATTGGCCATATGCACTGTTAGGGGTTTAACATGCCCTGTATTTCCTTGTACGATGTGAAGCTACTGTGGCATAATTAATTTCTCTACTGTGCTGTTTGAGGACCCAGATAATGGGACTCCATGCACCAAAATCTATGTTTCACATGTGGTTTTACTGTACCTTGAAGGCCAACTGTTCTCCCTTGGGGAATGGGTGTGTGAACATGGCAGTAACATAGCACGAGTGGAGATCCCCCCACTTGCCTCCTAATTCCATCACCTCCTACTTCTGCCAAGGTCTTGCTCCATCTGTTAGTTCCCCCCTCTCTTGGCGCCTGCTGCTCAGTGCACAAACATGCTCAAAAGTCTCTTCCCATCTCAGACAAGAAAAAACCCTTCTGAAAATGTGATATGTGTCTTGGGGTGAAAAAGAGTGAGAAAGAAAAAAGAAAAGAATGCTTTAGTTTGCAGTAAATTTCTCTCCCTGCTTATGATGTCAATTCACAGCTCATTAACAATTAGATGACGGTTTATTTCTTCCTAACCTTGTGAAATGAGACTAATCTCTGGCATAGATTTCATCCCAAAGGACTACAGCAGTGCATCCATATGTGTGGAGTCACATCCACAGGTGTGTAACTGCTGCTTGGTTGTAACTGCCTGGAATGCCTAATGAGGATGAAGAAAGCCACATGCACTGGAGACAGCTTCTTAGGACTGGCAGCATTTTAATGACAATTGTTTGTGTATTTGTGCCCACTTCAATAAAAATGACAACTGCTATTCTCATTCTGAGGATGTATTACAGATTCCGAGAGAGTTCGGAGGTACCACTAGATGTCTTCTAATATTAATAAGGACTAACTACTTCCATCCTCACCACTACCAATGCAAATTAACACCCCATTGCCCAAGTGTGAAAGCCAAGGAGCTCCCACACCATGAGTTCATATTTGTTCTCAAGGTCATACACAATGTGTGCTGGAGCCAAGATTCCAAACCATCTGTGTCTATCTCCAAAGCTTATGTTCTTTCCAGAACATTCATGACCTATCCTTCTTTGTGGAATTTTCCCTAGGCCCACACCAACCTCTCTCTTATTCACCTTCAAAGCTAAGTTCAAATGATAACTTTTTGTAATGAAGTCTCTGGTTCACAGCAGAATGAGAAAAACAGGAAAGTGTAGTATTTGTAAAGCCAAATTATTTTCATGCAAAGAACTGTTTACTCTAAGAATATGTCTGCCTTACATTTTTGGTGTTAATATGATTGTTATGTTAAAGAACAAAATAGTGTGACTGGCGCAGTGACTCACATCTGTAATCCCAGCACTTTGGGAGGCAGAGGCAGGAGGATCACTTGAACCCAGGAGCTGGAGACCAGCCTGGGCAACATCATAGAAAGATCTTAACCAAAGAAAAAATAATAATAAAATGGTGAATGGTAGGTTTCTTTTTTTTTTTTTTTTTTGATGGAGTCTCGCTCTGTCACCCAGGCTGGAGTGGAGTGGCGCGATCTCAGCACTGCAACCTCCGCCTCCAGGGTTCAAAGAGATTCTCTTGCCTCAGTTTCCTGAGCAGCTGGGACTACAGGCGCATGCCACCATGCCCAGCTAATTTTGTGTGTGTGAGTGTGTTTTTTTTTTTTTTTTTTTTTAAGTAGAGACAGGGTTTCACCGCATTAGCCAGAATGGTCTCGATCTCCTGACCTTGTGATCCACCCGCCTTGGACTCCCAAAGTGCTGGGATTACAGAGGCATGAGCCACCGCGCCTGGCCTGTTACTTTCTTTAAAAAAAAAAAAAAAAAAAAATACCCAGGACAGTGTGTGGTATATAGTAAGTGCTCAAAACACCCACCAAAGATTTGCCTGGTGCAGGCAAGGGCAGTTCCTCTGTGCTCTGCATGGCTGGGTCTAGACTAGCATATCGGCACTGGTGTTCTTCCCCACTGGCATTTAGGAAAACACCCTCAGTTAGAAAACAAGTGTGCCTTGGGATAGCTCAGCTTTGAGGATCCCTTCTGGGAGATGGGGCAGAGTGACTTTGGTGGACAGGGTTAGGAACCCTGGGTCCAGTTGTCTTTCAGTGCCTGTCAACCCCAGAGGTCATTTATTCCAGGCTTGGAGCAAGCCATCGCCCATGGACCTCCAAAGCACCTCGTGACTCTTACTGCCAGGCAGTAACTGCAAGTGGGAGAAGAACACAATAAAACTTATTAGTTTGGGGGTAAAATCTTGGTGTTATAGGCTGAATTGTATCTCCCCCAAACTCTCAAATTCATATATTGAAGTTCTAACCTCTAGAACCTCAGAATGTGACTGTGTTTAGAGATAGGGCCTTCTTAAAGAAGTAATTAACAATGAGGTCAATTGGGGATGGGCCCTACTCCAACAGACTGGTGTCCTTTGAAAGAAAAGGAGAATAGAATATAGATATACACAAAGGGAAGACCAGGTGAAGACACAGGGAGAAAGTATCCATCTACAAGCCAGAGAGAGAGGTCTCAGAAGAAACCAACGTTGGTGATACCTTAATATCAGACTAACCTCCAGAACTGTGAGAAAATAAGCTTCTGTTGTTTAGGACACCCTGTCTGTGGTATTCATATAGCAACTCTAGCAAACATTTAGGAAGCTGAAGGTTCTTCCCAAGAAGGTAACTGAGATGTCCCTATCATGGTGGGGTGACAGGAATTCTAAGACTCAGAAAAAATGATTTTAATTGACTGGGCCAGTCAAGGTCAGGTCACTGGCACAGCAATAGTCCTGGGAGAGGCAGGGGGCAGAAGACACCAGACTACAAACAGCTGAGCAAGGGGTGCCAGGCTGGTGACGGTCCATCACTTGGTTCCCGCCTTCACTGGGGAATGGGGAAACACTTTTAAGACCTGCTTTAGGGTCTGGGTCCAGCCCGTGTGACAAGACCAATCCCATCAGTGCTCACAGACATCAAGAAGCTCAGCTGGCCATGGGCAGATCATCTAACGTACAATCAGGGGGATGGCTTCAATAAAAGGGGGCAACCAATGTCAGGGCCTCAGGATTTAATCCAACCCTTTACTGAGGCAACAAAGCCAAAGCCATCTTTCCTATGAAACAAGGGGCAGGAGACCTCAGAAACCTCCAGAAGTAAAACTGACATCACACAGTAGCTAGCTGCCAAGACACGGAACCAGTGTTGCCGCTTTTGCTCCCCGCAGAGTGGGTGCATTAGACAGAAAATGCTTAGTGTGAACAGAAATAGGAGGGAATGGTGGCAGTGAGGGCGTCTTGTGTTCCCTCTGCCACAGTTATCTAGTTGGGAATTCTGTGTCTCACTTCTTTTTTTAAAACATTCTGACAAGAATTTTATAATCAAAAGAACACAAAAATCAAAGCTATTATCAAGAATTGTCTGACTTCATAAGCAGCTCCAACTTCTTATTCCCACCTGAATTGTGTTTGAGTGGGTTTGGACAGTTTTTCATGTGTGCAGGGCTTTGCTGCTGGAGCCCTGGGAGGTGGTATTTTTGCTCTGAGAAGAGGGTTCACTTTAGCCTGCTGCAATTCATATCTGCCTGGGAAGACATCCAGAATGATTTACAAATTGGTTATGGCAACAAGTAAAAAGAACAACTGTCATGAAAAGGCAGCAGTGGCAACAGCAACAGCAGCAGCAGCAGGGCAGAAAATATAAGTGTTCCTTGAAGAGAAAGTAACTAAAATATCTTTGCTAAATTTAAAAATCTACATGTGCACATGTGTACGTGTGTGTGTACACTCAGACACACATATATGCATAAAATGATTACACATATAATTCTATGTACATAAAAATAAAATGATTAATGTGAATGAGTTTGCACATTCACTGCCGCTATAGTCCACCAGCCAATAGGAAGGAACCCAGGGGAAGTCCATGAAAGCCTGTGGCTATAAAGAATGTGGCGCCACACTCCCGCAGCACCTATCTGCGGGTGAAAACACTCCAGTGTGGAGTTGTCCTGCCACCTTTCAAGAGGTAGATGAGGAAATCTTGTCCCCCAGATCAGGCTAAAGACTCCTTGAGAGCAAGGACTATGTCTCTGTCACTCCTTTGAGCTTCACTTCACTCCATCTCACTCAAGATGGCACAAGGCTAAGTACTAAGGAACTAAGGTATGAGGTATGAGCTAAGTACTGAGGTGCTCAGTGCTTCATTTGTAAAGGGTCACTTTCTGATCCATACTATGAAAGAGAAACAGAAATACATGAGAAAATGCTCTTTGGAAAGTGACCTTGTCTTGAACCTGTGGCCCACTTTGTTCTTCTCTGTCCATTCTATGACCAAAAGAGAGAAGAAAAAGTCTATCGTGAAATGCTCAATGATTCCATTTCCTTCCTACCCACTTCTACTTCCTCCTGACACTTGGCATGTCCCTCCAACTCACATACCAAACAACCTCCATCAAAGATTCTTTCCCTTTTCTTATTGCCTTTGGCATCAGAAACTGCTTGTCTGTGCTTCATCCAGGATCCATCTAACAAAGGCTGAAGCCCCACACACCTGGGATTCACTCTCTGTAGCGAGAGATCTGAATTCCTAGCTCTGAAGCTTCAAAGCAAAGGAGAGAAAGAAATAGGGAGGGAAAGGCCAAAGCCAACTTAAAAATAAAAACTTCCCATGAGAATGGAAAAGGAGCATGGGAATGCTGGAGGTGGAGAAGGAATGCCATCCAGAGACTCAGAGAATGTAAAGACACACGTATCCTTCCTTGCAAGAGTTCATCTTTGAGGTTTCCACGTAATATTCCAAACTAGGTCTTTCCAAGGAACTTTGAAATCTTGGCAAACGCTCCGTAATTCCTAGGATACATTGTGTGATCTGGTGGCAGATGAAGAGATGAAAAGTGAAACAAAATAGAGAAGAAAAACGAGCAGAATGCCCAACATGGAAGAGACCCCTTCCAAATGCACAAGGTCACAGCACCATGCCAGGAAAGGGAAGGGCTCACAAGCTGCCAGGGGTTCCCAGGGGTGCTGGGAAATCACAGATCATGTTACCAAAGGAGAACTGCCAAATCTTATGACTTTTGTGTTTAGGATCAGCATATGGTCCCCAAGTAGTTTGCCCACTAAATTGCCTGAAGAATGTTTTTTAACAGAGGTTCTACTTGGCATTTCACAGGCAGGACATTTCTTTATGACAAGAGCCTTTTTTTGCCTATTGAACAACATTTAGTAGCACCCCCTAGAATCTGGACACTAAATGCCAAAGGCATATCCCAGTTATAGTGACAAACCAAAACAACTGTGAACATTTAAAAACATCCCCTTAGCAAAGGATTCGGGGGATATGACCTCTTGTTGAGAATTATTTGCAAGTTTTCCATGAAATTACAGATCAAGCTGTTTTCAACGAAAAACTCTGATGAGGAAGAGTCAAGTGCTTTTCTCAATTGCAACATTTCGAGCCTAGGAGAGTGGCTACTGTGTAGGGTGGGAAGTCCTGATGATTAGGAGCTGCCTAATACCTGGCTCAAATCTCAAGAATCTGTCCAACATGGTGGTCTATAGTCATACTGCCTCTGCAGGGTTGGCCATGGCTCTGAGCTCCCACTTGCTGAACAGTGTTAAAGTTGGACACATTCTCACCAGTGTTTGGAAATCCCTTACCTATGACAGATATAACTCCCTGGGCTGCCACTTAGTGGCAAGAGGTGTTCTTCTGCCCCTTCCCTGCTAATGGGAAGAAAGACAACCACGGACTTTCTTTTCTTCTTTTTTTTGAGACAGGGCCTCCTCTATCACCCAGGCTAGAGTACAGTGGTACAATCATGGCTTGCTGCAGCCTCAAACTCCTTGGGCCCAAGGGATCCTTCTGCCTTAGCCTCCTGAATATCTGGGACTACAGGTGCCTGGCTTTTTTTTTTTTTTTTTTTTGTAGAGATGGGGTTTCACTATGCTGCCTAGGCTGGTCTCAAACTTCTGGGCTCAAGCAGTCCTCCAGCCTTGGCCTCCCAAAGTGCTAGGACTATAGGCGTGAGCCATCGCACTCAGCCTAACCATAGAAATTTGTAGTTCAAAAGGACTTTAGGAGATCACTTACATTTGGGAGCAGTGGTGCAGAGGGTTAAGTGGTTTGCCAACAGTCACACAGTAAAAACAACAAAAAGAATTTATGTACATAAAGTGCTGTAGCACACAGTCAGTACTTGATAATTATTTCCCACTGGTATTATCATTCCATCATCCAGGAAGTCCAGCCATTGCTTTGAGTGGTATTTCTCTGGAAGGTAGCAACTCTACCTACTCACATCAAGGACAAGGCCACGTGGTTTCCTTCAGTGTCCCCCACAGGATGACCATGGAATGAAATCAAGATTCTTGTCCACAAGCCCAGCAGTGCTTGCTGCTCGTGTTGTGGAAGTCCACTGCTTGACAGGCTGAATGCTCCCATTTTCCACGTGTACAGTAAAAACACCAAGTGGTGTTTTTACTAGAAATGGAAAGGAAGAAGGCTGCCTAGCTCACAAGCCTTCTAGCAAAGCAGTCAGTCAAACCAAAGTTGGGCAGGGGGTAGGTAAGTAAATATTCTGTATTCTCACCTCAGACCAGAGATGGGCTTGAAACTGACTGTGACAATATGTCTACTCCAAAGAGGTCAAGGGGTGAAGGAAACTCATGTCCAGCATGCTCTCGCATGGACATGGCAAATATAGGATGAAGACAGACAGTGGCTGAGACCACTCCACGTCCCTTGATCCCCAGCACAGATGCCTTCCTCTCCTGCTCCACCTTTATCTCATCTCTCAAGTTACTACCCCCATCCCTTCTCCCCACAAGATCACTGAAGGCTAATCTAGAACTCTTACTTCTAAAGCATTAATTCACTCAACATTTTAAAAGTATCCTTAAGAACTAGTCCTTGCCCTGAAGGAGTCGATGATCCAGCAGGAGCATAAAGGCACAGATGATTCATCTTCCACCTCTACACAATGAATGTCATGTGGAAAGTAGACTCATGATCCCCTAGGCATATTCCTTGGGACAACAGTTTCAAGAGATACACTGCCTAAAGAAAGGGTGCCAGGGCCAAATGATCTAATAATTCTGGAAAATGCTGTTACCACCCCCTGCTTCGTAAACACTGACAGTACAAATTAATGTACTAAAGGCATTAACATGTATTGCAGTGAAAAGCCTTATTAGTGCTGATCAACCCAATCATTCTCAAGCATGTTTGACTACCTAAATTTATCAACATTTCATGGAGACAATATTCCATTGAATGTCATTTGCTGGATTCTAATTGGGGTATTGGGAATAGGTGTTAAAGAAGATGCTGCATTTTGACTGGGCCCAAAAGATGAGTAGAATTTCATTAGTCCCAGATGGAGGCAGAATGTGCAATCCACTCATGCAACACACACTCACTGAGTACTTCCTAAAAGTGAGGCCAACTCTTGGCTCTGGGGGGGCTGCTACCCTGGTTTCCACTGCAAGGCAGAGTGAAAGGCACTAGAGCACTAATTTGAGAAAGGGCTTCCTATATTTGGGGAATAGAAGTACATGGCTAGAGTAAAGCAGGTGTAAAAAGAGAAAGAATGAGAAATAAGGCTGAAGCCAAACAGAAAAAGCATCTATTAGATCAGTTGTTTATCAGGCCACCTGTTACCTGTTAACAGCACTGGCCTAGACAGTGTTAATCATTTCTGTCTGCTGTGGCTAGTGAAGAAACCTTGAGCAAGATCTTCCCTTCTCTAGGCCTCAGTTTCTTTATCTATAGAATGACTGGATTCTCTAAGGCTACCTGCAGCATCCACGTCTCAGTGCTCCGTGATTATAAGACATAAAAAGGCAGCACATACCAGCACTAATGGACAGGAAGATTCTGGGGACAGGAGAATAGCTATTGGTTTAGACATACATCAAAAAATCACCTTGAAGAAAAATGAGCAGAAGAAAAATGAAGCCTATTCCATCTTCAGCTCTCAGGGCCCAGACTCCCACCACCTGATATCTTAGGATTCTGCTTCTTAAATGGGAAGAATAAACACATGGCATAGTTTCCAACAGTCAATTGTGCTCAAAAATGTAAAGAAAGCAAATTTGACTCTTGTACTACAATCAAGACATATTTTAGACTAGCATGCAATATTCTCAATGTATTTTAGAGATTTAAAAATGAGGACTTAAAGAAAGATCTGGCTTGTGTGGGCTTTTTGTCTTATGGCTGAGTCCCCTGGGTGCTCATTCACCATCTCCCAGTGTGAGGAGTGTACTTGGAGGGAAAGTTTCACTGGGCATCTCAGAGCTTTAGCCATTTAAATCTTGTCAAGACAGAAGCCTATTTATCCTGACTTAAGCTGTTCTAAAGAGACAGAAACTCACCATTGGACTGGTCTTCTCCATAGTTTTTATGGGATGGTGCATACAAGAACATCAGAGCAAAGACATACAGGTTCCACATCCCATAGATGCCCGTGAAAAAGGCACTGTTCACTTGGACTGTGACGCCACCCCATTTCCAATGGCCTTCCGTTACCTGTGGAGAAAGGATGGTGATATTCAATTGAAACAGAGAAGAAACAGAAGAAACATAACACCAATAAAGGAACCAACCAACATGAAAACCAAGTCTCTTCTACATATGGGAAACGTGAAGGGCCAGGTAAGACTCCATCTTTTAATCTGAATCATTTTGGTATAAATTAAGGTCAACTGAAGATTCTCTAGCTATCTGTCAGGCACAGTCAGTGGTCCTTACGTTGGCTACAGATTAGTATCACCTGGGGAGTGTCTCTTCCTAAAAACAGCAATTCATTGCTATCCCTAAGTTAAACAAACTGTGTTTGAGCCCATCACTTATTCACAATTATAATTCCTCCTCTGCTGTCTGTCTTCCCAGCTAGATGTCAATTCCCTGCAGGCAGAGACCAGTTCTCTTTGCTGCCATGTCTTTAGGGCCTGATGCACCATAGATTAATTCAAATCCAGTGCCTACAACTCACTCTACTTAATGTAAGACAAGATGAAGACTCCAAACTTCAGAACTTCAGTGTCCGTATGTGTAAAATAAAAGCTTGCAGGTTATTGAAGAGAATTAAGTAAAAATATTTCTAGAAACTGCCTGGCATACAGTAAACATTCAGTAAATATTAGTTATTTCTATAACATCCCTCGAAGTAAGCCACTCACGAAGATAATTATGAAGCTTTCATATGCTTCAAAATTCTGCAAGAGATGTTTTGAAGCTGCTTTTGTCTGTGTTAATGATTTGGTAATTGTCTTAAGGGCTGCTTAAAGATATATGGATTACACTAAGAACTGTCAACAGAGCTGCTGAGCTAAGTGACTAATTTGCGCCAGCTCTGAGACAAATGAAATGATTTTGACCACTTCTGCTTACTACAGGACACTTAAAATGGAAATAGAAGAAAGTATTGGATAAATGTTCCTTTGACAGCTGAATGAGTCTGCGTTGTATAAACCTTCTCTAGGAATCACTTTTAAATTGTAAGATGGCAGGCTGGATTGAAATGTTAAGAACTTTAACAAGCAGGTGGATTTCATTGCCTGTTTATGATACAGTGGGTCTGTGTTCATTATCTTCTGTATAATCCATAACCCACTTGGGGCCCTAGGCCAAATTAAGGTCTAAGTATAGGTATTTTCTTCTGAAAGACCAGGAGTGTCAGTTAACCACATTAACCAATTATAGACTTAGCAGTTTTAGTTTGGCCTTGGTGATACGTAATTCTTCACTTTTTGTGACTCATAAACAAACCACCATTATGAACTCTTAGTTATTTTGGAAAATAATGCATTTTATATAAAATGCCCAGAAGTGTTTTTTGGTAAAGATGGATTTCATAATCATTACTAATTTTAGGACAATGTGCCAGCATTCAAGCTACTTAGGACTTCTTAGAAATGTCTCCAAATGTCGCTCTTCTTTCTTTTAAGTGCAGAATATACTAACTTTATAAAAACTATATTACTTAGAGCATCTTATGATGATTTTTGTTGCATATAATGGAAAGGAAAAGAAAGAATTAAGATAGTTTCCAGAAATACATGTACCTGCTGTCATAACACAGAGAACTCTTCTGTATGTGATTAAGGAGGGGAAGCTAGGCTGTCACCCATCCTAGCTGCAAGAGAGAGTATGGCAATATGGCAACTCTTCTACTCTGTTAAGGCAGTGGACTCTTCAGCTCAGGGAAGGGCCAGTAAGAGACCCTATTCCTGCGACAGAAGTTGGAAATACTCAGTATTGACAATTTTAGTGACATTGATTCTTGCTAGGATTGACATGACTGACTCATCTAAAGAAACACCAACCTATGTGCCTTGTACACAGTGGTGCTCGATAGATGTACGGTGAATGAACAGAGGTAAAGTACAGGCATGTGTAGGGACTCCAGGACAAATACATGGAGGTAGAAAGTGGAGATGGATAGAACCACTCTTAAAAGTACTTGACTGAAAAGTAAAGACAAAGTATTGCAGTCCACAGCAAGTCATAATAATTGAATTTAAAAGTGAGAGGAGATGCCAATGTGTGACAAGTATTATTCATTTAAAATATTGCTTTCTGTTATACTTACTTAAAATAAGTGGTTAACACAAATATTAGCAAAGCTAAGATTCTTTTGTATTCATAACAAGGATAAGTATATTTATTCAATGCTAATGATGTGCCAGATACAATACTAAACCTTTTACATGAAATGCATTATTTAGTCTTATTAATGACGCTGTGAGGTAGGCAGGTAATATTTCCATTCAACACATGGGTAAACTGTGGCACAGAAAGATGGAGTATCTTGCCCAGGATTGCTCTGCCAGAAAGCCATGGCTCTGACTCCAAAAGAAGGGATACTTAACCATTATACAACACAAGGGTAGGAATGTTATCTTAAACAGGGGTTGATCTCTGAAGGTGGCACATGTTCTGAAGGTAGCACATGAGGCAACGGCTGTGTAAGGTCAAATTTCCTTTTGAAATTCACTTCATTGCCCATAATGTACACTGCAAATACAACATACACGCACAGGTTTGTATATTCAAATCTGTATAGTACGCACTACATATCCTGGATATAGTAACATATGGTATGAACTGTATATATAAACAAAATAAAAACTTACAGTAGAACCACTGGAATGAAATGTCCATAGTATGAGAGGCACACACCAAGCCTGACAGGAAATATCAGACTCACGCTCCCATCTCGTACTTGCTCTGGGACACATGCACATTGTTTAGAGTGGAGTTGCAGAATTACACACCCTACTGAATGTGCAATCTGTAAATGTGGTGTTTCCTGCTGTGGGCAAAGAGTTGAACTGCAGAAATAAACGGTATAGATAGTGTAACTCTGCTCTTTGGTGGCTGGCTTGTTTTTCCTTCTCCTCTCCCAATTATTCATGCCTGAGACATCCTCAGCTCTGAGCACATTCCCACCAATATGTACCACAATGAGCAGCCTCAAAAGAGCAGGCCTGGTAAATCCAAAATCTTACTAATGCCAAGGCGGAGGTAATAGTCTTCCCCCTTTTAACTTTGAGAGAAAAATCAGGTAGCCCCAGCACCCCTTCCGCCAAAACCTCCCCCCGCAAAAATCCCCAAATCTCACCCTCTGCATAAGTCTTATTTCTAAAAGTCCCTGTTTTTCCTGATTTTACATTTGAACAATTTACTTTTGTGTGAAACCACCCAATTATACCCCTGGAGCCAAGTGAAGGTCAAATCCCTTTACACCCAGTAGTCTTGACAACCAACATTCCACTTAACAACAAGATTTCCAAATCCCAGACACAGGCTCTCTTACCGGAAACATTTCCTCTGTAAGTAACAGAATGAAGTGATCACACACACACAAAAGAGCTGGGGACAGGCTCTCTGGGAGTTTGCTGCATGTGGCTTGACCTGAATGTCAGGCACCTGGGGGTCCCCTTAATGAAGGTCGGTGACCTTCTCCCCTGCACTGCACTTCTGTTCCCTACTGCCGCCACCTCTAAATGGAACGCCTCTTTCTTTTCCAGAGGGAAGGGGCTGAAATACCAGACTGCGATGTACCATCTCTTGGTTGCTATGACTGAGGCCATTAAAATGGCAGGCATTAAAAGACTGCACCTCAGTACCCAGCTACAAAGCCTCAAGGTCACTGCATTCCACAGCTTCCCGTCGCCTTTCATTCCTGGCCTCAGAGCTTCAATATCCTGGCGAGATCCCCTCGCATTATATTTCATGAGGCTTAAATGCAAGCTCTCCCACAGCAAGCCCGAGAGTATAATGGGGGTTTTAATACATTCCTTTTACCTAAGGCTGGGATCCATTTCAAAAAGTTACCCAATAGGTTTCCTTTCAGGTGAGCTCATTGCTCTGACATTCCAAAATGACATTAAAAAATAAATCCTCTGATGACTATATTAATACAGTACCTGGGACATTGAGAGTTATGCTGGAAAACGTCTTAGATGTCTATAAATAAATCTTAGAAAAAAAACCCAGCAGGAGGAATGTGAGGAGCTAATGGAATTCAAAAGGCCTCATTGCTACCCCCTTAGAGTTGAAATCCACTCCGGGCCGACTGTCGCAGCAGATATAAAAAGCCAGCCACAGGCTGAAGCTGTATTAGAAAATACCGAGGCAATAGAATATTAATCTTTTTCTCCAAAGAAAAGCCACAAACTATGCTCCTTGGAAGATGGCTTCCTTTGCTATAAGAAGTACACTAATTAAACATGTACAAGGTTAAATCCCGGCAACATGCAGCTGCTTCAGGGATCAGTCCTTCTTGACTTCAGGTGGAAGGCACTCCCTGCAGAGGCAAGACATACATGAGGCAGTGTGGGGAGAATGATGTCAGCCTCCCAAACTGGCACAAGGACCTGTGTGTGGCCTTAGGACCAAAAGCGTCCTTCTTTCTGCTTTCCTGAAAACATACCTTGAAATTGCCTTTTATGCCTCAACCCATCTTCCTTGAGATTCTGTTTCTCCAAGGAAGTGCTCTGTGCCCTCTCAGCCTTGTAGATCTGGCTGTGTCAAGTGCCACTGTGCACTACTGAGGGACTGGAGGAACTGAAAAGCATTTTGGTTATAGGAGGGAATAGCCACGGGAGAAGTCAGGCCTCAGACACTCTTGTTTGAATATGGATGTTTGAGCCTTAGCTGGTAGAATAAAAAACTCTTTCAGAGTTTGAAATAGTTTTACTGCAAGTGGAGTGGAAAGCGAAGTCTCCAAGGTTTTGTAAACAACCTGATACAAACACAGCAGTGTTATAGGTCAAAGCAGATGTGGTGAACAGAACTTACAAAGACATATATGTATATCAGTTTTATTTTTTCCATGTTCATTTCAACCTCAGCAGAGCTAGCAACACTAACACTCCCCAGTGGCAGAGCCAACAACAGGGCTCTAGAGGCTCCAAACTTGGGGTCCCCTTGGGTGTCCTTGGATAGAATTCAAGGGGTCCATAAACTAGAATAGAAAAAATTATATCTTTATTTTCACTAGTCTCTAGCTGAAAGATAATGTTTACTTCAATTATGGATGTAGAAAAATCCCTATAGTGTTAGTACTACTGTGATTTTCTCAATAGAAATCATGATATTTTCACATCAATTACAGTTGTAGATATAAATCTGTAATATACCTGTAGCATCTGTTTCACTGTAAATATATATTACATATAATATATAGAGATGATTTCCCTTGAAATTCAAAGTATTTTATTTTACTTATTTGAAAACATTCTAAGAGGAGACTCGTAGCCTTCTTTCAGGTTGCTAAAGGGGTCCATATACAAAAATGGTTAGGAGTCCCTGTACCAGGGACACTTCCCAGCAGAATGGAACAAGTCATGTCCTAAGACACTATCTGCACTGCTGAAATCCTCCATTTTGGCTAAATGACAAAGCACTGGCAAAAGAGTCAGAAGGACTGGGTTCTGATCTCTAACTTATCGCATGTCCTCCTTTGGCAAGAAAGACATTCAACCTTCTTGCTATTCATAAGAACACAGCTATTCATGCTTACAATGTGCCAGGTGCTCTGCTAACTACATTTGGTTGCCACAATGATGGTTCAGTCAACAACAGACCACATGTATGATGGTGGTCCTGTAAGATTATAATACCATATTTTTACTGTATTTTTCTATGTTTAGATATGTTTGAAATACACAAATACTTACCATGGTGTTACAATTGCCTGCAGTAGTCAGTAGAGGAACATGCTATACAGGTTTGTAGCCTAGGAGCAATAGGTTACACCATATGGCCTAGGTATGTAGTAAGCTATACCATCTAGGTTTGTGTAAGTACATTCTATGATGTTCCCTTAATAAGGAACTCACATAATGATGCATTTCTCAGAATGCATCCCTCTTTGTAAATATTACTTCCTGTAATCATTACAGCAACCTTCTGTGGGTCTATTGTAATATTTATTTTGCAGATAAGAAAATTAAACCTTAGAACTGTTAAGTAATCCATCCACAGTCCTATCCAGCTAGAAAGCAACATAAATGAAAACTTTCTCCAAAGCTATTAGGTATCATATTCCAGCAAGCTAGGATAACAATTCCTGCCCTACTTACCTCGTAGGATTTTTGTGACGCTCAAATGAATAATAGATACATTAGATTTAAACAGTACTTCCCACCCTTCAAAACAAGTTATGAATATTTTAAAATTATTGTTATTGAGATTTTCAAGTATAGCAAAATGTTGAGTTTTGGAAATAACCAGTGAAAAGACAAGATGCCATCAAAGAGACTTTTGAATTACGTTTCATATTTAAGTGGCAATATAATTATTACAAGGAATAGCTGATGGACTGTATAAGGATCTATGTTAATGCTAGATAAAAATGGAATCAAATTTATGCTTGTTAGTGTTGTGCTACAGGGCTTGATAAGTTTTTCTCATAAGTAAATAAATATGTGCCCTTCAATCTGGCTGTAGGCTTTTAATTTATTTGGAAACTTTTATCTCCTACAAGGTTTTATGGAAAGAGAAAATTTAGTCCATTTGGCCAGGTGATATCAAGACCCAGAAAAATATGGTTTGACCAGCTGTCCAGAATTATGGCCTCTCTGCTCCTTTCCTCAGTGGCTCTATCGAATTTCTGTGCAGGGTAGAGGGACCTCTGCAGAGACATTCTCACTTTGACATCTCAGGGTCCACTTACCTGACTAACGATGAAGAAGATGACAGTCATGGCAGCGCAGGCCAAGGTGATAAGCATGAGGAACTTGAACCTAAAAATTAGCCCCTATTAGAAAAGAAAGAGTAGTTTAATACTCCATCAGCTACCAATCCTTTTCTCACTATTTAAATCTATAAAAAGCTTAATTTTAAAGAAATCTGTAAAACCAAATCCCTAAGAGTGACAGTAAAATGGTTTCCCATAGTAATATTTCTTCTGCAGAGGTGAGTGTGGCTGAAAATTTCTTGGGCCAAGTATTTCCTATGTTCTTATCACTCATAAAGCAGCAATATGAGAGCCTGGGAAATTATATTCACAACACGTCGTGAGGCTGCTAATTTCCCTGCTAAGCTGGTTATGCTTCTCTGCAAGGGTTCAAAGTTACCAAATCCAAGTTTTCTGTGGTTGTAATAAAATTCTGCTCCAGTGAACAAAAAGAAATGTGCATATTAATCAACATGAAGTGGATTTGGTTGAATTTTCTCATGTCACTCCAGCTCTGGAGACAGGCAAGCCTTAGAAAGTGCCTGTGGTTTCCTAAGAGCAGGATTTAAGAGAACCTGTGTTTCAAAGAGGGAGGCCTATTATTCAGGGGCTCTTCTGTGCAGATCGACTGCATATAAAAACTCTGAGGTTCTGTAGTTTCTGCTTCTCTTTTCATATAGGAATTAGGCTTGTTTCTCCAAGGACAGCCACTTAGGCATGAACCCAAGGGATCCCTGATAAATCAAGGATGTGTTGCTTGCATTAGGGATTTGAGGATGTTAAGTGTTTCTCTTGAATGATGAACATAATCTATAAACAGAGATTACTGAACTCTGTCTGAGCGTCTGCTGGATATTTTAGGGGAATGTGGCCTGTTAAGAGTCTGGAAATCAGATCACATGGGCTAAACCCTGTTTAATTACAGGACAGGGTTGATTCTGGGACAGAACTTTGACTAAAGCCTCATCCCAACAAAATCCCAATTCTGCCATAGTCCAATCTCCCAGCTAGTATGTAACCTACATTCCATCACCAAGCTGAAGAACCGGCTGAACAAGTTTACCCATTACTGAAAATGGAAACACATTTGTACCACAGAAAACACCAAGATTTAGGCCAGCTAGATGCTTCTCAGAGTAAGATTTGGCCTCTAATTTTGCTCAGAGATCCCACATGAGAATCTCTCAATGTGTATTTCAAAGTAAAGGCTTTCCATCTCTGGGGTGTGTGTGTTTACACATCAAGCGGAAAGATCAAGCAAGCACCAGTTCCAGAACGAGCCAAGAAATCTGCCCACCTCATAGTGTAGCCGCCGGACTTTGCTCATAGCTGGCAGGCTGGACTGCTTCCCACTGATGTTCCGAAACACCTGAAATACCATGAAGCATAGAAACAGGAAGTAGAGGCAGAGGCAGATTCCAGCCACGATGATGAAGGCCATCTGGTAGTGTCCAGTAAAGGAAACAACGGGCTAGCCAAGGCCAAGCTGAGCGGGTCCAGGCCCTTCTCCCCAGGTCTGTTGGCAATACTTGTTTTGTCTCCAAATACACAGAAAATTTTCAAGGGGATAAAATATTAAAACCTGGTATTCTAATGCCAGTGATAGGTTTCTTGACACATTAGTACCACAGAGGGAGGTGTTCAATATTGCTTTCTAAACCAAGTAAGAAAAGAGATGGTGTCTTGCTTGTTAGAAATGAAGAATCTAGGCCCTACCCTAGACCTAATGAATCAGAATCTACCTTTTAACCAGATCCCCAGGAGATCCGTATACACAATAAATTTGAAAAGCAGTAATAAAGCATATATTTGTCACTATGGATCAGATGAAAAACCACATTAAAATCACCAGAAGAGTTCAAATGTAGATCCCCAGGTCCCTCCCTAGATATATGGAATCAGATTTTCCAGGGCTAGGACATCAAGTATGACTATGTTTGGAAACCACTGGGCTAGTCCTTGGAGTTTTATAAGAATGAGATTGAGATGCTCTGGCATAATTGAAGAGGAGATACGTGGGGGCTCAGTGCAGGGGACCTGGGCATGGGCTTGAAGGTCTTAAAGTGAAACCAGGGATGAAGGACTACTTGCAATCTTCTGTCACCACAGAAAATCTTGTCCAACAGAATGGGGATTGAAGGACAAATGGCACGGGTGGGAGTTTGGGTTGCTGCCAGTATACTTGAGACCCACTAGGGAGGCTGACCTGCCATTAGAGCCAGTCTGAGAACCACCAAGGCTTAGGATAGCGTGAGCTGCCTTGGAAGGCAGAAGACCTGATTCCAACCCCTTTCTGCTACAACTGTACTCACATTGCCTTTTTTTTTTTTTTTTTTGAGACAGAGTTTTGCTTTTGTTGCCCAGGCTGGAGTGCAATGGCACAATCTTGGCTCACCGCAACCTCCTCCTCCCAGGTTCAAGCGATTCTCCTGCCTCAGCCTCCCAAGTAGCTGGGATTACAGGGATGAGCCACCACACCTGGCCCAAATTGTCTGTTTTTAAAAGCATTTAATAAGTATGAACTTGGCATGCATAGTTCATTAAATAATATAATATGTAATGCAGTTTCTCCTTTCGTATAATGAACAGCATCCTGGAATGAAGGGAATATAGTTATTTTCTGCAGGACTTGAAATTTTACTCACTCCATCCTACCTATAAAATTTAAAAAGTTGAACTAGATTTAACATTATAAACATTGTTCTTGTTGTGCAGCTAACATTTGGTGGGGGCATAACAGAGGAAGGGTAGAGCTTCTCTCTCATCTTTGAGGTAATGATACTACTCATTTAGTTTGCTCACAATGTTCTTGTGACACTAAGAAACCAATATAAACATCATGGCAAGACAAAGGATATTCCCTAGCACGTGGCAAGATATGAGCCATCAAGGAAGACTACAACCCAAGCCTTTCTCTCCACTCCAGAGCACAGTCTTTTTCTCCCAAGAGCATTTCATATACTATTCTGGAAGATAAAATATTTAAATCCAGCATCCTAAAAGGGATAAGCTAAGACTGTCACTTCTGCTTCATGAAGATGACTTAGAGTTTATGCCAACCAACCAGAAGCCTCAGCGACTCCTCTGGAACTAATCACCTTAGCCTTATCTCCACTTGGTCTCAGGAATGAATAGCAGCAGTGTGATTTGCCAGCACGCCAAGGTCACTGTAAGAAGTCTCGCACATAGGCAGTTTCAGAAACAGGCTCTTCCACAGGGGCCCAGAGATGAACCTCCATGGCCCCAGGGAAAAGCTAGTCATGCTTCAGTCTGCAGTAAACAGTGTATAACAGATAATTCAGACAGGCTGCGGTAAGCCCAGCAACTCGGATCCCTATGCTGTGAGGATGGGCTGCGACCTTCTCATTTTGCCTGCTCTCACCCAGGCTTGAAAGCAAGCAGTAATTCTTCTTCTTATTAGCCCTAATTGTGCTGTTATGATTGGCCTGAGAATCAAAGCCCTGGCTGAGTACATATGGGGAGCATCAGCAGAGCCTTAGAAAATGATCTTGGAGACTGGGGTGGCCAGGGGAAGAAATAAAACCCTGAGCCCATCAAGGAAGGATACGGCCAGCTCTGTTCCAATGTCTGTAGTCCAGATACTGTAGAAGGGATTCGTGAGTTGTACCCCTCTACAAAGAAAATGAGATGGAAAGGCAAGACACAATTAATACAAAGGCAAACGGGAACTTTCCTTTTCAAATATTCTTAGCTTTTCAGCTGCAGGGGTGAGGGCTGTATTTAGGCTAAAAAACATTACAGAGATCCTAAAGAGAAATGAAGCTTGTAGAATACATCAGCCCAAATATTTTTCAACTGTAAGGAGCTGTGCCTTTGATTTGATCCCAGACCTTGTCTGAGGATGTGACCACGTCCAGTGCTTCCATACCAAAGGTTCCTGACCACCATTCTCCTTTTCAAACACTCCTCCTAAAGTGACAGGAGTGGGCGTGGTGATGCACAGTTTGGCTCAGTGTCCCACAAACACTTGCTCACCTCTCACACATGTCAAATATGAAGAGGCAGAAGGAGCCAACAGCAATGGGTCCGACTTGCTTCCAATACCCTGCAATGTGGTTCCGCTCGTGCTGATCCTGAGGAAAACCAAATTGAGAAGGGAGATAGAGGGGAGAGGAAGACCAAGCAATTCTATGGGGAAGTCAGCATTCGAAGGACACTTGCTGACCACCTATTGTGTATCAAGCACCATGCTAGACTCTAGGTATGAGAAGAAGATGAAAATCTCTTCTTCAGGAGCTCACCTCTGTGGGGGAGTCTGGCACATATGCAGAACATGACAAAGCCCAGCCAAAAGGGCTCTGAGAGTAATAAAAACAGGATGCCATGGGAATACAAAGAAAGGCCTCGGCTCCCAGGCAGGGGACATTTTGTGGTCCACAAAATAACTCGTTCTGAATTAAATTTCTACGGACTTATAACTTGTGTTTATAAAAGTGACTGATCCTCAGAAGACAAAGTAAAGACATTAAAGCATTTAAATATGTAAAGTGTGTCTCTTATGGTGAGGAAAATAGGCATATTTTCTCCCCATCCCTATTAACACCAGGAATGAGTCCCCTTGATAAACAAAGACACCAAGAGAAAGAAAAGGAAGGAATGTAGA